>NC_140987.1:282217427-282382335 GCF_052327205.1 Somniosus microcephalus | reverse complement strand
CTTCTCCCCCCCGTCCTCTCTCTTCTCCCCCCCGTCTCTCTCTTCTCCCCCCCGTCTCTCTCTTGCTCCCCCAGTCTCTCTCTTCTCCCCCCGTGCTCTCTCTTCTCTCCCCCCTGTCTCTCTCTTCTCCCCCCGGTCTCTTCTCTTCGTCTCCCCCCCTGTCTCTCTCTTCTCCCCCCCGTCTCTCTCTTCTCCCCCCGTCTCTCTCTGTCTGGCCCCCCGTCCTCTCTCTTCTCCCCCCCGTCTCTCTCTTCTCCCCCCCCGTCTCTCCTCTTCTCCCCCCGCTCTCTCTCTCTCTCCCCCCCCGTCTCTCTCTCTTCTCCCCCCCGTCTCTCTCTCTTCTCCCCAGTCTCTCTCTCTTCTCCCCCCGTCTCTCGTCTTCTCCCCCCTGTCTCTCTCTCCCCGTCTTTCGCCCTCGCTTCGGACTCTTCGCCCCCCCGTCTCATCTCTTCCTCCCCCCGGTCTCTCTCTCTTCTACGCCCCGTCTCTCCTCTGCGCCCCCTTCCCCCGCGCTCCCCCTCCCCGTCTGGTCACGCGTCCCCCCCGTCTCTCTCTTCTCCCCCCGTCTCTCTCTTCTCCCCCGTCTCTCTCTTCTCCCCCCGTCTCTCTCTTCTCCCCCGTCTCTCTCTTCTCCCCCAGTCTCTCTCTTCTCCCCTACTGTCTCTCTCTTCTCCCTGTCCTCCTGTCTCTCTCTTCTCCCCCAGTCTCTCTCTTCTCCCCCGTCTCTCTCTCTCCCCCCCAGTCTCTCTCTTCCCCCCCTCTCTCTCTTCCCCCCATCTCTCTCTTCTCCCCCCCGTCTCTCTCTTCTCCCCCCCAGTCTCTCTCTTCTCCCCCCGTCTCGTCTCTTCTCCCCCCGTCTCTCTCTTCTCCCCCGTCTCTCTCTTCTCTCCCCCCTGTCTCTCTCATTCTCCCCCCTGTCTCTCTCTTCTCCCCCGTCTCTCTCTTCTCCCCCCGTCTCTCTCTTCCCCAGTCTCTCTCTTCTCCCCCCCGTCTCTCTCTTCTCCCCCCGTCTCTCTCTTCTCCCCCCTGTCTCTCTCTTGTCCCCCAGTCTCTCTCTTCTCCCCCAGTCTCTCTTCTCCCCATCTTCTCTTCTCCCCCGTCTCTCTCTTCTCCCCCCGTCTCTCTCTTCTCCCCCGTCTCTCTCTTCTCCCCCCGTCTCTCTCTTCTCCCCCATCTCTCTCTTCTCCCCCCCAGTCTCTCTCTTCTCCCCCCGTCTGTCTCTTCTCCCCCGTCTCTCTCTTCTCCCCCAGTCTCTCTCTTCTCCCCCCGTCTCTCTCTTCTCCCCCGTCTCTCTCTTCTCCCCTCTTCTCCCCCGTCTCTCTCTTCTCCCCCCGTCTCTCTCTTCTCCCCCCGTCTCTCTCTTCTCCCCCCCAGTCTCTCTCTTCTTCTCCCCCGTCTCTCTCTTCTCCCCCCGTCTCTCTCTTCTCCCCCCGTCTCTCTCTTCTCCCCCCGTCTCTCTCTTCTCCCCCGTCTCTCTCTTCTCCCCCGTCTCTCTCTTCTCCCCCGTCTCTCTCTTCTCCCCCTGTCTCTCTCTTCTCCCCCGTCTCTCTCTTCTCCCCCGTCTCTCTCTTCTCCCCCGTCTCTCTCTCCCCCCGTCTCTCTCTTCTCCCCCAGTCTCTCTCTTCTCCCCCGTCTCTCTCTTCTCCCCCGTCTCTCTCTTCTCCCCCAGTCTCTCTCTTCTCCCCACTGTCTCTCTCTTCTCCCCGTCTCTCTCTTCTCCCCCGTCTCTCTCTTCTCCCCCCAGTCTCTCTCTTCTCCCCAGTCTCTCTCTTCTCCCCCCTGTCTCTCTCTTCTCCCCCGTCTCTCTCTTCTCCCCCGTCTCTCTCTTCTCCCCCAGTCTCTCTCTTCTCCCCCGTCTCTCTCTTCTCCCCCGTCTCTCTCTTCTCCCCCGTCTCTCTCTTCTCCCCCAGTCTCTCTCTTCTCCCCCCGTCTCTCTCTTCTCCCCCCGTCTCTCTCTTCTCCCCCCAGTCTCTCTCTTCTCCCCCGTCTCTCTCTTCTCCCCCAGTCTCTCTCTTCTCCCCCCAGTCTCTCTCTTCTCCCCCCGTCTCTCTCTTCTCCCCCCGTCTCTCTCTTCTCCCCCAGTCTCTCTCTTCTCCCCCCGTCTCTCTCTTCTCCCCCCGTCTCTCTCTTCCCCCCAGTCTCTCTCTTGTCCCCTGTCTCTCTCTTCTCCCCCCCGTCTCTCTCTTCTCCCCCAGTCTCTCTCTTCTCCCCCAGTCTCTCTCTTCTCCCCCCATCTCTCTCTTCTCCCCCCGTCTCTCTCTTCTCCCCCCCGTCTCTCTCTTCTCCCCCGTCTCTCTCTCTCTCTTCCCCATCTCTCTCTCTCTCTCTTCCCCCCAGTCTCTCCCTCTCTCTCTCTTCCCCCCAGTCTCTCTCTCTCTCTCTCTCTCTTCATCCAGTCTCTCTCTCTTTCTCTCTCTTCCTCCCAGTCGCTCTCTACCCCCCAGTCTCTCTCTTCTCCCCCCAGTCTCTCTCTCTCTCTTCCAACAACAACATGCCCTCAAATAACCCTCGGCACTGCCGGGCACTCCAGCTAGTACATGATAAAGCACATTATCAGTGTTTTATTACTGTATTTAATTGAAAATCAATTTGGCAATAAACCATTGTCAAAATCAACTTATTTCAAAAATTACAAAAATGGAAGTAATTAAGTTTCCTGTTGTTGATTCATTTTGTGCTATAATTACATGGGCTATAGATAGTAAATGATAACCACTAATGAATTCATCCACAGATGAAAGTTAAAGGACACATTGTAAAATATTCCGTGCATGAATTATACATTTTAATTATAGACATTTTAAAAGATAAATTGCATTTTTAGCTGGATGACAAGTACACCTGTTCCATAATGCAGGCTTCAGAGACTGTGCAGAAATCTGATATAACAGGAACGCATGCTGCAGTGACAGACGTTTCACGTGTTCCTTCTTTGATGGATCCATAAACAATGGGGTGATTTTCACCTGCGTACCACCCTGTTTATGTGGAAAAATGGAACAGTAGGCAGATAAAAACTTATAAAAAAAAGACACCCACTGTCAACCCAAGGCCCACTCGATGCAATTTCCATGTATCAATGGGTGGAGCGTGAACAGCGCGCGCTCTTCCCATTGGTACTAGATGTAGAGCAGTCAGTGGAGAGGCCACTGGAGGCCACTCGCAATTCACCCAAAAACAAACCCACAAAAATCTTCCCACCCGCTGCTGTCCCCTCCACCCGCAGATTGCCCACTTAAACACTTACTTCTGGTTCAACTGTGGAGGAGCCACCAGATTTCCTGCCCTCACCCACTAAGGGCTAACCCTTGCTAGTCCCGGTGGGCAGCGGTCTGATCACTCCACCCACTGTGTGCTCTTTCTGAAAATTGGCCTGAATGTGTTTACATTAAAAGTGACTTATTGAGAAGTTACCGCCTTTATTTTTAGCTTTATCATTTCCCATCTGCATAACATAAACTAAAATTAAATCACTTCTAATTTAACACAGTGGCCTTTAAGGATGAGTAGTTCATAGATAAGAACATAAGAACATAGGAAATAGGAGCAGGAAAAGGCCATTTGGCCCTTCGAGCCTGCTCCACCATTCAATGAGATCATGGCTGATCTTCTAGCTCATCTCCACTTTCCTGCACTATCCCCATTTCCCTTGATTCCCTTAATATTCAAAATTCTATTGATCTCTGTCTTGAATATACTCAACGACTGAGCCTCCACAGCCCTCTGAGGTAGAGAATTCTAAAGGTTCACCACGCTCTGAGTGAAAAAATTTCTCCTCATCTCAGTCCTAAATGGCCGACCCCTTATTCTGAGACTGTGACCCCTGGTTCTAGGCTCCCCAGCCAAGGGAAACATCCTCCCTGCACCTACCCTGTCAAGCCCTGTCAAAATGTTGTATGTTTCAATGAGATCACTTCTCATTCTTCTAAACTCTAGAGAATATAGGCCTAGTCTACTCAATCTCTCCTCATAGGACAATCCCCCCATCCCAGGAACCAGTCTGGTGAACCTTTGTTGCACTCCCTCTATGGCAAGTATATCCTTCTTTAGGTAAGGAGACCAAAACTGTACACAGATGATCTTTCAAAAATCATAAATTTTATTTATTACAGTGTACATACCTTCAAATCTTATTCATCAACATCCCAAGACAGCAATCCTTCTTCTGGAGGTGAAGTCATTAGGGTTTCTCAGGAGGATTTTGAATTGGAAGAGGAGGGGAAGACAGAATCAGTCAACTTTTGGCACCAACCACTTATAACCAGAAGAGCTCCACGCAGGCACTTCAGGAGGAAGATACCATTTGAAAAAGTGCAAGTGCAAGTCATTAGAGGAGTGAGCTGAATGAAATGAAAGACACACATTGGTCGCCAAGGTCAGAAGTTCAAACCTCAACTAATCAATACTAACATTAAAGAGAGTCAGGGTGGTGTGTTATCAGCAGTCAGAGCACTAAAACTGCATATATTTATGTGCAGTCTGCATCATATAAGAACAAAGGAAAAGGGAAGTGTGATAAAAAGACTATTCATCTCACTGAACATCATCCTTTTAGCACCCTAACTCTCCCAATCTAGCATCCAGTAGAATTTTGAAAGCCCCTAATGTTTTTGGTCTCTATTACCCATCCTCAGAGATTATTCCAGGCATTTAACAACCTCCGTGTAAACAATTTTTTCTGAATATTTGATTTAAATTACATTTCACTAAATTTAACTTAAATCCTTTATTCTTCTAGCTTGTCCTTTGCAAAAAACATCCTGGGTTAACTCTATCTAAGCTATTTAATAATGGGGCAGTAATTCCTCCCCAAACGCGTGAGTACGGAAGGGGTACTCACGCGTCTGGCCGGAGGAAATGCCGGTTTTCAGCATGCACAGCGCATGCGCTGAAAACCGGCATTTCCTCTCCTCCTACCCAAGAGGTGAAGAGGCCAGCGCGTGCGCTGTAGGGGGCAGCGCGTGCGTCTTGGATTTCCTCTGTTTTGGGGGATTTGCGCATGTGTAAAGGCCTCCGGTCTTTACGCTTGTAAAAAGCACACGTAAGTATTTATTTTTACAGGTAAGTGGTGTTTTAGTGCAATTTAGAATTTTTTTTTCCACAGGTTTATTATTTTAAAGAATCTACAATAAGGTAAGTTTGGTTTTAGACCCTTTTTATTAAAAAAAAATTAAAAAAACAAAAAAACATTATTGTTTAAATTATTTTTTTAAACTTATTTATACTTAATTTAATGATTGGGATGTTTTTAAAAATTTTATTTAAAGTTTAAGTAGTGTTTTGGGGTGCAGTACTTCTCATGAGTTTGACAGTTCTTACTCTCAAACTTATGAATGAAGTTTCCCCTCCCCTGGTTGGCTGAACAGTTCTCACCTGATCCCAGCCGGCACATTGCACTAACTACGCAGCTGGGTCAGGTTAGCACAGCGCGCCGACAGCTGAACCTGGCCACTGAAAGGAAATCCACTGCGGGCCAGGTTTCAGATGTCGGCACGCAGGGTGAGTGCACATCGGGGGCTTGCACGCGCGGCAAGCCCCCGACACCAAGTTCTGGGCCATTGTGTATATGTCAATGTGGTTCCCCCTTAAATGTCTTAACCAGGATTTTTCCACTGGCACATAGTCAGTGAGGTGGAAGGTCTACCAACCCAATTGATCTGCTGCTGTCCCGGGCTGATCTTCCATTTTAGGTTATTTAACATATTGTCGCCAGGAAGGGTTCCTGCCTCTGTTGGGTGGCACGCCTTAGAGGGGGTTAGAAAATGGCTGCAGCAGGTGTTGGATGTCTGCATAGCATGGCCTGTGGCCTCCAAGGCTGGCCCCAAGGAATTTTTGTTAAGAGTGATTGCATAGACAAAGATGGCCCTTTAAATGTCCTCCTTCATTTGCATCTAATTTGAATATGCTCACCCGACCAATCAGTCTTTGGTTCACTCTGATTTCTCCCTCCAAATGACCTGCCTAATTCTAAACAGCTGCCAATCAATCTGATTGGTGATGGCAGCCTCCATTCCTACCATCTAAATAATCGGACTGTTTGGCTCACAGGACAGTAGTTTATAAATCCTCCTCCCTCTCAGACTTCTGCACATATGGCAGAAGAAACACAGAGCTAGGCTGCTCATGCAGCAGCAGAAGAGCTGCAGCCTGCAGCAGCAGAAGAGCTGCAGCCTGCAGCTGGTCCATCTTAGGTCTTAGCTACCAGGAGACAAGCACCAGCTAAATCCCAGGATGCTCACAATGAAGCACTGCAGCCAGCCACCTCATACACTGGGGAAAGTGGGGGGGAGGTGTTGCTCTTTTAGCTGCCCCCTTGCAAGGGGGCTGTTTTAAAAATGTTACAAAATTGTTGGAAAACCTTCAGGGCTCAAGGCCACAATTCTGGCCTGGACCCCCAGGTGGTCCCAATTTTTGCCCCTGGGTTGCCAGAATGCCGGGTTAATGAAAGATCAAAATGCAGGAATTCTAATGTTAGGAGTCCGCTGCACCCCCACCCCCACCACACCCCCTTCACTGAATCACCATGTTTGGAGCAGGCAGAGGCTCCAACTCCAACAGATCGTCCAGGAAACATCAGTGCTAGGCCAGGACCCAGCATATTCATGTGCCGGCCTGGTTTCTGGCCCTTCTGGTGAACTCCTGCCAAAGTTAGGGTGGGAGAACACTGGAAGAGCCATGAATTTTCGTGCAAGGTTTTGAAATGCCGTGGATGAAGTGACACAGTCAGAAGCTGTGTGAGTTGAGAAGGGTCAGTCGATGATGGCATTTTTGTGCTGGTAATGGAAAAGATGTAGACAGGACTTTTTATGCAGTGGGCAGCTGTGGCAGTCAAGAGAAATTGTCCTACATCAGATTGCCACAAATGGCTCTTGGAAGATTGCAACAGGCCATCCTTTGCATCCTCTTCATGTTTCAATTTCTGTCAACCTTATCCACTTCGTGTCCTTGGATGCTTTCCTCTTCTGGACTCTTACACCAAGATCATGCCCATTGGTACCCTCCAGCGCTGACCCACAGGAGTTTGAATGGTCAGCGGGAGAGCAGCTAATTAGCACGGGCTAGGGGAATGATGTGCCACTATGGGCACATCTCTGGCATCCGCCTGCCCCATGTGGTTGGAACATTCGCCGTCTTTCCACCATTGAAAGGAATGCCTAGGACTGCCAATCCTCCAACCCCACCCCCACTGCTGTCAGATCCCATCAGCTCCCTGTAGAAGGGAGCTAATCCCATTTTTTTTTAAAGTTGCCAACCTCTTCTTCAGGGTCCAGGTTGCTTCCCCTGTCTGGAGGCCCCACAGTAAGGCCAACTTGCACCCTTTTGCTGTCCGCCATGCCTCACCTCTTTGGATCTACTGGCCTCCAGTGTTAAGCTGATCTTCTGAGCCAAAGAAGTGGGTACTCCTGGCATAGGGACTCCTTGCCCCCCCCCAGATTCGGCCATTGTTACTGGCCACGTAAAGGACGGGCAGAAGTAGCACCCCTCACAAGGCTGACTGGGAACTCCTGCAGTAGGTGAGGACCTGACATAACTCGGTCCCCTGCCTTTTTCTGGTAGGTTCCACCAGCCTTCCACCAGAGTTATGGCAAGAATCTGGCGGAACCCACGAGGAAGTTTGGGGCTGAAATCTTAGACTTAGCAGGAAATTTTAATCTCCAAGGATGGGTGTGTTGGGTAAAAATTTTAAAACTCTCAAACGTGATCCCAACCTGCCTCCAACCCACCCACTTCGGGTTTTAATGGAGGCGGATTGGGGGAGCGGACAACCAATCCGCTCTCAGGAATTCTGGCAGATAAAAGGAAGCGAGAAGGGCCGGATCCATGAGGTAAGTGCCTTTATTGCACTGCTTATGGGGGGGGAGGAGGAGGAGGAGGAGGAGGAGCAGGAGCAGGAGCAGGAGCAGGAGCAGGAGCGTATCCCCCAGGCACAACAAGCTTACCTCCATGCGATCGGACCCTTGAAATCGGCCGATCTCTGCACCCCCGGGATGTCCAAACCTCCCCCCCACCCCGCGCGATGTCCGAACCTCCCCATCCCCCGTGATGTTCAGCCCCCAACGCCCCCCCCCCCCCCACTCCTACCCTGCAATGTTAGACCCCTGCAATGTCAGACTTACCTGATGTCTGCTTCCCCTATCCGCTCCCTGGCTGCTTTCCTGCCCAACAGGCAGCTAGCCTATCAATCTGACTGTCGGGTGGGAAACCTGCTGAAAAATTTAAAAGATGTCCTGCAGTTAATTTCTGCAGGACGTCTCGGAAACTGATTCTTCCAAGTTTCCCATTGGAAATCCTCCCCACCCCAGTTCCGCCCCACCTTGCTCTCTTCCCGACCTCGAGTAAATATTGTGGCCTTAGTGTTCAGTAATGAGCCACAGATTAAAGGTGACTTACCAATTGGGAAGCACCTTTCTGATTCTCCATCATAAGATTTAAAATATGGGGCTGCAGCAAGTTTAGGGATAATAGTTGGCTGGTGCTGCATTTTCAAAAAGGCTTGGTTTATGGAAATGAAGAAGAGACCTAGTAGCAGTTAAATGGGAGAGGGAGCTTGGTGAGGATTATTGCAACACACAAAGGAAATGGGACACTCTTTAAAAAAAAAAAAAAAATTATTGACAGCCTTATATATGTAGGATGAGAGAAAGCCACATTGTAGAGGCTGTTAGGCAACCTGTGCTCAAGAAAAGGAATTTCAAGGCTTATAAAATGAGTAATAATCTTTTAGACAGGAAGATCTCTGGCCTAATGACATTGAGCTATGGAGATAAACTATGCAATAAGTTTTTATTTGCTGGAAAGGCCTGGACTTAGAGGGAAAAGGCATCAATAACATATAAGTGGATATATTGTTTGAGGTGTTGTGGCCGCGTCGAACTATGGGCCACATATTTACATTGAGAAAGGAGGGAGTGAGGTTGGATTTGCAGAATTCTTATTTTTCTCAGAGGGTGGTCGACCTGTGGAACAGCATTCTGGAGATGATCTTGAGGGATTGCAAGGAGATGCAAGAGGTCACGGCAGAAGCAGCAGCGGCGGCAGAGTGGACCTGGGAGGAGTGGCGAGGCAGCAGCGATGGTATAAAGAGAGCCCGAGGCGCAGGTAGGCCCCACAGCAGCAGCAGCAGCGGCGGTAGAGCGGGCTTGGGAGGAGCAGCGAGGCAGCAGCGGTGGTATAAAGAGAGCCCGAGGCGCAGGTAGGCCCCACAGCAGCAGCAGCAGCAGCAGTAGAGCGGACCTGGGAGGAGCGGCGAGGCGGCAGCGGTAGTATAAAGAGAGCCCGAGGCGCAGGTAGGCCCCACAGCAGCAGCAGCAGCAGCGGTAGAGCGGGCCTGGGAGGAGCGGCGAGGCGGCAGCGGCGGTACCAACTCAGCACAGGCAGAATTTTCAAAGAGTGACGTCAGAAGCCAAAAGTGACATCAGCACAAGGTGAGGGAGCTGATTGGTGAGTATCTGGTAAGTGTTTTTACTTGGCTTTCTTAAAGTTTTTAAGTTTATTCCAGCTAGGTTAGTAAATTGTCGGTTAATTAGAAGTATGGCAGAGCAGCTCACACCCGTGGAATGCACATCCTGTGCCATGTGGGAAGTCCTGGATACCTCCCGTGGTCTGGATGACCACATGTGCGGGAGGTGTCACCAGCTACAGCAGCTCAAGCACCAGGTTACGGATCTTGAGCGGCGGCTGCAGTCACTGCTGTGCATCCGCGAGGCTGAGAGCTACGTGGATAGCACGTTTCAGGAGGTGGTCACCCCGCAGCTTAACAGTGTGCAGACAGAGAGGGAATGAGTGACCATCAGACAGAAGAGGAGGACCAGGCAGGTAGTGCAGGAGTCCCCTGAGCCCATCTTGCTCACCAACCAGTATTTGGTGCTGAGTACTGGCGAGGGAGATTGCAAGAGGAGTGGGGTTACAGCCAGAGCCAAGTCCACAGCACCATGGAAGGCACAGCTGCACAGGCGGGGGGGGGGGCGCGAAGAGGAGAGGGAGAGCAATAGTGATAGGGGATCAATAGTTAGGGGAGCAGACAGGCGTTTCTGCGGCCACAGACATGACTCCAGGTTGGTATGTTGCCTCCCTGTTCCAGGGTCAAGGATGTCACTGAATGGCAGCAGGGCATTCTGAGCGGGGAGGGTGAACAGCCAGAGGTCGTGGTCCATATCGATACCAACAACATAGGTAGGAAGAGGGATGAGGTCCTGTAGGCAGATTTTAGGGAGCTAGGAAAGAGGTTAAAAAGCAGGAGCTCAAAGGTCTCTGGATTACTACCAGTGCCACGTGCTAGTGAGTTCAGAAATAGGAAGATGGAGCAGATGAATGCGTGGCTGGAGAGATGGTGCAGGAGGAAGGGCTTTAGATTCCTGAGGAATTGGAACCGTTTCTGGGGGAGTGGGACCTCTACAAGCTGGATGGGTTGCACCTCAATGGGAATGGGACCAATATCCTCACGGGAGGGTTTGCTAGTGCTGTTGGGGAGGGTTTAAACTAGCTTGGCAGGGGGATGGGAACCTAAGTATAGAGTCAATAGGGAGGGAAGAAAAGCTGGAATTGGAAAACAAAAATGTAGAAAGTAAATTGGAAGGACAGAGGAATCAAGGGCTAGATAGTAGTCAACAAGGAGGTTTGCCTGTACTAAATGGTATATACTTCAAGGAGTATAGCGAACAAGGCAGATGAGCTGAGGGCACAGGTAGATAATTGGGACTGTGATATTATAGCTATTACAGAGACGTGGCTGAAATAGGGGCAGTTATGGCAGCTTAACATTCCTGGTTACAGGATTTTCAGACAGGATAGAGAGGGAGGTAAAAAGGGAGGGGGGGGTCACGGTATGGATTAACTAAACTATTACAGCTGTGAGGTGGGATGATATGTTGGAGGGATCATCAAACGAGGCCATATGGGTCGAATTGAAAAACAAAAAAGGGGCGATCACACTGCTGGGAGTGTACAACAGACCCCCAAACAGTGAGAGGGAGATAGAAGAACAAATATGTGGACACATTTTTGAGAAGTGCAAAAACTATAGGGCAGTAATAGTAGGGGATTTTAACTACCCCAATATTAACTGGGATAAAATTAGTGTGAAGGGTATAGAAGGTGCGAAATTCCTAAAATGCATCCAGGAGAACATTTTTAGCCAGTATGTAGCAAGCCCAACAAGGGAGGGGGCGGTTCTGGACTTAGTTTTAGGGAATGAAGCTGGGCAGGTAGAAGGCGTATCAGTGGGGGAGCATTTTGGTGCTAGTGACCATAATTCTGTTAGATTTAAAGTAGTTATGGAAAAGGACAAGGATAGACCAGGAATAAAAATTCTAACTTGGGGAAAAGCAAATTTTGCTAAGCTCAGAGGGGATTTAGCCATAGTGGACTGGAAACAGCTACTTGAAGGTAAATCAGTGTCAGAGCAGTGGGAGGCATTCAAGGAGGAGATCCGGAGGGTTCAGACCAAACATGTGCCCTTAAAGAAAAAAGGTGAGACTAACAAACCTAGAGCCCCCTGGATGTCTAGAGACATACAGGGTAGGATAAAGAAAAAAAGGGAGGCGTATGACAGATACCGAGGGCTAAATACTCCAGAATCTTTAGAGGAGTGCAGAAAGTGCAGGGGTGCAATTAAAAATGATATTAGGAAAGCAAAGAGAGAGCATGAAAAATTCTTGGCAAGTAAAATCAAGGAAAACCCAAAGGTGTTTTATAAATATATTAAGAGTAAGAGGATAACTGAAGAAAGGGTAGTGCCTATTAGAGATCATGAGGGTAATCTGTATGTGGAGACGGGATACATCGGTCGGGTTCTTAATGAATATTTTGCATCTGTTTTCACAAAGGAGAGGGGCGAAGCAGTCATTGCTATTGGGGGGGGTATTGTGAAATATTAGATGAAATAAACTTAGTGAGAGAGGAAGTATTAAGGGGTTTAACTGCTTTAAAAGTGGATAAATCCCCAGGCCCGGATGAAATGTATCCCAGGCTGTTAAGCGAAGCAAAAGAGGAAATAGCGGAGGCCCTGACCATCATTTTTCAATCCTCTCTGGCTTCAGGTGTGGTGCCGGAGGACTGGAGGACTGCTAATGTGGTACCCTTGTTTAAAAAGGGAGAAAAGGATAGACCGAGTAATTGCAGGCCAGTCAGCCTAACCTCGGTGGTGGGAAAATTATTGGAAAGAATTCTGAAGAACAGAATAAATCTTCATTTAGAAAGACACAGATTAATCAAGGATAGTCAGCACAGATTTGTTAAGGGAAGGTCGTGTCTGACAAACTTGATTGAATTTTTTGAGGAGGTTACAAGGAGGGTAGATGAGGGTAGTGCATTTGATGTAGTGTATATGAACTTTAGTAAGGCTTTTGATAAGGTTCCACATGGCAGACTGGTCATGAAGTTAAAAGCCCATGGGATCCAGGGCACAGTGTCAAGTTGGATTCAAAACTGGCTCGGAGACAGGAAGCAGAGGGTAATGGTTGATGGGTGTTTTTGTGACTGGAAGGCTGTTTCCATTGGGGTTCCGCAGGGCTCAGTACTAGGTCCCTTGCTTTTTGTGGTATATATCAACGATCTTGACTTGAATATAGTGGGTATGATTAAGAAGTTTGCAGATGTGTGGTTGATACTGAAGAAGGAAGCTGTAGACTGCAGGAAGATATCAATAAATTGGTCAGGTAGGCAGAACAGTGGCAAATGGAATTCAATCCGGAGAAGTGTGAGGTAACAAGGAAAGGGAATACACATTAAATGGTAGGACACTGGATAGTGTAGAGGAACAAAGGAATCTTGGAGTGCATGTCCACAGATTTCTGAAGGTAGCAGGCCAAGTAGATAGGGTGGTTAAGAAGGCATACGGAATGCTTGCCTTTATTAGCCGTGGCATAGAATACAAGAACAGGGGGGTTATGCTTCAACTATATAAAACACTAGTTAGGCCTCAGCTAGAGTACTGCGTGCAATTCTGGTCACCACATTACAGGAAAAATGTGATTGCACTAGAGAGGGTGTAGAGGAGATTTATAAGGATGTTGCCGGGAGTAGAGAATCTTAGCTATGAGGAAAGACTGGATAGGCTGGGTCTGTTTTCCTTGGAACAGAGGAGCCTGAGGGGAGACCTTATTGAGGTGTATAAAATTATGAGGGGTATAGATCAAGTGGATAGAAAGGACCTATTTCCCTTAGCAGAGGGGTCAAAAACCAGGGGGCACAGATTTAAAGTAATTAGGGGAAGGTTTAGAGGGGATTTGAGTGGAAATGTCTTCACGCAGAGGGTTGTGGGGGTCTGGAACTCACTGCCTGAAAGGGTGGTAGGGGCAGGAACCCTAACCACATTTAAAAAGTACTTGGATGTGCACTTGGGATGCTCTAACCTGCAGGGCTACTGAACAAGAGCTGGAAAGTGGGATTAGGCTAGATAGCTCTTTGTTGGCCGGCGTGGACATGATGGGCCGAAATGGCCTCCTTCTGTGCTGTAACTTTCTATGATTCTATGATTCTAAGAAAGGTAATAACCAATGGGTTCAGGTCTCCAGGGGCTTGTCTGATCACTTTTGAGGGATTGGAAAGGATTTTTTGGCAACGGTTTTCTGAATTGGCAATTGGTCTCTAAATTTTTGCTGTCCCAGGAGGTGGGATCTGGGGTAGAAGGAAGGGTGGAGATAGGAAGATAAGTCCAGTAAGAGGTGGAGTGAGCAAGTATGGAACTCATGGCCGTTTCTTAGAACATAAGAACATAAGAACATAAGAAATAGGAGCAGGAGTAGGCCAATCGGCCCCTCGAGCCTGCTCCGCCATTCAATAAGATCATGGCTGATCTGATCCTAACTGCCAATCCACTATCACAGAACCATCTCCTGCATCTAACAGAATTAGACACACGAAATAGGAGCAGGATCAGGCTACATGGCCCCTGGGCCTGCTCCGCTACCCACAGGGCCATGACCGATCCGAACCTAGACTCATGTCCAAATTCCTGCCTGCTCCCTGTAACCCTTAATTCCCTTTACTTCTAGGAAACTGTCTATTTCTGTTTTAAATTTATGTAATGATGTAGCTTCTACAGTTTTTTGGGGCAGCATATTCCATGGACCTACCACCCTCTGAGTGAAGTAGTTCCTCCTCATCTCAGTTTTGAAAGAGCAGCCCCTTATTCTAAGGCTATGCCCCCTAGTTCTAGTTTCACCCATCATCGGGAATATCTTCCCTGCATCCACCCGATCCAACCCCTTCACAATCTTATATGTTTCAATAAGATCGCCTCTCATTCTTCTGAACTCCAATGAGTAGAGTCCCAATCTACTCAACCTCTCCTCATATGTCCATCCCCTCATCCCCGGGATTAACCGAGTGAACCTTCTTTGTACTGACTCGAGAGCAAGTATGTCCTTTCTTAAGTATGGACACCAAAACTGTACGCCGTATTCCAGGTGCGGTCTCACCATTACCTTGTACAACTGAAGCAATACCTCCCTATTTTTATATTCTATCCCCCTAGCAATGAAAGCCAACATTCCATTGGCCTTCTTAATCACTTGCTGCACCTGCATACTAACCTTTTGAGTTTCGTGCACCAGGACCCCCAGATCCCTTTGTACTTCAGTACTTTACAGTTTCTTGCCATTAAGATAATAACTTGCTCTACGATTTTTCCTGCCAAAGTGCATAACCTCACAATTTCCAGTATTGTATTCCATCTGCCAAATCTCTGCCCACTTACTTAGCCTGTCTATGTCCCCTTGAAGGTTTTTTATGTCCTCCTCACTCACTACTTTCCCCCCCATCTTAGTATCATCTGCAAACTTTGATATGTTACACTCGGTCCCCTCCTCCAAATCGTTAATATAGATTGTAAAGAGTTGGGGACCCAGCACTGACCCCTGTGGAACACCACTAGTTACTGATTGCCAGTCTGAGAATGAACCATTTATCCCAACTCTCTGCCTTCTGTTAGATAGCCAATCCTCTATCCATGCCAGAATATTACCAGCAATCCCGTGATTTTTTATCTTAAGCATTAATCTTTTGTGTGGCACCTTGTCAAATGCCTTTTGGAAGTCTAAATACACTACGTCCACTGGTTCCCCTTTATCCACCCTATATGTTACTTCCTCAAAGAACTCCAGCAAATTTGTCAAACATGACTTCCCCTTCATAAAACCATGCTGACTTTGTCCTATTAAATTATGATTATCCAAATGTCCTGTTACTGTCTCCTTAATAATGGACTCCAAAATTTTACCTACCACAGATGTTAGGCTAACTGGTCTATAGTTTCCAGCCTTCTGTCTACTGCCCTTTTTAAATAAGGGTGTTACATTAGCAGTTTTCCAGTCTGCCGGGACCATTGCCGAGTCCAGGGAGTTTTGGAAAATTATTACCAATGCATCCACAATCCCTACCGCCACTTCCCTCAAGACCCTAGGATGTAAGCCATCAGGTCCAGGTGATTTATCCGCCTTGAGTCCCATTATTTTACCGAGTACCACTTCCTTAGTGATTTTGATCGTGTTTAGCTCCTCCCCCCCTTTAGCCCCCTGTTTGTCCAGTGTTGGGATATTCTTAGTGTCTTCTACTGTAAAGACTGATGTAAAATATTCATTCAGTGTTTTTGCCATCTCCATATTTCCCACCATTAATTTCCCGGTCTCATCCTCTAAGGGACCAACATTTACTTTAGCCACCCTTTTTCTTTTTATATAACTATAAAAACTCTTACTATCTGTTTTTATATTTTTTGCTAATTTACTTTCATAATCTATCTTCCCTTTCTTAATCAATCTTTTTGTTATTTTTTGCTGTCTTTTAAAGTTTTCCCAATCCTCTATCCTCCCACTAGATTTGGCTACCTTATATGCCCTTGTTTTTAGTCGAATACTATCCTTAATTTCTTTACTTAGCCACGGATGGCTGTCTTTTCTTTTACACCCTTTTCTTCTCAGTGGAATATATATTTTTTGGAAGTTGTAAAATAACTCCTTAAATGTACACCACTGATCATGTATCGTCTTACCCTTTAATCTATTTTCCCAATCCACTCTACTCAATTCCGCTCTCATACCTTCATAGTCTCCTTTATTCAAGCTTAGCACGCTTGTTTGAGATCCAACCTTCTCACCCTCTAATTGAATATGGAATTCAACCATGTTCTGGTCACTCATTCCAAGGGGATTCTTTACTAGGACACTTTTAATTAATCCTGTCTCGTTACACAGGACCAGATCTAAGGTTGCCTGCCCCCTGGTCGGTTCAGTTACATACTGCTCAAGAAACCCATCCCTAATACACTCAATACACTCTTGTCCTGAGTACATAACATACTGAGAAATGGTTCCAAAATTTTACAAAACCTTTTGAGTATACCTGCAGTGGCCTTTAAATATATTCCCACTATTTCTGTAGGCCGAAGCAATGCTGGACACCTATTTTATACAGGCATGGGTTACATGCTGCAAAACTGAGGTGGTAACGATGGAAAATGGGACTAATGTTATCACCACATCATTACTGCCCCAGTTAAATGTGCTGGCCTCTATGTGGGTGGGTGCTTCCGTCATTCAGCAGCAGAGGTAACCCTGGAAAAATCCAATGATCAGTAAAGCGATCGGGTCCCCACACCATTTTCCAACCCCACCCAGATTGGGCAGTACGAAAAGGAAAATCTATCATAGAAACATAGAAGATAGGAGCAGGAGTAGGCCATTCGGCCCCTCGAGCCTGCTCCGCCATTCAATGCGATCATGGCTGATCATCCAAATTCAGTACCCTGTCCCTGCTTTCTCCCCATATCCCTTGATCCCCTTAGCCTTAAGAAATATATCTAACTCCTTCTTGAATATATTTAATGAATTGGCCTCAACTGCCTTCTGTGTTAGAGAATTCCACAGGTTCACCACTCTCTGGGTGAAGAAATTCCTCCTCATCTCAGTCCTAAATGGCTTACCCCTTATCCTTAGACTGTGACCCCTGGTTCTGGACTCCCCACCATTGGGAACAGCCTTCCTGCATCTAGTCCTGTTAGAATTTTATAAGTTTCAATGAGATCCCCTCTCATTCTTCCAAACTCTAGCAAGTATATGCCTAATCGACCCAATCTCTCTTCATACGTCATTCCTGCCATCCCAGGTATCTAGTCTAGTGAATCTTCGCTGCACTCCCTCCATGGCAAGAACATCCTTCCTCAGATAAGGTGACCAAAACTGCACATAATACTCTAGATGTGGTCTCACCAAGGCCCTGTACAGCTGCAGCAAGACATCCTTGCTCCTGTACTCGAATCCTCTCGCTATTAAGGCCAGCATACCATTTTCCTTCTTAACCGCCTGCTGCACCTGCATGCTTATCTTCAGCGACTGGTGTACAAGGACACCCAGGTCTCGTTGCACTTCCCCTTTTTCCAATCTATTGCCATTCAGATAATAATCTGCCTTCCTGTTTTTGCCACCAAAGTGGATAACCTCGCATTTATCCACATTATACTGCATCTGCCATGCATCTGCCCAATCACCCAACCTGTCCAAATTGTACTGGAGTTTCTCGGCATCCTCCTCACAGCACACACGCCCACCCAGCTTTGTGTCATCTGCAAACTTGGAGATATTACATCTAGTTCCCTTGTCTAGATCATTAATATATATTGTGAATAACTGGGGTCCTAGCACTGACCCGTTTATTCCAGCTCTTGCTTCCTGTCTGCCAACCAGTTTTCTATCCAAGTCAGTACCTTACCGCCAATCCCACGTGCTTTAACTTTGCACACTAGTCTCTTATGCGGGACCTTATCGAAAGCCTTCTGAAAGTCCAAATACACCACATCCACTGGTTCTCCCTTATCTATTCTATCAGTCACATCATCAAAAAATTCCAGTAGATTATTCAAGCATGATTTACCTTTTGTAAATCCATGTTGACTTTGTCAGATCCTGTCACTGTTTTCCAAGTGCTCTGCTATTACATCTTTTATAATGGACTCTAGCATTTTCCCCATTACCGATGTTAGGCTTACCGGTCTATAATTCCCCGTTTTTTCTCTACCACCTTTTTTAAATAGTGGGGTTACATTAGCTACCCTCCAATCCATGGGAACTGTTCCAGATTCTATAGAATTTTGGAAGATGACCAGCAATGCATCTGCTATTTCTAGGGCCACTTCCTTAAGTACCATAGAATGTAGATTATCAGGCCCTGGGGATTTATCGGCCTTCAATCCCATCAATTTCCTTAACACCATTTCCCTACAAATACTGATTTCATTCAGTTCCTCCCTCTCATTAGACCCTATGTTCCTCGACATCTCCGGGAGGTTATTTGTGTCCTCATTTGTGAAGACAGAACCAAAGTATGTATTTAATTGGTCTGCCATGTCTTTGTTCCCCATTATAAATTCCCCTGATTCTGACTGCAAGGGACCTACTCTTGACTTTACCAATCTTTTTCTCTTTACATATCTATAGAAGCTTTTAAAGCCAGTTTTTATGTTCCCTGCAAGCTTAATCTCATACTCTATTTTCCCCCTCTTAAATAATCCCTTTGTCTTCCTTTGCTGAATCCTAAACAGCTCCCAATCCTTAGGTTTGCTACTTTTTGTGGCCAATTTATATGTCCTCTCCTTGGATCTTATGCTATCCCTAATTTCCCTTGTTAGCCAATGTTGAGTCACCTTTTTTGTTTTATTTTTATGCCAAACAGGGATCAACAAATTCTGTAGTTCATCCATGCGATCTTTAAATGTTTCCCATTGCCTATTCACCGTCAACCATTTAAGTAACATTCCTCAATCCATCCTAGCCAACTCGCACCTCATACCATTGTAGTTTCCTTTATTTAAATTCAGGACCCAAGTCTCTGAATCAAGTAGTTTACTCTCCATCTTATTGAAGAATTCTATCATATTATGATCGCTCCTCCCCAAGGGGCCTCGCACAACAAGATTGCTAATTAATCCTTTCTCATTACATAATACCCAGTCTAAGATGGCCTGATCTCTAGTTGGTTCCTCGACATATTGGTCCAGGAAACCATCCCGTATGCACTCTAGGAATTCCTCTTCCACAGTATTGTTACTAATTTGGTTAGCCCAATCTATATGTAGATTAAAGTCACCCATGATAACTGCTGTGCCCTTATTGCGCGCATCTCTAATTTCCCATTTAGTGCCATCCCCAACCTCAGCATTACTGTTTGGGGGTCTGTATACAACTCCCACTAACATTTTCTGCCCCTTGGTATTTCTCAGCTCTACCCATACAGATTCCACATCATCAGAGCCAATATCCTTCCTTAGTATTGTGTTAATCTCCTCTTTAACCAGCAATGCTACTCCACCACCTTTTCCTTTTTGCCTGTCCTTCCTGAATACTGAATACCCCTGGATGTTGAATTCCCAGCCTTGGTCACCCTGGAGCCATGTCTCCGTATTCCCAATTATATGATATCCGTTTACATCTATTTGCGCAGCTAATTCACACACCTTATTATGAATGCTCCTCGCATTAAGACACAAAGCCTTCAGGCTTTTTTTTTAACACTCTTAGACCTTTTAGAATTATTGTTTACTGCGGCCATGTTTGATTTACACCCTTAATTTCTCTGCCTTCCACTTTTGCTTTTCTCCTTCCTGTCTTTTGTACAAAGAAGGTTCACTCGGTTAGTCCCGGGGATGAGGGGGTGGTCATATGAGGAGAGGTTGAGTAGATTGGGACTCTACTCATTGGAGTTCAGAAGAATGAGAGGCGATCTTATTGAAACATATAAGATTGTGAAGGGGCTTGATCGGGTGGATGCGGTGAGGATGTTCCCAATGATGGGTGAAACTAGAACTAGGGGGCATAATCTTAAAATAAGGGGCTGCTCATTCAAAACTGAGATGAGGAGAAACTTCTTCACTCAGAGGGTGGTAGGTTTGTGGAATTTGCTGCCCCAGAAAGCTGTGGAAGCTACATCATTAAATAAATTTAAAACAGAAATAGATAGTTTCCTAGAAGTAAAGGGAATTAAGGGTTACGGGGAGCGGGCAGGAAATTGGACATGAGTCTAGGTTCGGAATGGTCATGGCCCTGTGGGTAGTGGAGTGGGCCCAGGGGCCGTGTAGCCTTGTTCTGCTCCTACTGTGTTCTAATTCTGTGTTAGATTTCAGGAGATGGTTTTATTCCTGTTCCTGGCTGGGGTGGAGATCGCCTTTACAGAAGGTAAGTACTGTAGAAAATATAGGGACAGAGTGATCTCCTGGAAGAATTTCGATCGCCTAGATGGGTCGGAGAGGAATTTCCCAGATTTTTTTCTCCCAAATTGGCCATTGGGTCTTTATCTGGTTTTTCGCCTCTCCCGGGAGATCACATGGGTTCGGGTGGATGCAGAGTGATAGAAGATTTGAGGTTAGGATCAGATCAGCCATGATCTTATTGAATGGTGGAGCAGGCTCGAGGGGCCGATTGGCCTACTCCTGCTCCTATTTCTTATGTTCTTATGTTATCCTTGCTTCCCTTTCCTCTGTCTCCCTGCACAGGTTCCCAACCCCCTGTCATTTTAGTTTAAACCCTCCCCAATAGCACTAGCAAATACTCCCCCTAGGACATTGGTCCCAATCCTGCCCAGGTGCAAACTGTCCAGTTTGTACTGGTCCCACCGCCCCCAGAACCAGTTCCAATGTCCCAGGAATTTGAATCCCTCCCCCTTGCACCATTCTTCTAGCCACGTATTCATCTGAAATAGCCTTCTATTTCTACTCTGACTAGCACATGGCACTTGTAGCAATCCTGAGATTACTACCTTTGAGGTCCTATTTTTAAATTTACCTCCTAACTACCTATATTCAGCTTTTAGGACCTCATCCCGTTTCTTACTTATATCGTTGGTACCTATATGCACCACGACAACTGGCTGTTCACCCTTACCCTCCAGAATGCCCTGCAGCCGCTCCAAGACATCCCTGACCCTTGCACCAGGAAGGCAACATACCATCCTGGAGTCTCGTTTGCGGCCGCAGAAATGCCTATCTGTTCCCCTTACAATAGAATACCCTATCACTAAAGCTCTCTCGCTCTTTTTCCTCCCAACCCGTGCAGCAGAACCACCCATGGTGCCAGGAAGTTGGTTGCTGCTGCCTTCCCCCGACAAGCCATCCTCCCCAACAATATCCAAAGCGGTATATCCGTTTGAGAGGGGGAAGGCCACAGGGGACCCCTGCACTACCTGCCTGCGCCTACTACTCTGCCTGGCGGTCACCCATTCCCTTCCTGCCTGTGCAGCCTTTACCCGCGGTGTGACCAACTGATTAAACGTGATATCCATGACGTCCTCAGCATCGTGAATGCTCCAGTATGTATCCATTTGCAGCTCCAGCGTTGCAATGCAGTCTGTCAGTAGCTGCAGCTAGATACACTTCCTGCACACATGGTCGTCAGGGATACAGGAAGTGTCCCTGATTTCCCACATAGTGCAGGAGGAGCATGGCACGGGCCGAGCTGTGCTGCCATGACTTACCCTTTAAGTAATTTAAATTAAATCAATACCACCAATTATACTACAATTAAATGATATTCTCAAGGGCCCTTGTCTCCTAGCACTCCCCGCTACACAACAGAGACCTTAGAAACTATAACCACAAAATTAAGACTTTGGCAACTTTATAAACTATGGCCTAGAAATTCAGTATAGCCACTTTTGGGGCGGTAAAGTCGGGCGGCCGCTAAAGTTTGCGCCTGTTGCAAAGTCAAGGCCACTTCACCGATATTCAGTAGCTTCGCCCTAAGAGTTTGCTCGAGCGCTAAAACTGGCGATGCACGACTATCTTTAGGCGCTAAGCCGGCGGCGCTGAGCGATACCGCCGAGGCCGGGCGCAGCGCAGGTGCGGTCATTTCTTGATTGACAGCAGACACCCTGGCACCGGCCAGCTCTTAAGGGGGAAGGGTCGAGTTGGTCTGCTGCCACGCCCTGGACACTGCAGCCCTCCAGCTAGGCCTGAACACTGCTGCTGGACCCAAATAGCACCTGAAAGGATGGAGAAGGCCCGTGAACGAGCGCAGCGCTTCTCAGAGCATGATCTGAGGGTACTGGTTGGCGCTGTGGAGAAGAGACGCCATATCTTGTTTCCAGACAATGGGAAGAAGCCGGCGGCCCGCGTCTACCGGAAAGCCTGGAGGGATGTCGCCACCAGGGTGACATCCAACAGTGAGGTCCCCAGGAGCTCTGTACAATGCCGCAAAAAGCTAAATGACCTCACCAGGATTGTCAGGGTGAGTACCCTTTCCAGTGTCCTCCTCATCCTTGCATGTGCACCTCACATTATGGGCAAAGGGACCTGAAAGCCCTAATGGCCAGCCCTCATGCAGCAGCTATGGGACAGTCATGAACATCAATTGCACATTCTGCACTTAACACACTGGCCAAGCTATTCGACCATGGGAGGCAGTGCACACAAGATCAGGGCTACACACTGGCCAGGCTATTCGACCATGGGAGGCAGTGCACACAAGATCAGGGCTACACACTGGCCAGGCTATTCCACCATGGGAGGCAGTGCACACAAGATCAGGGCTACACACTGGCCAGGCTATTCCACCATGGGAGGCAGTGCACACAAGATCAGGGCTACACACTGGCCAGGCTATTCCACCATGGGAGGCAGTGCACACAAGATCAGGGCTACACACTGGCCAGGCTATTCCACCATAGGAGGCAGTGCACACATGATCAGGGCTACACACTGGCCAGGCTATTCCACCATGGGAGGCAGTGCACACAAGATCAGTGCTACACACTGTACTTAGAGGCCGTCCTTTCTCTTGCAGGCCAAGCTGGCCAATAATAAGAGGAGCCGGACTGAGACCAGGGGAGGCGGACCCCAGATCCAGCAGCTCACCGAGCTGCAACAGCGCATGGAGCGCATCATGGGTGCCCGGGTGATTGGCCCCGTTGCATCTGGAGATGCCGACCCTGTTCTGGGCACCAATGGTAAGGACATCACCTTTTGAACCTCTCTCGTCCCACTTGCGCATCAGATCTACATCCTTTGCCACTGTCCGACCAATGCGCTGAATGCCACCACTCATGCATCCCTTGCTGACACCCTCTCCTCACTCTAAAGCTACTCTTGTGCCTTCCTGCTTTCAGATGGTGAGGAGGAGGTCCCTGAAGCTGCCAGTGACAGCCCCTCAGACGAGGAGGAGGAGGAGGAGGAAGAGGGCCCATCAGGGGAACCCTCAGCCGCGGCAAGCCATGCCAATGTAAGGGACACGTCTTCCCTGGAGGGGAGCCTGGGGGAAGTGTCGGAGGGGAGTGTAGCTCCTGGGACCAGCGGCCTGCAGCAACGCGGGAGGGGGGTGGAAGCTCAGCGGCCTTCTCCCCAGAGGGGGGAAGGGTTGGAGGGGAGTCCAATTGCTGGGCCCAGCGGCATCCAGCAACGCAGGAAGGGTCGGGCAGCTCGGCGGCCTTCTCCCCAGAGGGAGAGTCCGGCCTCCAGTCCGGAGACGGTCACCGCCGAGGAGCTGCACCTCCTCGAGGACATGTCCACGGACTCAGAGCGCCAGCACACGGAGCTCATGGGGGTAGTGGCACGGATGCCTGAGGCCATCGAGTCCCTGTCTCGGAGTGTGACCGAATTCGGGGCCTCACAGGCCACGAGTTTGGCGGAATTCGGGGCAGATCAGGCAGCGAGTCGGGCGGAATTCGGGGCAGCTCAGGCAGCGAGTGGCCAGGTGATCAGTGGTGCCGTGCAGTCACTGGCTGCTCTGATGCGGTCACAGAACAGGGCAACACGGGCACTCACTGCTGCCACACTCGCTGCGTCAGCCAGGCATCGCCAGGGCACCCGCCGCGCTGCAGCAGCACAGCGGTCTGTCCCTCGGCAGATTGCTGCGCATGCTGCAGTGCTGGCCCGGGCGAGTGCCAGTGTCTCAGGTGACCAGCGAGCGCCTGCCATCCGCCAGCTTGCCCCCATTCCTCCAGCCGACACTGCCACTCCCCCAGTGGAGCTGCCACGAGCTGCTGCAGCGACTGATGCTGCCCAGCCACAGCTGCAACATTCACCAGCCGGCCCCTCGAGGGCCAGACCTCGTCTAGGCCAACCCCCAAGGGCATCTGCCGTCACGACATGTGCCCCTCAGGAGCCTTCGCCCAGCCTTGCAGCAGCCACTGGGCTCACTTTGAGGAGGAGCAGCAGGGCGTGCAGGGGCCGCAAAAGTTGGCAGAAGGCATCGCCCTCGCGGGCCACAAAGTAGAGGGTGTGCCCAAATGTTTTGTTTTTTGGAATGGGTGTTTTGTGAAGGCTGAGGATGAAGGCCATTTTTGTTTACATCTTTTGTTAATCCTCCCCAGGTTGTGGGAGTGAGTCATGTGTGTGAGTGTTTTTTGGGGGTTTCGTCTGTTTTTGGTTTTCATGTGGGAAGGGCCCTGAGTTTGTACAATAAACCATTTTCTTTATTCAGATTGTCCATGTTTGATCTTTGAAGTGTTTGTTGCCTTAACCGGCTGAGGGCTTGCGGAGCGGCTGCAATCATGTTCTTTCATTGGCACAAGCCATTCCCTGACGGGGGGCCTAGAAGTGACGATCAATAAGCCGCCGACGGGCGGCCCTTGGACCTTCTGCCTCCCTCCTGGGCTGGTACTCCTCCTGCTCCTCCTCCTCCTCCTCCTCATGCTCCACCTGCTCCTCCTCCTGAGGTGGTCGTCCAACGTGAGGTGGCAGTGCCTGAGTCCTGCGGATAGCCAGGTTGTGCAGCATGCAGCAAACGACGACGAATTGGGAGACTCGCTCCTGCGAATACTGGAGGGCTCCACCGGAGCGATCCAGACAGCGGAACCGTTGCTTCAGGACACCGATTGTTTGTTCGATGATGTTCCTGGTCGCTTGATGGCTCTCGTTGTATGCCTCTTCAGCAGGGGTCCTGGGCGCGCGGAGTGGGGTCATGAGCCAGGTACACAAAGGATAGCCTTTGTCCCCGATAAGCCATCCTCTTGGGTGAGGCTGTGCCTGGAACATGTCAGCCACAGTTGTCTGTCGCAGGATAAAGGCATCGTGGCTGCTGCCTGGAAAGCGGGCATTGACAGCTAGGATGCGCTGCCTGTGGTCACACACCAGCTGTACGTTGAGGGAATGGTAGCCCTTCCGGTTGCGGTAATCCTCGGCATGCTCCAGAGGTGCCCGCAAAGCCACATGCGTGCAGTCAATGGCGCCCTGCACCATGGGGAAGCCCGCTATTCTTGCAAATCCCACTGCACGCTGCTGCTACTTGTCCAGGGTCATGGGGAAGGAGATGAATTGACGTCTCCTTCTGAAAATGGCATTGGTCGCCTGGCGGATGCAGCAATGCACGGCGAACTGGGAGATGTTAGCGATGTCCCCAGCAGCGGATTGGAAGGAGCCGGTGGCATAGAAGTTCAGAGCCACCGTCACCTTCACTGCCACCGACAGACGTCCTGCGCCTCAGCTGTGGACGCAGATCTCTGTGAAGCAGCTGGCAGATCTCTGCACCCACCTCCCTTCTGAATCGCAGCCTCCTAACACACTGCGCGGCAGACATGTTGAGATAGGAGAACTGCTGGCGGTATTCCCTGAGTGGGTAAGGCCTCCGTTGCTGACGCCTGTTGCCCCCTCTGCGTCTAGCCAGGGCTGCCACTCTCTCACGGTGTCTGTGAGCCCTTCGGACATAATGCTGAAACTCAGCGTTGGCACCCAATGCAGCCCCCATAATATGCTGGCAAACACTGAGATCTCAATGAAGGCAAAGAGAATTGCAAAGCTCTGGCCTGAAGCCAAAAATACCTGTCCTAGTGTTGTGCCAAAGCAGTAAGCTCTCTTCCTTGGTCTCTCTCCAAAAATCCGTTGCACAAGAGTGAGTGCTGCAAAATGGCTGCCCTTTATAGTGCAGGGTAAGTGCCCTTTAATTTGCACTCCCCGCGGCCCGCCTCGGCTGTGAACCGTTCCACTTCACAGTCGTTCGGGCCGCCAGGCGCACAATGGGGCGGCGCGAGTGAAGTTCCGGTTCCGGGCGCACAAAGGGCGTTGCACGACAAAATGACGTCATGATCTGCGCGCGCAGATGAGCGCGCGCAATGACTTTGCGCCGGCGCTAAATGTCTACTGAAGTTGGGGCGAGGCGCAGATCGCGCTGCGCCCGGGCGCTAAGCGCCTAGCGCTCGAGATCTACTCCTCCTAAGGCGCTAACGGCTGGCGCAGCCAACTGAATTTCTAGGCCTATGAACCTTAACTGTCAAACTCTAGAGTAGTATAAGTACTCACCCAATCAGCTGCTTCCTCTTGCCCGCGTCATGTTTTGAATTGTGACGTGGCTCTGGAACGCCGCCGCCGGTCTGCGAGATTGGTAAGCCTGTGTAAAAAAAAAGCCCATGAAAGTGACTTTAAATGCTCACTGAGTTTCCGCTCTCACCGCTCCCGACACTGGCCTGTGAAAAAAAGCCCGCGAAAGTGAGTTTAAATACTCACTGAACCTCTGCTCTCACCGCTCCCGACACTGGCCTATCCTCACATCAAGCTCCAGTATCTCATATACATTTTGAGGAAACCATAGAAAGGCTCAATGATTGCATCACCTCAATCTCTGGAGGATCAGTTTTAAGAAACCGCCTCTTGAACTCTGATTGTTGAATTCATATGCACACTTGTATTTTAACTTTCTGCAATAGTCATTTGAAAATTGTAACAATTTATTACAGAAGAGAAAGAAAAACAGCAGTAAATATCTCTAACCAAGTAACAATAACAGTACTATCTTGACATTGCTCAGATACATTATACAGGCTGAATTTCCTTTGCATTATCTCTAAAAGAAAGCTAGAAGAATAAATCTTAAGATGTCAACAACTTTGTTCAGGATGCTTTACTTTGGAAGCTGCTTGTTAATGTGTAGATGCCAGAGTAGCACCACAAATAATTGCCTCATTCAGCAGTGATTTTATCTTATCAGAAGTGCAGCTGTAATAGACAGTTTCATTACTCTCATACTTACTGGATTGATCATTTCTGTTCAGTGAAACACATTCCATGTTAATCAGTGCAGCACTGTGCAGCATTAAAGCTCTCAAGGTTTCCCATAGGTTTCCTAACTCCAGGTTGCACGATGCTATCTTCAGAGGTGTCCCTGCCAATCCCAGCTGTGCAACTGTTCTTCCTACTGACTGTTTACATATGTAAAGAAGGACTGAACCATAATTGCTGTGGTATATTTTACGTATTTTCCTTTCAAAATTTTCTCTAATTTTTGTCCCCTCATCTAGAAGGCAGTGATTCATATGGAGCAAGATTTCATGCATAGCTCACTCAAGTGAGTCTAGATACTGAAAGTATGATATTCCTCTACGTCTTTCCCCACTTTTAGGTGAGGTGTGCTGCAGTGGAAAATTGAGTGGGGAACTATAGAGCTAGATCCCAACCCATATTTTAAGCCATATTTTCTGGCATGGCTTTGGCTGAATCCTGGATGTACCCACCCAGATAGGGGCAGGTATATTTAAATGAGGCAGTCATGACATGGTGATATCATATGTTATATTTCTCATCAATAATGTTGAACTTAAATTATGCAAGCATCCAGCGTTGCTCAGTAATGGGAAATGCAAAATAAAATTTAAATGACCACAACAGACACTTTAATAGAGAAAGGGATGATTAATGTAAAACCCCTTAGTGCTGAAATTCTGTTAGATTAGGGAAGGCAAATACACACATGAATGTACCTGTAATCACACAATCGTTTCATGTAATATATGTGAATGTACACCTATATCTATAATCTAAGAGTATGTCTCTCTGTCTGTCTGTGTCTGTCTGTCTGTCTCTCTGTCTGTCTGTCTCTGTCTGTCTGTCTCTGTCTGTCTGTCTGTCTCTCTGTCTGTCTGTCTCTCTGTCTGTCTGTCTGTCTCTCTGTCTGTCTGTCTCTCTGTCTGTCTGTCTCTCTGTCTGTCCGGCTATAGAATCAAAAGTTATAGAGCGTACCTACACATATGTTATATCAAAAGAAAGCGTATCATTACAGGACTCTTGTAGGCATATTTACTTTTTAGTCACACAAAAATTGTTTGGACAGTGTACAAAAAATGTTCAAAATTACTCAAAAATCCACTCATTAGCGCTTGACCAATCCTACCTCTCATTAGCGTTCAGTGATGTGCTGCTTGACCAATTCTGCAGTTCACTCACCTGATGCTTGACCAATCGGTGCTTCACAGGCGGGACCTAATGCTCCAGTCTCCCTAAACTTCGCCGCCATTTTTTTCATCCCCACAGGGACACCACCAGCCAAAGAAACCCCCACATTCCGACTCCGGCAGTGGCAGGTGAGTTTCCACGCAACGGGCGGGTCATCGGCAGTGGCCGACCGTCAACCGCGCCACACATACAGCGGTCGGGGGAGCGGCAGCGGCCGCCCATCAGCCGCGTGATCCGCGAGGGAGCTCAGCTCGGGTCCGTCTCCGCCCGACAGCCCGGCCGTGCCTCAAGCGCTAGGCCCCGCACAGCCGCTATCAGAACAGCACCGGGCTTCAGGCGCTAGGCAGGGAGAGGGGAGGGGGGGAGGAGAGGGGAGGTGAGGGGAGGGGGGAGGGGAGGGGGTGAGGGGGAGGTGAGGGGGGAGGGAGGGAGGCACGGAGAGGACAGCACAGGGAGGGGGGGAGAGGGACAGAGAGGGGGGACACACAGGGGCACGGAGACCGCGCGGCCCAAAATTGCCCTGGCAATGCCGGGCTCCCCTGCTAGTAGTTTCATATAATGTACTTTCTTAAATACCCAATATAGAAAATGATTAGGGGAGACTACACCATTAGTGAATGTTAAGAATGTGGCCTGGCCCTTTAAGCTGCTGCAGATGTTGCGATTTCCTGCCATTTTCGGGGCGGTACCGTGCAGTTTCCGCCGACTAGGAGGCATCAAAATATCTCCCATCAAGTTGTCAGCTTTACGGCCCTTCTCTGCACCACTTCCAGGGCCTGGATGTTCTCTTTGGGCTTCAGTGACCAGAACTGAATGCAGTTTAGGGAGAATCTGACCAAAGCATGATACAGCTCCAGCATGATGTCTCCATACTTTGCGGGACAATTTTACAAAGTGACGCTCCTGGCATTGAGCTTGCTGGATGGGGTCTTGGGTCAAATGCAGATTATCCAGTGAGTAGCAGTGCCATATAGTCTAAGCCACTTGGTTAAGGCACCAAAGGGTGAGTGGGATATGTGGAACCGTACCCCAGCAAAGAATCAACATCTTCAAAGGGAGGGAATTAAAAAAACTCTCAACTTGATTTGTTTTTACATTTTTAAATCATGAGTAACCTGCTGAGTACAGTAACTGGTGCTCTTGAGATTTTGATATCCCATTATCCTTATGGTATGGAGATGAGACCCCCGAAGCAATCTGACAATTGAAATCTAAGAGAAGTCTGTTATAGTTTCAGAAATGTATGATTGTCCAAGCAACATAACAATGAGAACTGAGGGGGAAGGCGGACCAGTCTGCTGATGATTCATCTTGCTTTGCACAAAATTCATTCAGCGACTATCTTTGTTAAATGTCAGGAATTTATATTCCCATATAAATGATGTGGAAGACTGCAGAGTATAGAAAGGAGGAGGACTGGAATTCAAATGTTCAAACAAAAGCAGTACCACAACAGAAAAATAATCACTGTGCCTTGGTACAGAACCATCTGTCACAAAGAGGAGAAATAGGCACAGCCCTAAGATCCCAGGCCAACATATTTGACATCTGTTGGTTTGGAATGATCAGTTCTAATTTAATTTTTACTTGAGAAAACATGTTGGTACCTTCTCAGTGCTTGGTCATAATCTTTCAAAGTTTGTTAGAAATTGCAGTACCTGTGAGACAATCATTTAACAATTTAGTTTTGCAAACATGTAGGTTTGTTCATAATTCATAGTGGCATGTTTAACTTCATTCATAGTGGCATGTTTAATTTCATTCATAGTGGCATGTTTAATTTCATTCATAGTGGCATGTTTAATTTCATTCATAGTGGCATGTTTATTTTGATTCTGCTGAACAAGGCCTTTCGTCTGAATGTGTTAAGCATCCTACTAGGGTTAACTCCCATCTGTACCTGGAGGAGAGGGTGGAGCTGAAAGCACAATACTAAAACATTCTACCAGTATCAGAAAAGTATAAGGGTAGTTAAAGAGGAGGTTAAAATTCTGAAAGGTTTCTGGTAGTGAAATTTACAAAGATAAATAGCCAAAATATTTAATTAATAGGGGGTGATTTTCATTCAGAAGTCGGGAAGGAGGCGGGACTACAACTTTCGGGGTTGTAGTCCCGCCTCCATCGAGATGCGGCCAATCCACGCGATTTTAACTTGATTGACCTTGTTGAGCCCGCCCAGCCAGTTCAGCAGGCCAATTAAGGGCAACCTGGCAACAGGTGACGTCACAGACTGAAATTTCAAGATGTTTTGACAGATGAAATATCAGTGTTTCACAGCTGTTTGAAGCTGTCAAACACTGACAGTCTTACTTCTAACCTGAGTCCTTCTACACAGACTCAGTTAGAAATCTCATCGGCACAGAAAGCTGCAGGCTGTCACTTTTGACAGATCGCAGCCATTCTGCTTTCTGTGCCAGTTAGATGATGGACTCCCAAAACCTAGAGGAAGGAAGGCTTAAAAGGTAAGTACAGGTAATTTAAACTTCTTTAGACACACCAAACACACTTACCTTTGCACTCATGCACCCATCACTCACCTGAACACCGACATCTCGAACCCTCCAAGTCCTTCAACCTGACGGCCCAACTCTTCTAACTTGGCGTGGTTTGGAGCCGTCGGGAATCCCACACTTCAAGCTTTAAAATAGGGATTAGGCTAAAAACTGCCTGTTAACTACCTGTTAACAGGCAGTTAATTGGCACTAATCCCTTCCCACCTCGGGTAGGCGGGTCCCAGTGCAGGGCGGGTACCCGCCTCCTTTGAAACTTACATGGAGGCGGGTTGGGGGCGGGATGGTGTTGGGACCCCCGAATTCGGGACTTTAACCCCCCGCAAGCCTCCAAACCAAACTCCACGGGTCAATGAAAATCGACCCCATAGTCTCTAGAAATATTCACTGAAGAGGATAATACTAACTTGCTATCCATTTTTTTTTTTAGCACATCTACTTTCTTGAAGGATGTTTAAGTCAGTGTGGCAATTGTTGTGTATGTACCTTTAAGAGAATAACTGGTCTCAGACTGCAGTACCGGCAGTGACCACCCCTGTATAAAAGGCGCTAGAGAGCCTCTGTTTGTTAGTTTCGCTATTGACTTCCACCAGTAAAGACTTGTTTGTTTTCACTCCTGCTGGTCCGTGTCTCAATCATTCATGGACTTAACACTGGCGACGAGTAAGAAACGAACTTACCTGCAACTCGGCAGCACCTCAGACGACGTTGTTGAAGGTCGGAGCCAGAAGAAAAAAAAAAATAGAGTCCAAAGAAACTCGGGAAATGGGCGTCGACCGTCAATCATCGGTTTGAAAACTTGCAGGAGAGACTGTCCAGAGCCAGGCTGGGTTCCTCGGTCTGTGGTTTCCCAGCTAATCGGGCTGGTGGCAGGTAGTGCTCTGATCCTTCCTGGGCTGCGGCGGGCTGAAGCTCGATCGGGTGGCTTTTCAACGGGGCCGGGCAGCGAGTCGGGAAGCAAAGAGAGAGAGAGAGGGTGGAGCACACAGGGCACGGCCGGTGCTTCGAAGCCGGGCAGTGTTCGGACCTAAGAAGAGGGAGGGAAGTGTCCCAGAGGGTCCGCTCCATGACGGGAAAATAATAAAAGAAAAAGAATCAATATTTAACGCGCAAGAAACCATGGAAAGCAGCGCTAACAACAGCGGGGAAGAAGGCAAAGCGCGGGAGGCGCCATTTTGTTAAATCGGGGAAGAAGGCAAAGCGCGGGAGGTGCCATTTTAGATTTGCAAGATGCCGAAGACTGGCTGTATCACTGCTTTTGATAATACATTAGAGGACTGGACCATGTATGTGGAAAGAGTCGAGGTATATTTCGAGGCAAACGAAATAGCGGAGGGGAAAAAGGCATCGATATTGCTAAACTTAATGGGCGCTAGAACGTACGGCCTATTGCGGGACCTGATTACTCCAGCCAAACCGAAGGCGAAGAGTTTTAATGAAATTGTTGCTGTCCTACAGGAACACTTAAACCCTGCACCGCTGTTGATAGCAGAAAGATTTAAATTCCACAGGAGAACTCAGCACAAAGATGAGAGCAATGCTGAGTATCTTACGGAACTACGCAAGCTATCAAAGCACTGCCAGTTCAGAGCAGGACTGGCAGATACCCTACGGGACAAATTTGTCTGTGGACTCCTGAGTGAAGGAACACAGAAGAAGTTACTCTCAGAAAAAGAGCTGACGCTAGATAAGGCTTTCAGCGTGGCAGTATCGTATGAAGCAGCAGCCAGGGGAGCTGCAGAAATTCAACAAAAACCACAGGAATACGGCACCCACGAAATGACACGGGGATTTGCAAAATGTTATTGCTGCGGCAGAACTAACCATGACCAGAAGGACTGCTGGTCCAAAGACAAAATATGCAGACAATGCGGGAAGGTTGGACACATTGCACGAGTTTGCAGGTCTGGGAAGAAGACCAGTGACAACAAAAAGGCTACTAAGGAACCGTACAAGAAAGTACAAAAGATGATGGACAGTAGTTCCGAAGACCAGATGAGCGATAGTGAATCCGAGAACAGGAGACTAAGCTGTCTCAAACTTCACAATGTAATCGCAAAAGAGGATCACCGAACCATTTGGGTCACCCTCACGATAGCAGGGTCCCAAGTTAAAATGGAATTGGATGCAGGATCAGCGCTAACCGTCATGAATCGACGAGACTATGAGCGGCTATTTTCACACATACCCTTGAGAGAGACATCCATCGTCTTGACGACGTATACGGGGCAAAAAGTATACCCCAGAGGAAAAATAAGGGTGCCTGTCGAATACAATGGCAAGAAAATACGGAAATTGTATCTCTACATACTGCCAAATGGTGGACCACCGTTATTGGGACGGGAATGGATCAGGAAGATAAACTTAGATTGGCATTCCATTCATGCAATGATGGTGGACGGTAAAAAAGATGAAGACGTCACTCCTGGACGATTGTCAACAATCTTAGCTAACGCCAAAGAGGTATTTCAACAAGAACTGGGCAAGCTTAAAGGCGTAACCGCCTCGATAAAAATAGAAGAGAATGCAGTTCCCAAGTTTTTCAAAGCAAGACCGGTACCATATGCAATTCGCCCAGCCGTCGAGGCAGAGCTGGAGAATCTGAAGAAGGCGGGCGTGTTGTCTAAGGTCGACTGGAGCGAGTGGGCGACACCCATCGTTCCTGTCATGAAGAAAACGTTAAGCAATAAGTCTGGAGAGCCAAAGAAGATTCGCATCTGTGGGGATTTCAAGGTGACGGTGAACCCTGTCCTTCACACAGTACAATATCCTCTTCCAAGGATAGAAGACATCTTCGCCTCACTGTCTGGAGGGAAGCGTTTTACAAAAATTGACCTAGCACAAGCATACTTGCAGATGGAGGTTGAAGAGTCCTCTAGGAAGTATCTCACGATAAACACTCACAAAGGTCTTTACCAGTATCATCGATTGGTATTCGGAGTCGCATCGGCTCCGGCGATATGGCAAAGAGCGATGGAACAAGTCCTGCAAGGGATTCCGGGGACTCAGTGTTACTTGGACGACATCCTTGTAACAGGTGAAGATGACAGTGAACACCTTAACAAGCTAGAACAGGTGCTCACTAGACTACGGGAACATGGGCTGCGAGCCAACCGCCCCAAGTGCGAATTTTTTAAGAAACAGATATCGTATTGTGGCCACGTGATTGATGAAGAGGGGTTACATAAGTCCCCTGACAAAATTGAAGCGGTTGTTAAGGCCCCAGCGCCTGAAAATGTGTAACAACTGAGGTCATTCCTCGGATTGGTGAATTACTATCATAAGTTTTTGCCGAAATTGTCGACAATTTTGCACCCACTGAACGCCCTGCTACGAACGGGGGTAGCATGGAAATAGAGCGATGATTGTAAGCGTGCTTTTCAGAAGAGTAAGGACTTAATCACTTCAAGGGAAGTATTGGCTCACTACAACCCAGCACTGCCGATCAGACCGGCGTGTGATGCGTCTCCCTACGGCATTGGGGCGGTACTGTCACATAAGTTCCTTGATGGGTTAGAGAGGCCGATAGCTTTTGCGTCACGCTCGTTAACTTCTGCCGAGCGTAACTACGCTCAGATTGACAGAGAGGCCCTCAGCCTAGTGTGGGGGGTGAAGAAGTTCAATCACTACCTGCACGGTCAAAAATTTACTCTACTAACCGATCATCAACCTCTTGTCTCCATTTTCAACCCTCAGAAGGGCGTGCCGATAATGACGGCACAGCGGCTGCAGAGATGGTCCCTTTTCCTAGGGGCACACCAATATGACATCGAGTACAAAGGAACTAAACAGCATGGAAATGCTGATGGATTGTCACGCCTACCGTTGCCGACGGTGGAAGAAGAAGACCTTGCAGTGGATCCAATGGAGTTATTCCACTCGACCATAGTCGAATGTCTCCCTGTGACGAATGCAAACATAGAAAAGGAAACACGGAATGACCCGACACTATCATGGGTCTATGATTTAACGGTGAAGGGATGGCCAGCACATGGCAAACTACTGCTGCCAGCATTCTCGCCGAGAAGAGAACAGCTGTCAGTGTGCAGAGGGACCTTGATGTGTGGATCCAGAGTAGTAATTCCACCTAAGTTGACGGTAGAGTACTCAATGAGCTTCATGAGGGTCATCTGGGTGGGGTAAAAATGAAGAACTTAGCCAGAGCGTTTGTGTGGTGGCCGGAAATCGATAGAGAAATCGAAGAGATGACCAAGAGCTGTGCAGGATGCCAGAAGGTCCAAAACGCCCCACCACAAGCTCCTCTGCATCCATGGGAGTGGCCCTCATCTCCATGGCAACGGGTGCACATTGATTTTGCTGGTCCCTTCATGGACTCGATGTTTTTAATTGCAGTGGATGCACATTCAAAGTGGCCAGAGGTAATAAAAATGTCCTCAACCACCACGGAAAAAACTATCACAGTTTTGCGAACCATATTTGCCAGGAATGGGCTGCCTGAACAGATTTGCTCTGACAATGGACCACAGTTTGTGTCTGAAGAGTTCCGGAGGTTCTTAAAGAACAATGGCGTTAAGCATTACACATCTGCCCCATATCATCCAGCCACTAATGGATTGGCCGAGAGGTTTGTCCAAACATTCAAGAAGGCTATCAAGGCAATGTGTAATGAAGATATACCCCTACAACACAAGGTGGACAACTTCTTGTTTGCCTACCGGAATGCGACACATGCGGTTACCAACCAAACTCCAGCCATGATGTTCTTCAATCGAAGACTACGATGCCACTTGGATTTGGTTAAGCCAAACATCCGAAGAGATGTGGAGAACAGGCAGTTTCAGAATATGAATGGAAGGCCGACCAGGAGTTTTAAGATAGGTCAACCAGTTTTGGCCCGGGACTACCGCACTGAGAAATGGCAGCCAGGAATGATTTGTACACGACAAGGACCTCTCATGTATACCGTGGACGTTGGGGAGAGCATTGTAAGACGCCATGCTGACCAGATTCTAGAGTCACTGGAAAACGTCAACTCCACACCACGATCTGATACACCTGGTAATGAACTTGACGTTCCAATTGCAGCTACCGCAGAACCGGTAATATTGGAAGCAGATGAACCAAACAAAGACATTGATCCCGACGCAACATTGCCAGAAGAACCTGATACCCCAAAGAGACGTTACCCAGACAGAATCAGGAAGCCTCCTCAAAGACTGAACTTATAATTGCTTAAACTTAACCAATGTATCTAGCAACAGTAATTGTGATTGTAATTCGTTATCATTTAGTTGTTAAATGAATGTTATGTACTGTTTATCTAAAAGGGGAGGAATTGTTGTGTATGTACCTTTAAGAGAATAACTGGTCTCAGACTGCAGTACCGGCAGTGACCACCCCTGTATAAAAGGCGCTAGAGAGCCTCTGTTAGTTTCGCTATTGACTTCCACCAGTAAAGACTTGTTTGTTTTCACTCCTGCTGGTCTGTGTCTCAATCATTCACGGACTTAACAGCAATGGTACTTGGTAAGTAAAAGGGCCAAATAGCAAGTATCCCAAGATCTCTCGAGACTAGGGAAGGAATTTCTGGGGCACTAGTTACTGGCATGAAGAAATCATTGGACACTGGCGAAGTTCCACAGGACTGGACACAAGCTGTACTATAATTACATTTTAAACAGATGACAAATATGGCCTAGGCTATTACAGTTCCATCTGCTTTAATCAATAACAGGTAAAATAAACTATTCCAAGGCTGAATGAGTGGCTGTGTAGCAAAATGTAATAAGAAATAGCCAGTATTGATTGAGGAGGGAACAATCCTGTTTCACAAACCATCTTGATTGATTTGACGATGCTTTAAATAAAGTTCATTGGGAGAGTCCCTGTAAGAGCCATAAAAGCTTAAGAAAATACTTTAAAATAGTGGCTAAATGGCATAATACAGTTAATTTACCTGAACGACTTATTGTATTAAGAAACCCCCTATTTTCTTGCTCCAGTAGTATAGTCCGACACCCCCTTCATTCTTGCCACAATGGAACAGTCCCTAAGCCACACATGGGTGCAGCCATCTTACAGTTTTAAACTGCACGTGGTGAAAGAGGCAGAAGCTGTGAGGTTTGGAGCAGTACAGTTTTTGACCGTGTTCGTTTATACGTGTTTGCTTTGTAATTCTGTTTGTTAAGTGTTATAGTAAACAGTTTAAAGGACAAAGCTACGTTTGGGAACGTTTTATTTCGACACGCGTCTACTCGTTGTTAAAAGCCCACAGCCAGTGGCCTGCCTGTTTGGAAACTAAGAAGCGCCACTACATTAGTCAAAAACTAGCTCCCTAAGAAGGAAGGGATGGAATCGTCGGCGAACGTATACATGAATGGTCACGGAGCCAGACGACAATTTAAGAAAGCGAAGGTACAGTGACTGTTACTTGCTTTGTTCATTCTGTTGAGAAGCTAAATAAGAGCTGCGGGTAAAATGGCCGAGGCCTTACGGAGCCAGGAGCTTCCCCCAGCCAGAAGGATTGCTGGCCAAAAGAGGGAAATAAAGCTCACCCCAAAGGCAAGGGAAGAGAAGTTACATAGAAGCATAGGTGCAAGGAAGGCTAAATTAGTTCAGATAACTGGAAAAATGAAGATAATTGATCGTCTCATGGAAGATAATGCTAATATTAAGAAAGCTGAAGACATGATGTATTACGATTTCTCCAAGCTGCATGAAGAATTTAATATACTCAATGAAGATGTATTAGCACTTCTGTCTGAAGAAGAGGGAAACACTGATCAGCACGACTGGTTTGATCTTAAATCAACCAGCATTAAGGACTATATCAAGGCCACGGAGCAGTGGATGTTAAAAATTCATCAAGATGCTGATACAGCAGAGAAAGATAAGGTTGACGATGAAGTTGGACCAGACGATAGCATTTCAGAGACTTCCGCCAGACCGAGCAAAAATCGAAAAGAAGGTAGCTCTGTTTCTGGACGCAGGTCAGTCGCTTCTACCACAAGCTCGGCGCGACGCATGAGAGCGGAGGCTGAACGGGCGGCGTTGATGGCGCGCGCAGCATCTTTAGATGAGAAGCAAGCTCTTGAACGGGAAGAGGCCCAACTGCAGGTCCAAGAGGCCCAACTGCAGGCCCAACAGGCCCAACTGCAGGCCCAAGTGCAGGCCCAGCGGGCCCAGGTGCAGGCAAAGAAAGAACGGCTGGAGATGAAAACAGCTATCGAGGTCTCAGATGCCAGGTTGAGTGCGTACGAAGATTATGAAGGCTCACGGGATGGCGGGAGCCACTGCCAGTCAACGTTGCCACATAGAGTTGGATCCAGGGCACCTTCAAGAGTTACAACAGAGCCCGAAAGCAATTCCCCGGCATTACAGCGTGGAAGAGTGGCCTCTCCACTAACAGGAGCACGTGATGCTACCCCAGACGTCAGACGGTCTAGACTAGACCCTGCTGATGACCACCAGAGGCCTGAAGACACAGGGAGAAGCCTATACCGAGTGATGCAACGTCAGAACGAAATTACAGAGATGCTTGTAAAACAACAGAATCTGTTTCGACTCCCTCAAAGAGACATACCAGTGTTCCAAGGCGACCCACTCAAGTATAAGCCCTTCATCAGATCCTTTGAACAAGCCATTGACTCCAAGACAGAGAGCAGCAGTGATAAGTTGTACTACCTGGGACAGTACACCAGTGGTAAACCACAAGACCTGGTCAGAAGCTGTGAACACATGAGACCGGACCGGGGATACATAGAAGCCAGGAAGTTGCTGCAGGAGCACTATGGTAACGAGCTGAAGATAGCCACTGCATATATCGAAAAGGCTACCAAGTGGCCACAGATCAGATCGGAAGACAGAGAGGCATTGAACGCATATGTTCTCTTCCTCATAGGATGTCGCAACACCATGGAGGATGTTGAATTCATGGAAGAGATGGACAATCCTACGACTATGAGAATCGTCATCTCTAAGCTTCCTTACAGGATGAGAGAACAATGGAGAAGAACAGCCTTTGAGATAATGGAGAGACGGAAAAGTAGAGCCAGGTTTGCAGACTTAGTGAATTTCATAGACAAACAGGCTAAAATTGCTAGGGACCCATTGTTTGGAAACATCCAGGATGTCAGCCCGACCACCGATGGAAGAGTGAAAGCCAAGCCTACTGAATCAAAGATTCTCAGGAAAGGTGGTTCCAGGGGAAGCAGCTTTGCAACTATCGTCACTCAGGCCGAGGAAGAAAGGCCCCAGAACTCATCTCCCAAAAAGAGCAGCACAGTGACGCCTGCTAATGCCTTTCAGAAGCCATGCTTATTCTGCCAGAAGAATCATACACTGGATTTCTGCAGCGACATCAAAGCACAGCCACATAAGGACAGAATCGAATTCCTGAAGTACAACGGCCTATGTTTTGGATGTCTCTCTCAGGGGCACCTGAGTAGAAACTGTAAGCAAAGAACAACATGCAGAGAGTGCACTCGGAAACATCCCAGTCTGCTGCATATCCATAAAGAAGAACAAGTCTCTAAGAAGAGTGAAGAAAACAATACCGACGAGAAGGCTGTTTCAAGTGCTCTGGTGTCGCTAGAACCAGAGACTTGTGGACTCACTGGGGCCGGTGACAGTGACTGTATTCTTGCCATCGTACCAGTAAGGATCAAGTCTAAGAGGAGTGAGAAGGTTGTGGAGACTTACGCCTTCATGGATCCAGGTAGTTCAGCAACGTTCTGCACAGAATCACTCATGCGACAGCTGAACGTTAGAGGCAGAAGAACAGAAATCCTATTACGCACCATGGGTCATGAGAAGTCAATGCAAAGCTATATCCTGTCAGACCTAGAAGTGTGTGGACTTGAAGAGAAGGACTTCATAGACCTGCCTAATGTTTTCACACAGAGGGAGATTCCTGTTAGAATAGGGAACCTAGCCCTGCAGAAGGATGTGGATAGATGGCCCTACCTAGAAAAGGTGCGTCTCCCATACATTGAAGCAGAAATTGGCCTATTAATTGGAACCAATGCCTACAAAACTATGGAGCCATGGCAGGTGATAAACAGCAAGGATGACGGACCCTACGCCGTCAGGACAGCCCTTGGATGGGTAATCAATGGACCGGTAAGGAGAGATGATGGCCACAAGTCGAACAAGGAGGAACGACAAAACGTCACAGTTAATCGCATCTCTATCGCAAGCATTGAAGAGCTGTTGATACAGCAGTTCAACGCAGACTTCTCAGAACGCAGCTGTGAGGAAAAGACAGAGATGTCACAAGAAGACCATCAGTTCATGGGTTTGATGACAAGGTCTACACAGTTCATTGATGGCCACTATCACATTGGTTTGCCACTGAGAAGACAGACCGCGAAGATGCCGAACAATCGCTGCATAGCAGAGCAACGCGCCATCAATCTAAAGAGAAAGCTGAACAAGAACCCCGACTTTCACGAAGACTACAAAGACTTCATGAGAAACATCATAGCGAAAGGCTATGCTGTAAAAGTGCCCGAAGAACAGTTGAACAGAGACGATGGAAGGGTCTGGTACATTCCTCATCACGGGGTGTATCACCCAAAGAAGAAAAAGATCCGTGTAGTGTTTGACTGCGTCGCCTCATTCAGAGGAACTTCATTGAATGACCAGCTGCTTCAAGGTCCTGATCTTACTAATACCCTCATTGGCGTCTTGACTAGGTTTAGACAAGAGCTCGTTGCCATGATGGCAGACATAGAATCAATGTTCTACCAAGTCAGAATCCCTGACGAAGATGCTGATCTTCTGCGCTTCCTTTGGTGGCCAGATGGCGACGTTAGTGAAGCGATGGTGGAATGTAGAATGGCCGTACACCTGTTTGGAGCCACATCATCTCCCAGCTGTGCAAGCTACGCTCTCAGAAAAACTGCAGAAGATGGCAAGGGCAAAGCACCATCCGAGGCTGTGGAGACAATCTTCAGAAACTTTTATGTCGATGACTGTCTGAAGTCCGTGTCAACAGAAGACGATGCCATCGCACTGTCAAGAGACCTTAGAACTCTGTGTTCGAATGGAGGATGCCATCTGACTAAGTGGATAAGCAACAGCAGAGCAGTTCTAGCTTCTATCCCAGAAAAGGAAAGAGCCACTGAAGTCAAAGATCTGGACCTGAGCCACGATGTCCTTCCTATCGAGAGAGCTCTTGGTGTACAATGGTGCATCGAGTCAGACACGTTCAACTTCAGGATAATGGTGAATGAAAGACCATCCACAAGACGAGGGATTCTCTCCGTGGTCAGTTCCATCTACGACCCTCTCGGATTCCTGGCACCACTCATTCTGCCGGTGAAGCTGATGCTACGAGAGCTGTGTAGAGACAAGAGAGGATGGGATGAAGATATCCCAGAAGGTCAAGCTCAGAGATGGCACAGATGGCTGACAGATTTGCAACAACTTTCTAGCTTCAACGTCAGTAGATGCATCAAGCCCGCGAGCTTTGGAGTTACAAAGACGGCTCAACTACATCATTTCTCGGACGCCAGTGAGGACGGCTATGGCACGGCTACCTACCTCTTGCTGACAAATCAACAGGGCCAGAAACATTGTGCCTTCCTCATGGGAAAATCCAGGGTGGCTCCGCTGAAGCAGGTCACCATCCCGAGACTGGAATTGACGGCAGCGGTTGTTGCAGTTAAAGTTGACCAGGCGATGCGTAAAGAGTTACAGCTCCCATTAGAAGAATCTGTCTTCTGGATGGATAGCACGACGGTGCTGAAGTATATAGAGAATGAGAAGATACGCTTCAAGACCTTCGTAGCAAACAGAATCTCGTCCATTAGAGAAGCTACACAACCATCTCAATGGAGGTATGTAAACACCTCATTAAACCCAGCAGATCAAGCCTCACGGGGATCGAAGGCTGAAAACTTCATGAGGAGTGAAACTTGGATACAAGGCCCAAGTTATCTGCTGGAAACAGAGAGATCATGGCCAGAAAGACCAGATATGCCAAGTCAGATTACTGAAGACGACGTCGAAGTCAAGAGATCAGTCACAGTAAATTTCATAACTGCGAAAGAGAACTTTGACACAGTGAACAAGCTTGTTAACCATTTCTCAGGATGGCACCAGTTGAGGAAAGCAGTTGCATGGTTTCTAAGGTTGAAAGAGTTGCTGCTACACCTGAGCGGTAAGAGAAAAGAGTACCGAGCCACTATCAGTCAGTCTGAAAGTAACCCTGATAAGCAGAGAATGCTTCTACAGCAGTACATGCATCAGCACAAGACCACATTGAGCAAGAATTCATTGACCGTGGAGGATTTGGCCAAGGCTGAGAAGGAGATAGTTTGCTTCAGTCAAAGACAAAGATACCCAGAAGAAACCGAAGCTCTACAGCAAAATACTCCAATCAAGAAAGGTAGTCATATCTACAAGCTGGACCCTACACTGCAAGATGGAGTACTGAGGGTGGGAGGGAGACTAAACAAATCTGCTATGCCAGAGGAGGCCAAGCATCCTGCTATCCTTTCTAAGGACCTCCGGGTTGCTACTCTCATTCTTCAGCATATACACCAGAGTATTGGACACAGTGGGAGGAATCACGTGCTTGCGAAGCTAAGACCAAGATACTGGATTCCAGAAGATAATTCCGTAATAAGAAAAATACTCTCTGAATGTATTGTTTGTAGACGGTTACACGCTAGAGCTGGGGAGCAGAAAATGGCAGACCTGCCTGAAGACCGTTTGTTACCAGACAAGCCCCCATTTACAAACGTAGGGGTGGACTATTTCGGGCCTTTCAAGGTAAAGCGAGGACGGAGCCTTGTCAAGAGATATGGTGTGCTTTTCACTTGTTTGACCATCAGAGCAGTTCATATTGAGGTGGCACACACGCTTGACACTGATTCCTGTATTAACGCCTTGCGGCGCTTTGTCTGTAGAAGAGGACAGGTGTCCATTATGCGTTCTGATAATGGCACTAATTTCGTCGGAGCGGAGAGAGAACTACGGGAAGCTATTGAAGGTTGGAATCAGCTTAAAATACAGGAAGCCATGATGCAAACAGGAATTAAGTGGATCTTCAATCCTCCGGCTGCATCCCACCACGGAGGTGCCTGGGAAAGACAGATACGCACCGTAAGAAAACTACTCAGTTCTGTACTGAAGCAGCAAGCGCTGGACAACGAGGGACTCCAAACCGTTCTGTGCGAGGTCGAAGCCATCATTAATGACCGACCGATAACTAAGACATCAGATGATCCCAATGACCTCGAAGCCCTGACTCCGAACCACCTGTTGTTGTTGAAAACACAGCCAGCCATGCCCCCGGCAGTCTTCAAAAAGGAAGATCTGTATGCCCGTCGGAAGTGGAGGCAAGTTCAGTATATGTCAGACCTCTTCTGGACCAGATGGACAAGAGAATACTTACCTCTGCTACAGGAGCGTCAAAAATGGTCCAAAATAAAGAGGAACTTCATCATCGGAGACATTGTCTTAATTGTGGATGATTCAGCCCCTAGAAATTCTTGGTTGATGGGAAAAATAATTAAGACCATGCCAGACTCCTGAGGCGTCGTTCGTCGCGTCTGTTTGCAAACCAAGACCAGTACCCTGGAGAGACCGATCACAAAGCTCTGCCTGCTACAAGAAGCAGCGTGAAAAGCTCCTGAACGAAAGAAAAAAGTGGACACTTGTATTGTAAATATGTTGAACTCATTAGTTTATGACTCTTAATGTTTGAGTAATTGATATGCTTCATGTGCCTAGTCAATTAGGGGCCGGAATGTAAGAGCCATAAAAGCTTAAGAAAATACTTTAAAATAGTGGCTAAATGGCATAATACAGTTAATTTACCTGAACGACTTATTGTATTAAGAAACCCCCTATTTTCTTGCTCCAGTAGTATAGTCCGACACCCCCTTCATTCTTGCCACAATGGAACAGTCCCTAAGCCACACATGGGTGCAGCCATCTTACAGTTTTAAACTGCACGTGGTGAAAGAGGCAGAAGCTGTGAGGTTTGGAGCAGTACAGTTTTTGACCGTGTTCGTTTATACGTGTTTGCTTTGTAATTCTGTTTGTTAAGTGTTATAGTAAACAGTTTAAAGGACAAAGCTACGTTTGGGAACGTTTTATTTCGACACGCGTCTACTCGTTGTTAAAAGCCCACAGCCAGTGGCCTGCCTGTTTGGAAACTAAGAAGCGCCACTACAGTCCCTATGATATAATTTTTGGGATTTTCAGAAAGCTTTTGATAATGTTGCACATCAAGGGATTCATTAAGCAAAAACCATTGGCTTTTAGGCTAAATTGTTTTTTTAATTTTTTTATGGGATGTGTGCGTCGCTGGCAAGGCCAGCATTTATTGCCCATCCCTAATTGCCCTTGAGAAGGTGGTGGTGGGCCGCCTTCTTGAACTGCTGCAGTCCGTGTGGTGAAGGTACTCCCACAATGCTGTTAAGTAGGGAGTTCCAGGATAGTGATCCAGTGACGATGAAGGATTGACGATAAACTTCTACGTCAGGATGGTGTGTGACTTGGAGGGGAACTTGGAGGTGGTGGTGTTCCCATGCGCCTGCTGCCCTTGTCCTTCTAGGTGGAAGAGGTCGCGGGTTTGGGAGGTGCTGCCAAAGAAGCCTTGGCGAGTTGCTGCAGTGCATCTTGTAGATGGTACACACTGCAGCCACGGTATGCCAGTGGTGGAGGGAGTGATTGTTTAAGGTGGTGGATGGGGTGCCAATCAAGTGGGCTGCTTTGTCCTGGATGGTGTCGAGCTTCTTGAGTGTTGTTGGAGCTGCACTCATCCAGGCAAGTGGAGAGTATTCCATCACACTCTTTACTTGTGCCTTGTAGATGGTGGAAAGGCTTTGGGGAGTCAGGAGGTGAGACACTCGCCACAGAATACCTAGCCTCTGACCTGCTCTTGTTGCCACAGTATATATGTGGCTGGTCCAGTTAAGTTTCTGGTCAATGGTGACCCCCAGGATGTTGATGGTGGGGGATTTGGCGATGTTGATGCCGTTGAATGTCAAGGGGCGGTGGTTAGACTCTCGCTTATTGGAGATAGCCATTGCCTGGCACTTCTGTGGTGCGAATGTTACCTGCCAATTATCAGCGCAAGCCTGAATGTCATCCAGGTCTTGTTGCATGCGGGCATGGACTGCTTCATTATCTGAGGAGTTGTGAATGACACTGAAGGTTATGCAGTCATCAGCAAACATCCCCATTTCTGACCTTTTGATGGAGGGAAGGTCATTGATGAAGCAGCTGAAGATGGTTGGGCCTAGGACACTGCCCTGAGGAACTCCTGCAGTGATGTCCTGGGACTGTGATGATTGACCTTCAACCACCACCACCATCTTCCTTTGTGCCAGGTATGACTCCAGCCAGTGGAGAGTTTTCCCCTGATTCCCATTGACTTCAGTTTTACTAGGGCTCCTTGATGTCAAGGGCAGTGACTCTCACCTCACCTTTGGAATTCAGCTCCTTTGTCCATGTTTGGACCAAGGCTGTAATGAGGTCGGTGTTATGTTCATAAATAAATAGACGTTTTCATTATGAACAGCTAGCTTGAGCTAGTCATTTATTCAGCCATGTGGACTAGTGTACAGGCATCCATCTTGACTACTGCCTTGTGGGTAGCCCCACTACTAAACATACAGCTCCACCTAGTGTACCATTCTAGAATGACATGTTACTGATCATTACATCCCCCTTCCTTAGAGGTTAAACAAAATCAATATCAATCAATCATAATGACATAAACATCTTCACAACAGTCAACACATTTTCAAACCTTTACTTTATGAACTCTAAGCTTTTCATTCTTTTATTATGGTTTTCTTTGTGCACAAAGATTAAGTCTATCAGGCTTTTTTACTTCACGTGTGGATCTTCTCAGCACAGGTAAGTCTGATGTGTTTTCATGAGAGCCTGTATGTGTGTTTGTGTTAGATTGTTCTGGTGGTGAGTGACAAGATTCAGTTGCGGCATTGTCATCGATTTGCTCTTGTGTTTTCAGGAGGGAACGGCGGTTCCTCCTGAGAATCTGTCCTTCCTCAGTTCTAACAGTGTATGACCTTGGTCCTACTTCCTCAAGAACTGTAGCTTTTCTGTTCCATGCATTTGGATCCTCAATCCTGACAACATCATCCCTTGTCAATGGTTTCAGAGTTTTGGATGACTTGTCATAGTGTGATCTCTGTTTCAGCTTTAACAGTTGAAGTCTCTGTCTTAGTTCCTTACTCTGCTTTTCTTTTGCACAGCACGGTAGCGTGGTGCACAACATGCGACCCATTAGGAGTTCAGCAGGTGAAGAACCACAGTCTAAAGGGGAGGCTCGGTAGCTCAGCAGGGCGAGATAAGGATCAGACTTGCTTTCTGTTGCTTTCTTCAGTAGCTGTTTGAGAACTTGAACACCTTTCTCTGCCTTACCATTCGACTGAGCATACAGAGGACTGGATGTGATGTGTTGAAAGTCATAATGTGCTGCAAACTGTTGCCACTCCTTACAGTTGAAGCATGGACCATTGTCGCTAACGGCAATCCTGGGAATTCCATGTCTGGTGAAGATGGGTTTAACATGCATTATGACACTGCTTGCTGATGTGCTTGAGAGCAGCACCATCTCAGGATAGTTAGAATAGTAGTCAATCACTAATAGATAGTCTTTACCATTCAAATGAAAGAGGTCCATACCAACTTTTTGCCATGGTGCTGTTGGTAAGTCAGCTACTATCATTGGTTCCTTTGCTTGTTTGTTTTGGTGTTTCTGACATGTCTCACATATGCCTATCATGTTCTCAATGTCCTTATTTATGCCAGGCCAATAAACAGTGTCTCTTGCTCTCCTTTTGCATTTTTCAATTCCGAGGTGTCCCTCATGAATCCTTTTGAGCATGTCTTGATGTAGAGCCTGTGGAATGACTATTCTGTTCTGTTTTAGTAATAGTCCACTTGCGACACTTAACTCTGACCTGATGGGATAATACTTTGGACAGGGACCTTTTGGCCAACCATGATGAATGTTCTCTATTACTGTTTGTAACACTGTATCTTTACTGTTTCTTCTGCTATTTGCTTTGATTTTGTGTCTGACACGGGCAGCGCAGCAGTGACCATACTCACATGAACATCCACGTCTTCCTCAGTAGAGCTCACATGACTCATTGTGGGTGCTCGGGATAGTGCATCTGCTAACACTATGTGTTTGCGTGGTGTGTAGATCAGTTCAAGGTCATATCTTTGCAGCTTCATCATGAGTCGTTGAATCCTTGGAGACATCTCATTCAGATTTTTTTTTAATGATGGCAACCAGTGGGCAGTGGTCTGTCTCAACTGTGAAGGTGGGAAGTCCATATATGTAGCCATGGAACTTTTCTAGTCCAACTACCAAGCCTAGACATTCCTTTTCAATCTGGGCGTATCGACACTCCGAATCAGCCATAGACCTGGAAGCATAGCCAACAGGCTTCCAATCTTCACCCTCTGCTTGTAGCAAGACCGCGCCTAGGCCATCTTTTGATGCATCCGTTGACACTTTGATTCTCTTTGTTGGGTCAAAGAAGGTGAGTACAGGTGTGGTTGTCAGCACTGTTTTGAGGTTCATCCACTCTTGTTCATGTCTTTCTGTCCATGCGAACTCATTTGTTTTATGTAGCAGGTCTCGCAGGCAGGCTGTCTTGGCTGACAAGTTAGGAATGAACTTTCCAATGAAGTTTATCATCCCCATGATGCGTAGAACTCCTTTTTTGTCAGTGGGTCGGGGCATGTTGAGTATGGCGTTTACTTTTCCCATATCTGGCTCTATTCCTTTACCAGATAGATTATCTCCTAGGAAAGTGACTTCCTGGACGTCAAACTGACACTTGGCTTTGTTGAGCTTCAGTCCATTCCGGCGTATGCTCTGTAGCACTTTAGTCAGTCTCTCATTGTGTTCTTTCAGTGTGGAGCCCCAGATGATAATGTCATCAACATAGACCCGAACTCCTTCCAGACCTTCAATTTTGTGTTACATCGCTCTATGAAAGATTTCAGATGCAGATATTATCCCGAAAGGCATTCTGAGGAAACAATACCTGCCAAATGGTGTGTTGAAGGTACAGTATTTGGTGCTCTCTTCATCCAGTTTTAGTTGCCAAAATCCTTGTGAGGCATCGAGCTTTGTGAAGTATCTGGCACCTGACATTTCACTGGTGATTTCTTCTCGCTTGGGAATCTGGTAGTGTTCACGTTTTATGTTTGCATTTAAGTCCTTTGGATCCATGCATACACTTAGATCATTGTTCTTTTTCTTTACAAATACCATGGAGTTAACCCAGTCTGTTGGCTCTTCGACTTTCCTGATGACTCCTAGTGTGGTCATTCTGTCCAGTTCATTCTTGAGCCGGTCACGCAGGGGTGCTGGAACTCTCCGTGGAGCATGTACCACTGGTTGAGCATCCTCCTTTAGCTGGATCTTGTAAGTGAATGGTAGAACTCCAAATCCTTTGAACACATCCTGGAAATTACTCACTACAGAATCCACTGAGTCATCTGGTCTGCTTATGGCACAGTTTATACAGTAGGCTCTCTTGACCAGTTCTAAGTCCTCACAAGCTTTGTCACCTAGTAGTGAATCAAGTCCTTCAGCCACAACAGAAAACATGAGATGATGCACTTTGTCTTTGACTGTTACTTTGAGTCTGCATACACCTAAGCTATCTATTTTCTGTCCATTATAGTTCTTCAGTAGTACTGACTTTTTCTGTATATTGGGCTTTTCTTTCATATTTTTAATGTCACTCATACTGATATTAAGTTTGCTTTTGCCCCAGTGTCTAGTTTCAATGTAACTAATGCTCCATTTACCTGCAGTGGCATCATTCATTTGTCCTCTTTTACTGCATTAACTTTATGTTCAGCATTGTCCATTCCTGAGGGCTGCACATTTTCTGTATCCTTTTCTATATTGTCACATGACACCATTCCTACAAAAAATGTCTCACTTAAATCAGTGGCCTCTTATCACTTTGACTTGTTGCCCTTTGTTTTTACTTTTGAAAAGCATTGTTTGGCAAAGTGATTCTTTCCATTACATTTTGTGCACATTTTTCCAAACGCTGGGCATTGTCTTGACTGGTGCTGGTAACCACAGCATTTACAATTAAAAATTCCATCCTACGATTGCTTTGCATTTCTGTTCTGCCCACATTTCTTTCCTTTGTAGGACACAGCACCGACAGCAGCACTATCACTTACTACAGTCGCATTATTATTAATTTCACTGAAAGTCTTTGCGTGCTGTTGAGCTAGCTCACTGGCATGGCATATTTTCACAGCATCCTCCAATCTTAGTTCGGTTTCTCTCAACAAACGTTCCCTGACTTTCTTATCATGAATACCAAACACAATCTGGGCATGAATCATGGATGATTTCAGCTCAGAGAAATTACATGTCTGTGCTTTCAGTTTCAGATCAGTCACAAAGCTATCAAAAGTCTCATTTTGCTGCTGTGTCCATGAATGGAACACGTACCTCTCATAGGTCTCGTTGTTTTTGGGAGAACAATGTGTATCAAACTTCTTTAGCATATCGTCCATTTTTTCTCTGTCCTCCTCTTGATCAAATACAAATGTATTAAATACCTCTATCACCTGCGGGCCTGCAACCGTGAGCAGCAACGCTATTTTCCTTGCGTCTGGCTTCGTACCGAACCCGATAGCAGCAATATAGAGTTCGAATTGTTGTTTGAAAGTCCGCCAATTGCAGTCGACATTCCCCGTGAGTTTCAAACCCTCTGGTGGCTTCAAATTCTCTATGTCGTGTTTCACAATATTCAGCAGATATTACCAATCCTGGTACCATGTTATGTTCATATATAAATAGACGTTTTCATTATGAACAGCTAGCTTGAGCTGGTCATTTATTCAGCCATGTGGACTAGTGTACAGGCATCCATCTTGACTACTGCCTTGTGGGTAGCCCCACTACTAAACATACAGCTCCACCTAGTGTACCATTCTAGAATGACATGTTACTGATCATTACAGTCGGGAGCTGAGTGGTCTTGGCGGAACACAAACTGGGCATCAGTGAGCAGGTTATTGGTGTGTAAGTGCTGCTTGATAGCACTGTTGATAACACCTTCCATCACTTTGCTGATGATTGAGAGTTGACTGATGGGGCGGTATTTGGCCAGATTGGATTTGTCCTGCTTTTTGCGGACAGGTCATACCTGGGCAGTTTTCCACATTGTCGGATAGATGCCAGCATTGTAGATGTACTGGAACAGCTTGGCTAGAGGCACTGCTAGTTCTGGAGGACAAGTGTTCAGCACAATAGAATGAGACTGAATGAAAGGTTTGGTTAAAAAATAATCAGTGGAGAGCACTTCTGAGAGTTGTAATGTCAAATTGGTGTTAGGGTGAAGGAGTGAGAGGAATCCAAAGGGGTCACAGAATCATAGAATCATAGAATGGTTACAGCACGGAAGAAGGCCATTCGGCCTGTCAAGCCCATGCTGACTCTCAGCTAGTCCTACTTCCCTGCCCTTTCCCCGTAGCCCTGCAATTTTTTTTCTTTCAGATACTTATCCAACTCCCTTTTGAAAGTTAAGATTTAGTCTGCCTCCACCACCCTTTCCGGCAGTGCATTCCAGATCTTAACCGCTCACTGTGTAAAAAAGTTTTCTTATGTCGTCTTTGCTTCTTTTGCCAATCACCTTAAATCTGTGTCCTCTGGTTCTCGACCCTTCTGCCAATGGGAACTGTTTCTCTCTATCTACACTGTCCAGACCCCTCAAGATTTTGAATACCTCTATCAAATCTCCTGTCAATCTTCTCTGCTCCAAGGAAAACAACCCCAGCTTCTCCAGACTATCCATGTAACTGAAGTCCCTCATTCCTGGAATCATTCTCATAAATCTTTTCTGAACCTTCTCTAAGGCCTTCACATCCTTCCTAAAGTGTGATGCCCAGAATTCGACACAATACTCCAGTTGGGGCCGAACCAGTGTTTTATACAGGTTCACCATAATTTCCACACTTCTGTACTCTATACCTCTATTTATGAAGCCCAGGATCCCGTAAGCCTTTTTAACTGCTTTCTCAACCTGCCCTGCCACTTTCAATGATTTGTGCACATATACCCCAGGTCTCTCTGTTTGTGCACTCCCTTTAGGAATGTACCATTTAGTTTATATGTCCTCCCCTCATTCTTTCTACCAAAATGCATCACTTCACACTTTTCTGCGTTAAATTTTATCTGCTGCGTGTCCGCCCATTTCACCAGCCTGTTTATGTCTTCCTGAAGTCTATCACTCTCCTCCTCACTTTTCACTATACAGTACTTCCAAGTTCTGTGTCATCTGCAAATTTTGAAATTGTGCCCCGTACAGCCACGTCCAAGTCATGAATATATATCAAGAAAAGTAGTGGCCTAGAACCGACCCCTGGGGAACACCACTGTATACGTTCCCCAGTCCAAAAAACAACCGTTCACCACTACTCTCTGTTTCCTGTCACTTAGCCAATTCTGTATCCATGCTGCCACTGTCCCTTTTATTCCATGGGCTTCAACTTTTCTGGCAAGTCTCTTATGTGGCACTTTGTCGAATGCCTTTTGGAAATCCATGTACACTACGTCAACCGCATTACTCTCATCAACCCTCGCTGTTACCTCATCAAAAAACTCAATCAATTTGGTTAAACATGACTTGCCTTTAACAAATCCATGCTGGCTTTCCTTAATTAATCCACACCTATCCAAGTGACTGTTAATTTTGCCCTGATTACTGTTTCCAAAGCTTCCCCACTACCGAGGTTAAACTGACTGACCTGTAGTTGCTGGGTTTATCGTTACACCCTTTTTTGAACAATGGTGTAACATTTGCAATTCTCCAGTCCTCTGGCACCACCCCAGTATCTATGGAGGATTGGAATATTATGGCCAGTACCTCTACGATTTCTGCCCTCAATTCCCTCAGCGTCTAGGATGCATCCCATCCGCTCCTGGTGACTTATCTACTTTAAGTACAGCCAGCCTTTCTAATACCTCTTTATCAATTTTTATACTATTAAGTGTCTCCGCTACCTCCTCCTTCACAATGTCTGCGGCAGCATTCTCTTCCTTGGTGAAGACAGTTGCAAAGTACTCATTTAGTACCTCTGCCGTACCCTCGGCCTCCATGCATATGTCTCCTTTTTGGTCCCTAATTGGCCCCACCTCTCCTCTTACTACCCTTTTACTATTTATATGCCCATAGAAGACTTTTGGATTGCCTTCTATGTTGGCTGCCATTCTATTCTCATACCCTCTCTTTGCCCCTTTATTTTCTTTTTCACTTCTCCTCTGAACTTTCTGTATATAGCCTGATTCTCAGATGTATTTGCAACCTGACATCTGTCATGCACGCTCTTTTTCTCCTTCATCATATTGGCTATCTGTTTAATCATCCAGGGAGTTCTGACTTTAGTTGCCCTACTGTTCCCCCTTATGGGAATGTACTTCGACTGTACCCAAACTATTTCCTCTTTAAAGGCAGCCCATTGTTCCATTACAGTTTTGCCTGCCAATCTCTGATTCCAGTTTACCCGGGCCAGGTCCGTTCTCATCCCACTGAAATTGACCTTTCCCCAGTTAAACATTCTTACTGTAGATTGTTCCCTGTCCTTTTCCATAGCTAATCTAAACCTTATGATACTATGATCACTGTTCCCTAAATGTTCACCTACTGACACTTGTTCCACTTGACCTACCTCATTCCCCAGAACCAGATCCAGCAATGCCTCCTCCCTCGTTGGGCCGGAAACATACTGATCAAGCAAGTTCTCCTGAACACACTTCAGAAATTCTTCCCCTTCTCTGCCCTTTACACTATTACAATCCCAGTCCATATTAGGATAGTTGAAGTCCCCCATTATTATTCTATAGTTCTTGCACCTCTCTGTAATTTCTCTGCAAATTTGCTCCTCCATATCTTTTCCACTATTTGGTGGCCTATAGAATACATCGAGTAGTGTAATGGCACCTCTATTATTTCTTAACTCTAACCAAATAGATTCTGTCCTTGACCCCTCCAGGACATCCTCCCTCTCCAGCACTGTAACATTCTCCTTAACCAATACTGCCACACCACTTCCTATCTTTCCTTCCCTATCTTTCCTGAACCCCTTATAACCAGGAATATTTCATACCCAATCCTTTCCTTTTTTGAGCCAGGTCTCAGTTATTGCCACAACATCATATTCCCATGTGGCTTTTTGTGCCTGCGGCTCACTTACCTTGTTTATTATACTTTGTCATATTTAGGCTTCTCTTGTTTCTAATCTATGTATCAAATTTGCTGACAAAGTAGAGACAAATAAATGGAATTAATTTAGTGTAAGTAGACTTAGAAAGGGACTTGGGAATGATAGCAGACTTGTCACTTTGGCTATTGATGCAATGTTGTGAGGCAATTAAAAAAGCTAATTAAGAGCTAGAACCCATACCCAGAAGAGCAGAACGGATGGTATTTATTTCAGTTGTCATTGTGCCGAAGTGGAATAGATACTGGAGAATTAAAAAGCTAGGTGGAGACCTCACTGGATCGCCACTCATTCAATGCATGTGATCTTCTGGTTGGGCAGTAAGGGAGCTCTCACTGTAAACAGGTAATACTTAAATCTACAGTAATGGTGCATGTTTGTGCTTGCATAATTTGTCATGATTCTAGTTAAGCATGTGCTGTGCGCTGAATCTGCCAGTAGAAAGTAGGGGATGGGACAGGCATGTTCTACCTGACAGAAAGGTCAGCATTTAAAGGGCAACTTGCTGTGTTTGGAAAACAATTTGGTAAAGTGGCATATTTATCTTTAGTTAGATGTTTTTTTCAGTGATAATTTGTTGTCAGGTTATTCTTTGGAAGCTTTTCTCCAAGAGTTAGCAGGATCAGACTTTTATTGGCTGGTATTATTATTTTGAAAATAACAGAGTTGCACTGCGTACTTGAATCTGACCTCCAGCCAACCCTTCACCACAAGAATGGCATTGACAAGGTCAAGGTCACCATAGCACTGAACTTTTAAGCATCTGGATCATTTCAAGGTGCCACAAGCGACACTGGCAATATCACTCAATCTGCAATTCACAGATGTATCAAGATGGTCACTGTTGCATTGTTTACGAGGACAAACAATGTCATTACCATCCCCTGGCAATCCAGCAGCAGAATGATAGGGTGATAATCATTATATAAAAAGAAAAAGGGTGGCTAAAGTAAATAACAACAGAAAATGCTGGAAAAACTCAGCAGGTCAGGCAACATCCGTGGAGAGAAATTTGAGTTGATGTTTCGGGTTGGACCCTTCAAAACTGGAAAGAAAAGAAACTAGATCGGAGGCAGGGCTGCGATCGGACAAAAGAATAAAAAACAAAAGAAGTAAAAGAGATTAGAAGCTAGACGAGATGGTAATAGGCTGGGATTAGGTGTAAAGTGTATTGGCAGGGCAAAAGATAGCTGCCAGGTGTGTGCCTATCTGGCTAAAGTAAAAGTTGGTCCCTTAGAGGATGAGACCGGGAAATTAATGGTGGGAAATATGGAGATGGCAAAAACACTGAATGAATATTTTATATCAGTCTTTACAGTAGAAGACACTAAGAATATCCCAACACTGGACAAACAGAGGGCTAAAGGGGGGGAGGAGCTAAACACGATCAAAATCACTAAGGAAGTGGTACTCGGTAAAATAATGGGACTCAAGGCGGATAAATCACCTGGACCTGATGGCTTACATCCTAGGGTCTTGAGGGAAGTGGCGGTAGGGATTGTGGATGCATTGGTAATAATTTTCCAAAACTCCCTGGACTCGGCAAAGGTCCCGGCAGACTGGAAAACTGCTAATGTAACACCCTTATTTAAAAAGGGCAGTAGACAGAAGGCTGGAATCTATAGACCGGTTAGCCTAACATCTGTGGTAGGTAAAATTTTGGAGTCCATTATTAAGGAGACAGTAACAGGACATTTGGATAATCATAATTTAATAGGACAAAGTCAGCATGGTTTTATGAAGGGGAAGTCATGTTTGACAAATTTGCTGGAGTTCTTTGAGGAAGTAACATATAGGGTGGATAAAGGGGAACCAGTGGACGTAGTGTATTTAGACTTCCAAAAGGCATTTGACAAGGTGCCACACAAAAGATTATTGCTTAAGATAAAAAAATCACGGGGTTGGGGGTAATATTCTGGCATGGATAGAGGATTGGCTATCTAACAGAAGGCAGAGGGTTCGGATAAATGGTTCATTCTCAGACTGGCAATCAGTAACTAGTGGTGTTCCGCAGGGGTCAGTGCTGGGCCCCCAACTCTTTACAATCTATATTAACAATTTGGAGGAGGGGACCGAGTGTAACATATCAAAGTTTGCAGATGATACTAAGATGGGAGGGAAAGTAGTGAGTGAGGAGGACATAAAAAACCTGCAAGGGGACATAGACAGGCTAAGTAAGTGGGCAGAGATTTGGCAGATGGAATATATTACGTCTGTGAATGATTGAGACACGGACAGCAGGAGTGGAACAAAATAAGTCTTTACTGATGGAAGTCAATAGTGAAACTAAAACAACAGAGGCTCACTAGCGCCTTTTATACAGGGGTGGTCACTGCCGGTACTGCAGTCTGAGACCAGTTATTCTCTTAAAGGTACATACACAACAATTCCTCCCCTTTTAGATAAACAGTACATAACATTCATTTAACAACTAAATGATAACTAATTGCAATCACAATTACTGTTGCAAGATATATTGGTTAAGTTTAAGCAATTATAAGTTCAGTCTTTGAGGAGGCTTCCTGATTCTGTCTGGATAACGCCTCTTTGGGGTATCAGGTTCTTCTGGCAATGTTGAGTCGGGATCAATGTCGTTGTTTGGTTCATCTGCTTCCAATATTACCGGTTCTGCGGTAGCTGCAATTGGAACGTCGATTTCATTACCAGGTGTATCAGATCGTGGTGTGGAGTTGACGTTTTCCAGTGACTCTAGAATCTGGTCAGCATGGCGTCTTACAATGCTCTCCCCAACGTCCACGGTATACATGAGAGGTCCTTGTCGTGTACAAATCGTTCCTGGCTGCCATTTCTCAGTGCGGTAGTCCCGGGCCAAAACTGGTTGACCTATCTTAAAACTCCTGGTCGGCCTTTCATTCATATTCTGAAACTGCCTGTTCTCCACATCTCTTCGGACGTTTGGCTTAACCAAATCCAAGCGGCATCGTAGTCTTCGATTGAAGAACATCATGGCTGGAGTTTGGTTGGTAACCGCATGTGTCGCATTCCGGTAGGCAGACAAGAAGTTGTCCACCTTGTGTTGTAGGGGTATACCTTCATTACACATTGCCTTGATAGCCTTCTTGAATGTTTGGACAAACCTCTCGGCCAATCCATTAGTGGCTGGGTGACATGGGGCAGATGTGTAATGCTTAACACCATTGTTCTTTAAGAACCTCCGGAACTCTTCGGTCACAAACTGTGGTCCATTGTCAGAGCAAATCTGTTCAGGCAGCCCATTCCTGGCGAATATGGTTCGTAAAACTGTGATAGTTTTTTCCGTGGTGGTTGAGGACATTTTGATTACCTCTGGCCACTTTGAATGTGCATCCACCGCAATTAAAAACATTGAGTCCATGAAGGGACCAGCAAAATCAATGTGCACCCTTTGCCATGGAGATGAGGGCCACTCCCATGGATGCAGAGGAGCTTGTGGTGGGGCGTTTTGGACCTTCTGGCATCCTGCACAGCTCTTGGTCATCTCTTCGATTTCTCTATCGATTCCCGGCCACCACACAAATGCTCTGGCTAAATTCTTCATTTTTACCCCACCCAGATGACCCTCATGAAGCTCATTGAGCACTCTATCCGTCAACTTAGGTGGAATTACTACTCTGGATCCACACATCAAGGTCCCTCTGCACACTGACAGCTGTTCTCTTCTCGGCGAGAATGCTGGCAGCAGTGGTTTGCCATGTGCTGGCCATCCCTTCACCGTTAAATCATAGACCCGTGACAGTGTCGGGTCATTCTGTGTTTCCTTTTCTATGTTTGCATTCGTCACAGGGAGACATTCGACTATGGTCGAGTGGAATAACTCCATTGGATCCACTGCAAGGTCTTCTTCTTCCACCGTCGGCAATGCTGGGCGTGACAATCCATCAGCATTTCCATGTTGTTTAGTTCCTTTGTACTCGATGTCATATTGGTGTGCCCCTAGGAAAAGGGACCATCTCTGCAGCCGTTGTGCTGTCATTATCGGTACGCCCTTCTGAGGGTTGAAAATGGAGACAAGAGGTTGATGATTGGTTAGTAGAGTAAATTTTTGACCGTGCAGGTAGTGATTGAACTTCTTCACCCCCCACACTAGGCTGAGGGCCTCTCTGTCAATCTGGGCGTAGTTACGTTCGGCAGAAGTTAACGAGCGTGACGCAAAAGCTATCGGCCTCTCTAAACCATCAAGGAATTTATGTGACAGTACCGCCCCAATGCCGTAGGGAGACGCATCACACGCCAGTCTGATCAGCAGTGCTGGGTTGTAGTGAGCCAATACTTCGCTTGAAGTGATTAAATCCTTACTCTTCTGAAAAGCACGCTTACAATCATCGCTCCATTTCCATGCTACCCCCGTTCGTAGCAGGGCGTTCAGTGGGTGCAGAATTGTCGACAAATTCGGCAAAAACTTATGATAGTAATTCACCAATCCGAGGAATGACCTCAGTTGCGACACATTTTCAGGCGCTGGGGCCTTAACAACCGCTTCAATTTTGTCAGGGGACTTATGTAACCCCTCTTCATCAATCACGTGGCCACAATACGATATCTGTTTCTTAAAAAATTCGCACTTCGGTCAGTTGGCTCGCAGCCCATGTTCCTGTAGTCTAGTGAGCACCTGTTCTAGCTTGTTAAGGTGTTCACTGTCATCTTCACCTGTCACAAGGATGTCATCCAAGTAACACTGAGTCCCCGGAATCCCTTGCAGGACTTGTTCCATCGCTCTTTGCCGTATCGCCGGAGCCGATGCTACTCCGAATACCAATCGATGATACTGGTAAAGACCTTTGTGAGTGTTTATCGTGAGATACTTCCTAGAGGACTCTTCAACCTCCATCTGCAAATATGCTTGTGCTAGGTCAATTTTTGTAAAACGCTTCCCTCCAGACAGTGAGGCGAAGATGTCTTCTATCCTTGGAAGAGGATATTGTACTGTGTGAAGGACTGGGTTCACCGTCACCTTGAAATCCCCACAGATGCGAATCTTCCTTGGCTCCCCGGACTTATTGCTTAACGTTTTCTTCATGACAGGAACGATGGGTGTCGCCCACTCGCTCCAGTCGACCTTAGACAACACGCCCGCCTTCTCCAGATTCTCCAGCTCTGCCTCGACGGATGGGCGAATTGCATATGGTACCGGTCTTGCTTTGAAAAACTTGGGAACTGCATTCTCTTCTATTTTTATCGAGGCGGTTACGCCTTTAATCGTGCCCAGTTCTTGTTGACATACCTCTTTGGCGTTAGCTAAGATTGTTGACAATCGTCCAGGAGTGACGTCTTCATCTTTTTTACCGTCCACCGTCATTGCATGAATGGAGTGCCAATCTAAGTTTATCTTCCTGATCCATTCCCGTCCCAATAACGATGGTCCACCATTTGGCAGTATGTAGAGATACAATTTCCGTATTTTCTTGCCGTTGTATTCGACAGGCACCATTATTTTTCCTCTGGGGTATACTTTTTGCCCCATATACGTCGTCAAGACGATGGATGTCTCTCTCAAGGGTATGTGTGAAAATAGCCGCTCGTAGTCTCGTCGATTCATGATGGTTAGCGCTGATCCTGTATCCAATTCCATTTAAACTTGCGACCCTGTGCTATCGTGAGGGTGACCCAAATGGTTCGGTGATCCTCTTTTGCGATTACATTGTGAAGTTTGAGACAGCTTAGTCTCCAGTTCCCGGATTCACTATCGCTCATCTGGTCTTCGGAACTACTGTCCGTCATCTTTTGTACTTTCTTGTACGGTTCCTTAGTAGCCTTTTTGTTGTTGCTGGTCTTTTTCCCAGACCTGCAAACTCGTGCAATGCATCCCATCTTCCCGCATTGCCTGCATATTTTGTCTTTGGATCAGCAGTCCTTCTGGTCATGGTTAGTTCTGCCGCAGCGATAACATTTTGCAAATCCCCGTGTCATTTCGTGGGTGCCGTATTCCTGTGGTTTTTGTTGAATTTCTGCAGCTCCCCTGGCTGCTGCTTCATACGATACAGCCACGCTGAAAGCCTTATCTAGCATCAGCTCTTTTTCTGAGAGTAACTTCTTCTGTGTTCCTTCACTCAGGAGTCCACAGACTAATTTGTCCCGTAGGGTATCTGCCAGTCCTGCTCCGAACTGGCAGTGCTTTGATAGCTTGCGTAGTTCCGTAAGATACTCAGCATTGCTCTCATCTTTGTGCTGAGTTCTCCTGTGAAATTTAAATCTTTCTGCTATCAACAGCGGTGCAGGGTTTAGGTGTTCCTGTAGCACAGCAACAATTTCGTTAAAACTCTTCGCCTTCGGTTTGGCTGGAGTAATCAGGTCCCGCAATAGGCCGTACGTTCTAGCGCCCATTACGTTTAACAATATCGATGCCTTTTTCTCCTCCGCTATTTCGTTTGCCTCGAAATATACCTCGACTCTTTCCACATACGTGGTCCAGTCCTCTATTGTATTATCAAAAGCAGTGATACAGCCAGTCTTCGGCATCTTGCAAATCTAAAATGGCGTCTCCCGCGCTTTGCCTTCTTCCCCGATTTAACAAAATGGCGCCTCCCGCGCTTTGCCTTCTTCGCTGATTAAGATGGCGCCTCCCGCGCTTTGCCTTCTTCCCCACTGTTGTTAGCTCTGCTTTCCACGGTTTCTTGCGCGTTTAATATTTTAAAAAAAATTATTTTCCCATCGTGGAACAACCCTGTGGGACACTTGCCTCCCTCTTCGTGGTTCTATATGCAGCCCGGCTTCGTAGCACCGGCCGCGCCCTGTGTGCTCCACCCTCTCTCTCTCTTCTTCCTGACAACGCTGCTCGGCCCCGCTGCAAACCACCCGCTCGAGTTCGTGACCGCCGCAGCCCAGGAAGGATCCGTGCACTACCTGCCACCAGCCCGATTAGCTGAAGCACCGTCGACAGGAACCAGGCCCCGCATCCGACAGCTTCTCCAGCAATCTTCAACTCTGCAACACAGGGCGGATGCCCACGGTCGACGCCCGTTTCTACTGCCTCTTACTTTCTTTTCTTTCTGGCCTCGACCTCTGCTCACTTCGCTATAGGAATGGATCCCAGGGGGTGGTGCAGACTGTAGGTAGGTTCGTATCTGCTCGTCGCCAGTATTACGTCCGTGAATGATTGAGACACGGACAGCAGGAGTGGAACAAAATAAGTCTTTACTGATGGAAGTCAATAGTGAAACTAAAACAACAGAGGCTCACTAGCACCTTTTATAAAGGGGTGGTCACTGCCGGTACTGCAGTCTGAGACCAGTTATTCTCTTAAAGGTACATACACAACAGAATACAATACTGGAAAGTGTGAGGTTATGCACTTTGGCAGGAAAAATCGTAGAGCAAGTTATTATCTTAATGGCAAGAAACTGGAAAGTACTGAAGTACAAAGGGATCTGGGGGTCCTGGTGCACGAAACTCAAAAGGTTAGTATGCAGCTGCAGCAAGTGATTAAGAAGGCCAATGGAATGTTGGCTTTCATTGCTAGGGGGATAAAATATAAAAATAGGGAGGTATTGCTTCAGTTGTACAAGGTATTGGTGAGACCGCACCTGGAATACTGCGTACAGTTTTGGTATCCATACTTAAGAAAAGACATACTTGCTCTCGAGTCAGTACAAAGAAGGTTCACTCGGTTAATCCCGGGGCTGAGGGGATGGACATATGAGGAGAGATTGAGTAGATTGGGACTCTACTCATTGGAGTTCAGAAGAATGAGAGGCGATCTTATTGAAACATATAAGATTGTGAAGGGGTTGGATCGGGTGGATGCGGGGAAGATGTTCCCGATGATGGGTGAAACTAGAACTAGAGGGCATAGTCTTAAAATAAGGGGCTGCTCTTTCAAAACTGAGATGAGGAGGAACTACTTCACTCAGAGGGTGGTAGGTCCATGGAATATGCTGCCCCAAAAAGCTGTAGAAGCTACATCATTACATAAATTTAAAACAGAAATAGACAGTTTCCTAGAAGTAAAGGGAATTAAGGGTTACGGGGAGCGGGCAGGAATTTGGACATGAGTCTAAGTTCGGATCGGACATGGCCCTGTGGGTAGCGGAGCGGGCCCAGGGGCCGTGTAGCCTGATCCTGCTCCTATTTCGTGTGTCTAATTCTGTTAGATTCAGGAGATGGTTCTGTGATCGTGGATTGGCGGTTAGGATCAGATCAGCCATGATCTTATTGAATGGCGGAGCAGGCTCGAGAGGCCGATTGGCCTACTCCTGCTCCTATTTCTTATGTTCTTATGTTCTTGTAACCAAGTGTCACTATGGGCCCCTGTGCACAATGGCATGCCCTTCATGAACCACAACGCTTTTCACAAATTAATCTACAGATCATGAGTTATTATCTAATCAGGGTCGTACAAGTGAATACCCTAGTGTCTGAGACTGCAGGCACAAGACCTTCAGTTTAAGGCAACTAACTGTATAGGGAATTTGCAGCTTCAAACACCTTCCCTTGTGTTGCCACAATGATTACAGGGATTTAAATAGTTGCTGAAGCCCTTTAAATCAGTGTCAACTGTGAAGTTCATGCAGATGCTCCATTCGGCAGTCCACTGTGTTGCTTGAGGAAAAAAATGTGAATCTTTAATCTCAGAAGTAAATGGCCATGTGGTTGCCATTGGGAAATTTAGTTACATTTCACTGTTTACCCCTGATTTACATATAACTGGAAATTTCCAGGCTATAGGGAGAAAGAAACTGAAAGAGGGAGAATAGCAGAGATACAGGAAGAGAGTAAAATAAATACACTGAGAAGGGAAAGAGTAACAGAGACATGGGGGAGACTGAAATTTCCTGTCTTCACTGGATGAAACGGTACTTTGTAGTCTAAGATTTTGCTAACTTTAGTGGAAACAGAAATTTCTGCCCCAAAAAAGTAACAGATTGAGAAACATAGATAAAGGGGAAGAGTAACAGAGAGGGAGGTGATTCTACATATCCAATAAAATCCACGACTGAGGTAGTGTCCCATTTGGACTTCTGTAAGATTAATGAGAGAGATAAGTATACCTTGTCTGATTATATCTGGAAGCCATTGCCTTGTGTGTTTGATGTGTTTTGTTCTAGAAGTACAACTTACCAATAAATAAGCCCCCATATTAACCTAATCCACCCGCTGAGAATGGGGCAGGTTCAGGTCAACCACTCATTTTATACCCTGCTCGATTTTCTGCTCCATTGAAGTCAAGTTCCCACCAAGCAGGTTAGGTTAAATTCACGGCAATAGAATCAGCAATGCTCTATTCCTTGGCCAGAATTTTCCCGCTGCCATGTGCGCGGGTTTGGAGGCTGGCTTCTGTGATGGTGGGAGCCTCGGGAGGAGGCCAATATGGATCATCCACTCCACACTTCTGGCTGAAGATGGTTGCAAATGCTTCAGCCTTGTCTTTTGCACTTGCGTGCTGGGCTCCGCCATCATTGAGGATGGGGATCTTCATCGAGCCTCCTCCTCCCATTAGGTGTTTAATTGGCCACCACCATTCACAATTGGATGTGGCCGGACTGCAGAACTTTGATCCGACCCGTTGATTGTGGGATCGTTTAGCTCTGTCTATAGCATGCTGCTTCCACTGTTTAGCATGCATGTAGTCCTGTGTTGCAGTCTCCCCAGGTTGGCACCTCATTTTTAGGCACCCCTGGTGCTGCTCCTGGCATACTCTTCTGCACGCCTCATTGAACTAGGGTTGGTCCCCTGGCTTGATGGTAACGGTAGAGTGAGGGATATGTCGGGCCATGCGGTTACAGATTGTGGTCGAATACAATTCTGCTGCTGCTGATGGCCCACAGCCCCTCATGGATGCCCAGTTTTGAACTGCTAGATCTGTTCGGAATATATCCCATTTAGCATGGTGGTCGTGCCACACAACACGATGGAGGGTGTCCTCAATGTGAAGATGAGACTTCGTCTCCACAATGACTGTGCCGTGGTCACTGTTGCCAATGCTGTCATGGGCAGATGCATCTGCGACAGGTAGATTGGTGAGGATGAGGTCAAGTATGTTTTCCCCTTATGTTGGTTCTCTCACCACCTGCTGCAGGCCCAGTCTGGCAGCTATATCCTTAAGGACTAGGCCTGCTCAGTCAGTAGTGGTGCTACCGAACTACTCTTGGTGATGGACATTGAATTTGTAACGGCTTCAGCGGCACTTCCCTCTGCTCGCTGCCTAAGGGCGGTTTTTGAGGCTTCGGTGCGCTGCTGCCGTGCCTTTGGGCCCCTCTCCTCACCTGTTTCTCGAGTAATTGACCTCATCAGAGTAATTAGGCTAGTTAATAAAGTTGTTCATTTTTGTCCCTCTTTTAATGGACTAAGTAAATTAAACAAATAAACTGTAAATAAACCTCTAAAACTTTAAATAAACCTTAGCAAATCAAATTAAAATTTGGTTGTCCAATCCAATTATGCACTCCAGTCCCCGCGGCGCCCACCGGTCACGGAAGTGCTCGAGCGCGCCGGCGGACACCGCGTGCTCCATCTCCAGGGCCACCCAGGCGCGAACATGGCCGCGGAAGAGAGGGAGGCAATCTGGCTGGACGACCCCCTCGACCGCCCGCTGCCTGGACCAATTGATGGCTTTTTTAGCCAGGCCCAGGAGCAGACCCACGAGGAGGTCCTCCAACCTGCCCGCTCCCCTCCGCACCGGGTGACCGTAGATCAAGAGCGTGGGACTGAAGTGCAACCAAAAATCGAGGAGCAGCCCCTTCAAATAATGGAAGAGGGGCTGCAACCTCTCACATTCTACATATGTGTGAAAAACGGACTCCTCCAGGCCGCAGAACAAACAGGCGGTCTGGGAGTCCGTGAACCTACTTAACAATATATTGCACGGGACTGCTCCGTGCAACACCCTCCAGGCCAAGTCCCCAATAGAGCAAGGGAGGACTCCCGCATAGAGAGCCCTCCATTGGGGACCTCCGCCTCCGCTGGAAGGTCCGGGCGGTAGGCGAAGATGACAAAGTGGAAAGTGTGCAGGAGCAGCCCGTACAGGAAACCCCTCCATGTGGAATGAAAAGGCACGGAGGGTATTTCCTCGAGATGGCTCAAGTTGTGAGGCGCCGGTTCCCGAGGGGGGTTTTGGGGCTGGGCGCTGATAAGGAATTCCGTCCGAACAGGGGAAAGCTCGGACGGGATCGCCCCACGTGCTTGAGCCGCCTCGATACACCTCGTGGCGCCGGGGCGCAGCGTCGCTTTCACCGACTCGATGGCATTGACCGCGAGCCGGACGTTGGCCCAAGACATGCGCCGCGCCAACTCCTCCGGCGCCATCCAGCCCGCTCCTCCGCCATCGAGCAGGTCTCCGACTCTAGTCACCTTGCCAGGCACAGCCCTGTGTTCCGCCAGCCACCCGAACCCGCGGACGTGGAGGTGCGGATTCCTGAACAGCGGCTCCCGAAGGACAGCCGCCATTCCTGATGGGGGAGAGCTCCACCTGGAGGCGATGTAGTTCCAAACCCATAGTAGTTCCTGGTAGAAGACAGGCAGCTCCCGCAGGCTGGCACGCGTGCCGCCCACTTTCTCAAACAGGAGCTGCATGTCGTAATTGAGGCTGTGCAGCTGGCGGAAAAAATACGTCGCCAGCGCACACCATCTCGGAGGATTCTCGACGTACAGGTATCTCTGCAGCGTCTGAAGAAGGAAAGTCGCAGCCTGGGTGCGAAGGCACACCAGCGCCTGACCGCCCTCCCTAAGCGGGAGACTCAGAACCACGGCAGAGACCCAGTGCATCCTTTTGCCCCAGAAGAAGTCGATGAGCTTCTTCTGTATCTTGGCGACAAATGCAGGGGGAGGGATCAGAGTGACCAACCGGTACCACAACATGGCGGCCACCAGTTGGTTTATGACCAACGCTCGACCCCTGTAGGACAACACTCGGAGCAGTCCTGTCCAGCGTCCTAAGCGAGTGGTGACTTTGGCCTCCAACTCGTGCCAGTTCGCCGGCCAGGCAGGGCTGAGGTAGACTCCCAAGTAGAGGAGGTGCGTGGTGCTCCAGGCGAAGGGCCTGAAGTCCACCCGCCACTGACCCACCAGGAGTCCGGAACATTTCTCCCAGTTGAGCTTGGCGGAGGATGCGTCCGAGTAAATCTGCTGGCATTCCCGCATCCTCCGCAAGTCAGCAGGATCCATGACCGTGAGGAGCACGTCATCAGCGTAAGCCAAGAGGACTACCTCCACGCCCGGCCCTTGCAGAGCCAGTCCCGTCAACCTCTTCCGCAAGAGGCGCAGGAAAGGCTCTACGCAAATGGCATATAACTGACCGGACATGGGACATCCCTGACGCACCCCCCTCCCAAAGCGAAGGGGCGCCATCAAGGACCCGTTAACTTTAATCAGACACTCTGCGACAGCGTACAGAAGTTGGATCCGGGCGACAAAATGCATCCCGAACCCGAAAGCGCGCAGAGTCCCGAAGAGATACTCGTGATCCACCCTGTCGAACGCCTTCTCCTGATCCAGGGAAAGTAAGGCAACCGACAGACCAGCCCTCTGGGAATGGTGGACCAGGTCCCGGACCAGATGGATGTTATCGTGGATAGACCGGCCCGGGACCGTGTAGGACTGGTCGGGGTGGATCATGTGGGCCAGCACGGCGCCAAGGCGAGCAGACATGGCCCTGGCAAAAATGTTATAGTCCGTGCTGAGGAGGGAGACCGGGCGCCAGTTCTTAAGGAGGCGGAGATCGCCCTTCTTAGGCAGCAGGACAATAACCGCCCTGCGCCAAGAGAGGGGCATCTCCCCGGTCGCCAAACTTTCCCCCAGGACCCGCGCGTAGTCGTCCCCCAAGACGTCCCAGAACGCCCTGTGGAACTCCACGGTCAGCCCGTCCAGCCCCGGGGACTTTCCCCTGGAGAGCTGGCAGAGGGCGCCGGTCAGCTCCTCCAGACTCAGAGGAGCGTCCAATTTTTCGGCGCCCTCCAGGCCGACCTTCGGCAGGTCCTCCCACAAAACTCTGCGCGCATCCTCGCTGGACGGATCCGGAGAGAACAGAGCCCCGTAATAGGTGCGGGCCTCCACGCTGATTCCCTCCGGATCCGAGACCAGAGATCCTTCGTCGGCCAGCAGCCCCAAGAGCTGCTTACGGACCCCCTGTCTTTTTTCCAGCGAGAAGAAGGGGGAGCCGCGGTCCAGGTCCCGCAGGAACTGGATCCGCGACCTCACGTACGCGCCTCGGGACCCGACAAGCTGCAGGTCCTTCAGCGCGCCCTTCTTCTCTCTGTACACCTTCCGCAGGGCCGGGTCCTTGATGACTTGACCGAGACGGGACTCCAGGTCGAGCACCTCCTTCTCCAACCGCCCGACCCGGGCCTCCCGCCTCTTGGTCGACCCCTTCGCGTACTCCTGACAGAAGAGATGGACGTGAGCCTTGCCCACGTCCCACCATAGCCTCAAGGAGGGGAAGCCCCCCCGCTTCCTTCTCCAGTCGGCCCAGAACCGACGAAACGAATCCTGGAACCGCGCGTCCTCCAGCAGCAGGTTGTTAAAATGCCAGTACGCGGACCCCACCGCGCGCGCAGCAGAACGAGCTCCGCCCACACCAGGTGGTGGTCCGTGCACGGCACCGGCCGCATGGAAGCCACCGGAACGCAGGAGACGTACGCCCGGGAAATATAAAGGCGGTCGATTCTGGACCATCCTCCTCCAGACCTCACGCTAGTGAAGGCGCTGGAGTCGGGGTGGAGATGTCGCCAGACGTCCACCAAGTTGAAGGACCCGACCAGGTCCCTCAACTTCTCCATCGCCGCCGGGCTTCGCTGGGGGGCCAAACGGTCCCTCACCTCGAGGGTGCAGTTAAAATCCCCCCCGAGGATGACGCATTTGCCTGCGTCGATGGAGCCCAGAAGAGCGGACACTTCTTCAAAGAAGCGCACTGCTGCGCACCGGCCTGAGGGGCGTACACGTTCACTAGATGGAGCGGCACGCCCCCCAGGCGAACAGTGACCTGGAGCAAGCGGCCCGGCACGTGCTCCTTGACCCCCAAGATCTCCGGCTGAAAATGCGGGGCCAGCAAGATAGCCACCCACTGGAAACGCTGGAGAGGTAACTCATGCTGACCCCTCCTTGCCACTCCAGGAGCCACGTGGCCTCGTCTCCCGGAACGGTGTGGGTTTCTTGCAGGAAGCACACCGCATACTTCCCGTCCCGAAGGACCGAAAGGTTATTAAATCTGCGGCGAGCCTCCCTGCTGCCGTTGATGTTGAGGCTGGCTATGGTTATCTTCATCTCAGAAGCATAGTGCAACCTCTACCTACAACTAACGGGGGGAGGGAGCGCAGCCGCTAGTCGACCGCCACTCCCTCAGCAGCCCAGTGAGGAACGACCTGAGCCGACGCAGCTCAAACGGGCTTGCGTCCGCGTCCGTGCCCATGGTCTTGACGGCGGCGCGGACCGACCCGATGAGCAGCGCCAGCTCCGACCACCTGGCGAGGGCCAGCCGGGTCTTGTTTTGACGACCCAGGCACACGGCCACAAAATCCCGGCGTTCCCTGACGGGAATGAGGGGAGACTCGGCGAGGGGCACGAGGTCATCCATCGCCTCGTCGGCGATGGAATCCAACTCGTCCTCCGCGCCCATCACCGAGTCCCCGTCCTCCTCCGGGGGGTAGCCACCGGTGGCCGACCCATCCGTCGCACAGTGCGCAGCGAACGGCTCGGCCGCATCGGCCGGCCCCGCCTCCGCCCGGATCCTGCCCCCAGGATCGGTGGCAGAGGATTCCTCCCTGGGCTCCTCTAGGGGCGCCGGGCCAGAAGACGGCGGCAGTTCGGAGCCCCCCTCCGCCCCAGACGTCGGAACGACCGGAGAAACTGGAGAGACAACAAATCCGAATTCCTCCAGGACATCCGGCGCCGGAGACACAGTCAGAGGGCCTTTCTCTTCCCCGCCACCGGCCTCCGACCCAGCAGATGGGGTGTCTTCAGCTAAAACCTTGACCAGGTCGAGCAGCCCTTGGGAAATGTCCGGGTCGCTTTGGGCGAGCTCACTTTCCTCGAACTCGCCCGACCCAGATCCCAGGCCGCCCGACCCGTCGAGGGGTAACGGCACCAAAAGAAGATCTATTTCTGCTGCGGGTTGTTCCGCGACCCCCCCCCACAGGCAGGGTCTCGTCCCCATCCCCGGGAGGCACATGCTGGACAGAAACATCTGCCTCAGCCTCCCGAGGTACAGGCGACCCCTGCCGAACGCTGGAGATGGTGACAGCCGGGGTGGGGGGGCGCAGTACCTGCGGCGGGCGACGACTCCCTCTGCTCGGAGGGACCTTCCTCCTCCCGGTCCTCCTCCTCTTCCAGGGGGTCGCGCCTTCTTTTTAGTGCAGAGGGAGCGAGGGAGACCTCCATGTCTGCAGGGGCCTCCTCCTCTGCTCCCTTCGGCGGAGCAGGTTTGTCGGGTCCCTCGGGCCCGAGCCCGGCCGCAGGTATTAACGTTTCCGCCTCGGCGGTCGCGACCACAGGCTCGGGCACGAGGTCCCTCCCACCCTCGTCTGCCCCGACCAACTCTGCGATGAGCGCGGGTGTCAGGGGCTCCAGATTCAAGGGTTCGCCCTCCACGGGGGGAACCACCCTAAGGTGTTTGGCTTTCCCCCGTGCCTTCCTTCCGCCTGGACGCACTCCCTCCCCCCCGCCGGAGGCCTTGATGGCATCGGCCTCCGACGACCGTGCATCGGTTGTTTGGGGGGCGTGGCCAGACCCAGGGAGAGGAGCGGTGGCGGCGCCAGCCTCGGCCATGCCAGATGATCTGGCGGCCTTGTAGGCGGGGCAGTTCTTTCTGATGTGCCCCACCTCCTTGCAGGCGTGGCACCGCACACCGTCCGACGTCCAGAAGACGTGGTAGGCGGTCCCCTCATGGAGGACGACAAAAGCCCCGTCGGTGTCCTCCTCCCGCGCCAGCTGAATAAATACCTGGCGCCGGAAGGAGAAGACGTGCCGAAGGCTGGCTTCCCGGAAGCCGAGCGGGATGGGTGTAATCCCCGACCTCAGCTCCCCAAGTTGGTGCAAGTGGGGGAGGAGTAGCTCACCAGGAATATAGGGTGGGACGTTGGAAATAACGATCCTCCGCGCGGTGGCCTCAAGAGAATCCACCGGCAGGAAGGTCCCGCCCACGGTGAGCCCCTTGGCGATGGCCAGGGACACCGCCCGCTCCGACCCCAGGAAGAACACAGCCTTCCCGTACATTTTTGAGGCGGCGAGGATGGCTGAAGGGCCGACAACCCCAGCCATGGCCTTAACGCACGCCTCAATTGTTATGGTGGGGTGGGTGTAGCTCTTCATCCCAAGCTTTTTTGTTATCAGTTTGAAAGGTGACGGGGCAGCAGAAGAACCGGGAGCAGCTGTGGCTGTGGCTGCCACTCCCGCAGAAGTCCTGGCTGGCCCCGTCACCGGCGAAGAATTAGACGCCATTATGGGGTGGTTTTTTAAAGAAGAGCTACACCCACCCCAAGTCACAGGCCTGAAGATGTTAAAAAAGGCCTCCGGTTGTTTTTAAAGTCCTCCCTTGAGCAGAGGGAGCTGTTAAATTAAAGGCCCACCTCTCCCCTTGTTGATTGGAATTGGGAGAGGGGCCTTCTCCCCTCTGCTCAAGTGGCAATTAATAAAAGTTGGAAAAGAGGTGCCTCTTGAGAGAGACAAAGAGAGAGACAAAGAGAGAGAGAGAGGGGGGGTGGGAAGGAGGGAGGCCACAAAGGCAGGGGCACCACTCAGGATGGTAGGTGGGTGGGTGTCGGCAGGGGTGCACTCCCCGATGGAAAAAATAAAGTCTCTGTTGGTGGTCTTCAGGCAGGGGGAGAAGATGTCTTCGCCTGGGAAAGCTGGAGAATGCCCAGGCTCAGCCCTACACCAGGTCTTCACGATGTAATAAATGAATTAAAGGCTTCACCTAGGCAGCTCCAGCTGACCCAGGCCAGGCAATGGAAGGGGCGCTTATTAGTGGTGTGTGTGGCCTAGTATACTACAAGAGCCACACACACAGATACCTCTTGGTCTTCTGGCCAGTCTTCTTTCCTCCCCCCACCTACAATACAAAGTCTTTTGGGGAATGCACCAAATGACACCTACCTGCAGATGTTCAGTAAACAGAAGTTGCTCCTACCCTCCTTCCAAGCAGTTGGTGTCGATGCTGTTTCTCTCCCCTCTCTCCCTCTCCTGGAATGGAGGCCAATTTGGGGAGGCAGTGGTGGAAAAGCCTCTCCTCTTGTAGATGCTGGCCTCCTTTTTCCCTCTCCTCTTCTCCCTCCAGGCATCTCAGTTGTTGCTGCTGGTTTGTGGTAGTGGTGGCCTGGGGTCTCTCCTTCTCCTCCACTCCCTGGTCAAGGAGACCACCACTTTCCACTCTCCTTCAGCTCAACCAGCAGCACAGAGAGCAAGGCAGAGAATGAGTAAAGTTGTGGTTTTGTCCTGGTCTTGTTTCTCTGTGCCTCTGGCCTCACCTGTGTCTTGTTAATGTATTTGTCTCCTGTCTCATTTGATTAATTATGTCACGTGACCACTCTGGCCTGTATTTAAGCTTCCTGTTTCCTGTCCTCTTTGCTCAGTCCTGGGTTCGCCTGCCTGCAAGTAACAGCTCTTGCTGTGTCTCTGGCGTTCTTGAGTTTCTCTGTGTTTTCGAGTCTCAACTGAATCTCCTTTCGAGTGTTACCATGTCTCTGTGTTTTCAAGTCTCAACTGAGTCTCCTTTCGAGTGTTACCCTGTTTCTATGTTCTCAAGTCTCAAGGAAGCATCTTTCGAGTTCTACCCGGTCTCGAGTCCTTGGATAGGTTTCCTGCGCTTGGGTCCACCACCGAAACCCTAGCATAACGGCCCCGTGAATGCACGGCCCCGTGACAGAATTCCCCCACCCAGAGTTCATTCTGTGCCCTTGCTACCCTCGGTGCTTCTTCCAAGTGGTGTTCAACATGGAGGAGTACTAATTACTCAGCTGAGGGAGGGCAGTAGGTGGTAATCAGCAGGAGGTTTCCTTGCCCATGCTTGACCTGAAGCCATGAGACTTCATGGGTTCCGGAGTCAATGTTGAGGACACCCAGGGCCACTCCCTCCCGACTGTATACCACTGTGCTGCCACCTCTGGTGGGTCTGTCCTGCCGGTGGGACAGGACATGCCCAAGGATGGTGTTAGAGGATTCTGGGACGTTAGCTGAAAGGTATGATTCTGTGAGTGTGACTATGTCAGGCTGTTGCTTGACCAGTTTGTGGGACAGCTCTCACAATTTTGGCACACGTCCCCAGATGTTAGTAAGGAGGACTTTTCAGGGTCGACTGGGCTGGGTGTGACTTTGGCATGTCCGAAGCCGATGCCTAGGTCAATGCCGGGTGGTCTGTCCAGTTTTATTCTTATTATTGCTTTTCATAGCGGTTTGTTACAACTGAGTGGCTTGAGGAGCCCAGGACCAGGGGTCACAGTCTAAGGATAAGGGGTAGGCCATTTAGGACAGAAATGAGGAGGAATTTCTTTACCCAGAGAGTGGTGAACCTGTGGAATTCTCTACAACAGAAGGCAGTAGAGGCCAATACATTAAATATATTCAAGAAGGAGTTGGATATATTTCTTAAGGCTAACGGGATCAAGGGGTATGGGGAGAAAGCAGGGACCAGGTACTGAATTTGGATGATCAGCCATGAACGCATTGAATGGCGGAGCAGGCTCGAGGGGCTGAATGGCCTACTACTCCTCCTACCTTCTATGTTTCTATTGTAGTGTATGTACCTTTAAGAGCCCCCTGTGTACTGTAATGCCGGTAATGGCCACTCGGGCTATATAAGCCTGTATATTGTGTTGTATCAGTTAGTTGACCTCCAGACTTTGTTCAGTAAACACCTGTGAAACCAACTCCTGCCTTCAGTGCCTCTATTAACACACGGATACAACAGTGGCGACGAATTGGAAACGGACTTACCTGCAATTCGGCAGCACCTCAAGGATATCGATTCCTCAGACGTCCAAAGTCGAAGAAAAGCAAGAAAGAAAAAAAAACCTGTGGTTTCACCAGCTAGCCGAGCTGGTGGCAGGTACTGCAATAATCCTTCCTGGGCGGCGGGCTGGGGCTCCATCGGCTGGCTCTGCAGCGAGGCCGAGCAGCGAAGGCAGAGGCAAACAGAAACATAGGGGGGGAGCACTCGGGAGACGGCCGGCGCTGCAAAGCAGGTCGGCGTTCGGACCAAGCAGAGGGGGGGAAAAGTCCCAGAGAGTCCGGCGGGAACGAGTCTCCACCTGTAAATAAAAAAACCGCGGAAAACAGCGTTGTCAGCAGCAGCAGCGGCGGGAAAGCGCGGGAAGCGCCATTTTTTTTCTGCAGGGAAGAAAGGAAAGCGCGGGAAGCGCCATTTTTTTCCAGGTTGCCTAAGGCTGGCAATATTGATGCTTTCGATAACAATATAGAGGATTGGACCACATATGTGGAAAGAGTGGAGGTATATTGCACAGCAAATGGAATAGAAAATGATAAAAAGGCGTCAGTACTTCTAAATCTAATGGGCGCAAAGACATACGGGCTGTTATGAAACTTAATCACTCCAGCCAAACTAAAGGACAAGAATTTTAAGGAGATTGTTGATACCCTACAGGAGCACTTAAACCCAACACCGCTGCTGATAGCGGAACGATTCAAATTCTTCAAGAGGAATCAGCACAAGAATGAAAGTAACGCTGATTACCTCACCGAATTAAGAAAGCTATCAAAGCACTGCCAATTCGGGGCAGGACTGGCAGATTCTCTTCGAGACAAATTCGTCTGCGGTCTCCTAAGTGAAGGAACACAGAAAAGGCTGCTTTCTGAGAAAGATTTGACACTGGACAAGGCTTTCAGTATGGCTGTATCATACGAAGCAGCCGCAAGAGGAGCTGCAGAGATACAGCAAAAGCCACAGGAATACGGCACCCATGAAATGACACGGGGATTTGAAAGATGTTATCGCTGCGGCAGAACAAACCATGACCAGAAGGACTGCTGGTTCAAGGACAAAGCATGCAGGCAATGCGGAAAGATTGGACACATTGCACGTGTATGCCGATCTGGACAAAAAAAATCCACGGACAGGAAAAAAATCAATAAGGAAAAGTACAAAAAAGTACAAATGATGACGGACAGTAGCTCCGAAGACCAGAAGGGCGATAGCAACTCTGGTAACAAGAGACTAAGCTGTCTCAAATTACATAATGTAATTGCCAAAGAAGATTACCAGACCATTTGGGTTACCCTCACGATAGCGGGGTCCCCAGTTCAAATGGAGCTAGATACAGGATCAGCTCTGACCGTCATAAATCGACGGGATTACGAGCGGCTATTTCCGCATATACCTTTAAAAGACACATCCATTATCTTGAAAACATATACGGGACAGAAAGTATACCCCAAAGGAAAAATAAGGGTGCCTGTTGTATACAACGGCAAGGAAATACAGAAGTTGTATTTATACGTTCTACAAGATGGTGGTCCACCGCTGTTGGGACGTGAATGGATCAGGAAGATACGTTTAGACTGGCACTCCATTCAGGCACTGACGGTGACCAGTAAGAAAAAAAATGATGATGACGTCATACCTGAACGATTAAAAGACATCTTGGCCAACGCCAAGGAAGTGTTTCAAAAGAAACTAGGAACCTTGAAAGGCCTCAATAAAAGTGAAGAAATTCAACCATTACCTACACGGACAAAAATTTACCTTGTTGACTGACCATCAACCCCTCGTCTCCATATTCAACCCTAAAAAGGGTGTTCCCATTATGACAGCGCAAAGGCTACAGAGATGGTCCCTTTTTCTAGGGGCACACCAATATGACATAGAATACAAAGGATCAAAACAGCATGGGAATGCTGACGGTTTATCATGCCTACCGTTGCCAACGGTAGAAGAGGCACCTACAGTAGACCCAGTGGAGATGTTCCACTCTACCATAGTGGAATGTCTACCAGTAACAAATTCTGCCATTGAAAAGGAAACGAGAAATGACCCGACTCTCTCACGAGTCTACGATTTAACAGTGAAGGGATGGCCAGCACATGGTGAACCACTGTTGCCAGCATTCTCGCAAAGAAGAGAACAGCTGTCAGTGTGCTGAGGAACCTTGATGTGTGGATCCAGAGTGGTGATTCCACCCAAACTCCAGGATAAAGTGCTAAAGGAGCTTCACGAGGGGCATCTGGGTGGAGTGAAAATGAAGAACCTAGCCAGGGCGTTTGTATGGTGGCCAGGTATCGATGGAGACATCGAAGAAATGACCAAGAGCTGCCTAGGATGCCAGAAGGTCCAAAACGCTCCACCACAAGCCGCTCTACATCCATGGGAGTGGCCCTCATCTCCATGGCAAAGGGTACACATCAACTTTGCTGGTCCATTTATGGACTCAATGTTCTTAATCGTGGTTGATGCACACTCCAAGTGGCCGGAGGTAATAAAGATGTCCTCCACCACCACGGAAAAAACCATCACAGTATTAAGGACCATATTTGCCAGGAATGGGCTGCCTGAACAGATCTGTTCTGATAATGGACCGCAATTTGTGTCCGAAGAATTCAGGAAGTTCTTAAAAAACAATGGGGTTAAGCACTACACGTCTGCCCCATACCATCCCGCCACCAATGGATTGGCTGAAAGGTTTGTCCAGACCTTCAAGAAGGCCATAAAGGCCATGGGAAATGAAGACATAAAACTTCAGCATAAGGTAGATAACTTCTTGTTTGCATACAGGAATGCAACACATATGCAAACCAAACTCCCGCCATGATGTTCTTCAATAGAAGCCTAAGATGCCGGCTGGATTTGATCAAGCCAAATATCAGAAGTGACGTGGAGAACCGGCAATTTCAAGGCATGAATGAAAGGCCAACTAGAACCTTCCAGATAGGTCAACAAGTTTTGGCCCGGGACTACCGTACCGAGAAATGGCAGCCTGGAACTATTTGCACACGACTAGGACCGCTGATGTATACCGTGGACATTGGAGAAAGCATAATAAGGCGCCATGCTGACCAGATCATAGAGTCATCCGAAAAGGGACAACCTACACCACAACTCTATATGCCTAATGATGAAGCAGAGATACCCATAGTATCTACCTCCGATCCGGTGATACTGGAACCAGATGAACCCGACACTGGCATTCAAGCCGAATCAGCCTTGCCAAAAGAACCTACTACACCACCAGAAACTACTACACCACCGAGGCGTTATCCGGACCGAGTCAGGAAGCCTCCAGAGAGACTGACTTATAATTGATTAACTGCAGCAATGTGTAGATTATTGTTCTTGTAACATGTAATTAATGATTACTTAAAATATTATGTACTGGTTGGCTAAAAGGGGAGGAATTGTAGTGTATGTGCCTTTAAGAGCCCCCTGTGTACTGTAATGCCTGTAATGGCCACTCGGGCTATATAAGCCTGTATATTGTGTTGTATCAGTTAGTTGACCTCCAGACTTTGTTCAGTAAACACCTGTGAAGCCAACTCCTGCCTTCAGTGTCTCTATTAACACACGGATACAACATCTATGTTTCTATGTTTCTTGCTAGGCCATTGCAGAAGGCAGTTAAGAGTTAACCACATTGCTGTGGGTCTGGAGTCACATATAGGCCAGACCAGGTAATGACAGCAGATTTCCTTCCCTAAAGGACATTAGAATGCTGTTGCATTTATTTCAATGCCGAGTCCATCGGGAAGGACTGCAACAGCGCACCCTGTGGAGGAGCGGGGTATCTCTGACAGCAACTTCTCGATTTCCACATATAACTGCGCACGTGCAGATGCCAGAAGTTGCTGTCCGATTTAACCTGTTGTAATGGTGAGTGGTGTTAGCCTCACCATTATTTGGGTAGCCAGCTGGAAGCCCAATGTATAACGTCAAGAATCCAGAATACAGATTGTTGGGACAAATTGTTTAAAACCTCAGGCCCCTAGTAGCACCAGTGCAATACAAAATACTTTTAGCTGGCTTATTCATGAACGTTAATGGTTCAGTGCAGAGGTATATCAACATCACCAGTAATAGTTGGCTGGCAAGCAAAATATATGCACTAATGCAAAGAACTTACATGTTTTAAAGTATAGTAGCTGATCGTTTTCCATAAAATGCCTTAAAATGGACCAGATTTCACCATTTTCCAAATATTGGAGGATATTGCCTACTCCTTCAGCACCTGGCTACTGTAGCCTGGTGGTGGGAGAGTAGGGTGGCAGGTGGGGAATGCCCTTTTAGAGCAGTTATCGCAAGGGGCCCATGAAATTCTTGAGCTTGTGCTTTCCCCTACTCCACAATGATGTGAATGGGCTGCAGTCAAACCTAAACCCAGCACAAAATGAATAAACCCCATTCCCATATTTCCACATTCTTTTTGCTGAGACTGGTAAACCCACTCCTGAGGGAAGCCTGAATATTAACGTTAGTTAGGACTTGGATTTGAACTTGAGTCTCCAACAAAATAAGTTGTTACAGCACAGTTTTTGCCTTATTGCAAACAATAAACAAAACAGCAGCTCAATAAAAAACAAACTGCAAGCAAAATAACAGTACGAGCAAAGAAATCTGTCCGAATTAGCCTAAACACTAAGCTAATAGGGACCATCTCAGAAATAGATTGGGTAAAATAATTTACTGTTATGAATTAGATTGTGATTAATATAAATGAGAGTGATGCTTCTGCAGATATGCTGAATTATGTCAGTAATATTATTCTAAACATGTATTTCTTATTTCAAGATGCAGAAGACAAATAATAGAGCGCGTTATTATTAGAACAGTTTTAATTATATTAACAGTTGCTTCTGAACTCTGATTATGAGATCCTTAGAAACCGGCCTGTTTGTAATGACGTTCGTGTTAAATTGTTCAGATCAGAATGAAATAGATATTTATCAGGTACGATAGAAATGCTTATTCACAAATGCAACTGGTAATGTATAAATTGTTGTACTGAATATGCCCACCTATAATTAAGCCACAACATTAATAATATTTAAGAATGATAAAATATAATCTTTGTCATTGACCTGCACAGGATGTTCAGAGTTCCATCTGTCTCTGTGTAGTTTTTCTATTGACATAATTGTTTCCATAGTGATAGTTCCAAAGTATCCAGCTGTGTACGCAGTAATGGACTGCGTTTTACAGTCTAATAACCAATGCACATCAAACAGTAACATCCCCTTTCCATTGCTATGCAGAAGCTATTTGGGTAGATTTTAACTTTGGCCACTGAGTCAGTGTCCGATGAGCGGTGTCCGATGAAATGTGCGAGGGGCCCGAACCACTTTGATGGTCGGGCCTCATTGGCCTCTGACAGGCAAGCTGCCCACGGGCTTTCACAAGTGTAAACGGGTGGGATTTCAGGTGGGCCCAGTGTCAATGTGCAGAGGGGCTGAATCTCTTGAAACAACCTGCGGCCTCTTAAAGCGAGGACGCCATTTTCTTCGGTACATTGGGAGGTGAAGCTGAAGCTCTGCCATGGCACACACAAGGGCACCAAGAATTCTGCACGTTGCTGTGGAGGTCTTGTTGAAGCAAATGAGGGCACGCATGTGGCAAGTGAAGCACTGGGGAATCGCAAAAATTGAAAAGGCACCATGAAAGACGAGGAACACAATAACTTGAATTAATTATTCGCCTATTCCCATTGTGCCCATGGGCACTCCTCCCGACATCGCAACCTTCTTAACCAATATGGTGGGCGACGCCTTTCCATACAGAGGTGTGCACGCATTTACATGTCATATTGGGGCCTTATTAGTCCAAACAGTACCCCAAAAACGGGCGCTGGGCAGACCAATTTCGAGGTGAAAGGAGTCTCTGGTGGCAGCTCTGACAGTTTTGTGGGGAGCTCAATATGTTGCCATTTCCTCTGGATTTCGAGCCATGAGGGACGCGATGGAAGAGGCTCACTTCACTCCTGCACTCTGTTCTCAGGCAGTACTGAGGTTCAGCCCATGAATGTTCCAGTGGCATCATGGGAGAGGCACATGCTATCCTCTCTCTCACCAGCCTCTCAAACAATGCCCTTTTTGGTGTCAAGCAGCCAGCCAGGTCACACTACACTTACGGCTACAGTCCACAGCCAAGCCTTCTTCACCCAGAGCTTCTCGAGATCACCCACCATGTCCATCTTTAGTGCTCTCAGTGCAAGTTCAGTAACTGTCCATCTTCCAAGCTCTAGCCACAGGGGAACTGTTGTGTATGTACCTTTAAGGGAATAACTGGTCTTAGACTGCAGTACCGGCAGTGACCACCCCTGTATAAAAGGCCCTAGCAGGCTACTGTAGTTTCAGTTTCAAGCTGCCTCTTGTTCAGTAAAGTACCTGTTAAGCTGTTCTCCCGAAGTCCGTGTATTATTGAGGCGCGGACTTTACAGTGGCGACGAGTAAGTTCGAACTCACCTGCAGGGTGGCATCATCTCACGGGGATCTCGCCTGAAAGGAAAGTCCTGGAAGGTTGTAGTCTGAGCAACGGGCGTCGACCGAGGGCAACCGCCCGAAGAATCCATCGGTGTTTGGAGAATTGTGGGAGAGACTGTGGTTCCAGCGAATCGTGCTGGTAGCAGGTAGCACGCTGACCCTTCCGGACTGCGGCGGGCTCAAGCTCGATCGAGCGGCTCTACAAATCGGGCCACGCAGCGTCGCCGGGAAAAGAAAACAAGAGAGAGAGGGTGGAGCGCACAGGGCACGGTCGGTGCTCGAGAACAGGACAGCGGAGAGAAACTAAATGGGGGGGAAGGAAAGTGAGACGCGCCGAAGCTACGGGTCGCTGCCATTACCCCGTTCAACGCTAGGAGCAGCGTGGCAGTAAGGGGAAGAAGCAAAAGCGCGGGAGGCGCCATTTATCCCGTTGGGGAAGAAGCAAAAGCACAGGAGGCGCCATTTTATTCCATTGGGGAAGAAGCAAAAGCGCGGGAGGCGCCATTTTAAATTGCCCAAGATGCCGAAAAGTGGCAGTATCACTGCTTTCGACAACGAGGTGGAAGACTGGACCACGTATGTGGAAAGAATTGAAGTGTACTGCAAGGCAAATGAGGTGGCTGATGGAAAGAGGGCGTCGGTATTATTAAATCTGATGGGTGCGAGTACGTACGGCCTATTGCGGAATTTAATTACCCCAGCTAAACCAATGGAGAAAAGTTTTGAGGAGATTGTTCATATCTTACAGGAACATCTAAGCCCTACACCACTGCTGATAGCAGAAAGATTCAAGTTCCATAAAAGAAATCAGCACAAAGATGAGAGCAATGCTGACTATCTTACGGAACTACGCAAGTTATCGAAGCACTGCCAGTTCGGAGCAGGACTGGCAGACACCTTACGGGATAAGTTTGTCTGCGGGCTCCAGAGTGAAGGAACCCAGAAACAACTACTTTCAAAAAAGGACCTGACGCTAGAACAAGCTTTCAGCATGGCAGTATCCTATGAAGCAGCAGCACGGGGAGCTGCAGAAATACAACAGAAACCACAAGAATACAGCGCTAACAAAATGGCGTATGGAGCCGAAAAGTGCTGTCGCTGTGGCAGAACAACTCATGAGCAGAAGGACTGCTGGTTTAAAGACAAAATATGCAGGCAATGCGGGAAAATGGGACATATAGCAAGAGTCTGCAGGTCGGGAAAGAAGACCAACACGACAAGAACTACTAAGGAACAGTACAGGAAAGTAAAGAAACTGACAGATAGTAGTTCAGAAGATCAGGAGAGTGATAAGGACTCCGGGAGCAGGCGACTAATTTGTTTAAAGTTACACAACGTGATCGCAAAAGAAGATCACCGAACCATTTGGGTCACCCTCATGATAGCAGGGTCCCCAGTGAAGATGGAATTGGACATAGGATCAGCCCTAACTGTCATGAATCGACGAGACTATGAGCGGCTATTCTCACACATACCCTTAAAGGACACGTCCATTGTATTGAAGACAAACACGGGGCAAAAGGTCTACCCCAGAGGAAAAATAAGGGTGCCAGTTGAATATAACGGAAAGGAAACACAGAAACTATATATGTATATACTACGAGATGGAGGACCACCATTATTGGGACGTGAATGGATCCGAAGACTACAATTGGATTGGCATTCCATTCTGGCACTAACTGTGACTGACAAAAAAGATGATGACGTCGCACCTGGACGTCTGTCACAAATTCTATCTGACGCGGAAGAGGTGTTCCAACAAGGACTTGGGACTCTAAAAGGAGTAAAGGCAACCATAAAGATTGAGGATAACGCAACCCCAAAATTTATCAAGGCCAGACCGGTGCCATACGCGATACGCCCAGCTGTGGAAGCTGAACTGGAGAGTCTGGGGCGGTCGGGGGTGCTGTCTAAGGTGGACTGGAGCGAGTGGGCCACACCCATCGTTCCTGTAATGAAGAAAGCATTGAGCAGCACGCCTGGGGAGCCAAGGAAGGTTCGCATCTGTGGGGACTTCAAGGTGACTGTGAGCCCAGTCCTGCACACAGTACAGTATCCGCTTCCGCGGATAGAAGATATTTTCGCCTCACTATCTGGAGGGAAACGTTTTACAAAGATTGACCTGGCTCAAGCGTATCTACAAATGGAGGTGGAAGAAGCATCTAGGAAATACCTCACGATAAACACTCACAAAGGCCTTTACCAGTACAATCAACTGGTATTTGGGGTAGCATCGGCCCCGACTATGTGGCAGAGGGCAATGGAACAAGTCCTGCAAGGGATCCCGGGGAACTAGTGTTATTTGGACGACATCCTGGTTACGGGCGAAAATGACAATGAACACCTTGCCAACCTGGAACAGGTGCTCACGAGATTGCAGGAATATGGGCTACGAGCCAACCGCCCCAAATGCGAGTTCTTCAGGAGACAAATCTTGTATTGTGGCCACATGATTGATGAGGAAGGGTTGCATAAGTCGCCGGACAAGATTGAGGCTGTAGTCAAGGCTCCAGCACCAGAAAATGTGTCGCAACTGAGGTCGTTCCTCGGGTTGGTGAACTACTACCATTAGTTCTTGCTGAATTTATCTACAATTCTGCACCCACTGAACGCCCTCCTTCAAACTGGTGTAACATGGAAATGGAGTGATGAGTGTAAGCGTGCCTTTCAGGAATGTAAATGCCAAATCACTTCAAAAGAAGTATTGGCCCACTACAACCCAACACTACTGATTCGGTTGGCATGTGATGCATCACCTTACGGCATTGGAGCGGTGCTGTCACACAAATTCCGTGACGGTTCAGAGAGGCCAATAGCCTTTGCATCGCGCTCGCTAACCTCAGCCGAGCGTAACTACGCCCAGATTGACAGGGAGGCCCTCAGCCTGGTGTGGGGAGTGAAGAAGTTCAATCACTATCTGCACGGGCAGAAATTCACCCTACTGACTGATCATCAACCCCTGGTCTCCATTTTTAACCCAAAGAAGGGCGTTCCAGTGATGACGGCGCAACGGCTGCAAAGATGGTCACTTTTTCTAGGGGCACATCAGTATGACATAGAGTACAAAGGTACGAAACAACATGGAAACGCTGATGGGCTGTCGCGCCTACCGTTGCCTACGGCGGAAGAAGCACCTGCAGTGGACCCGGTGGAGATATTCCATGTGACCATAGTCGAATGTTTGCCTGTTACAAACGCAAGTATTGAGAAGGAAACCCGAAATGACCCAACACTCTCTCGGGTCTATGATTTGACGGTGAAGGGATGGCCAGCATATGGCGACTCACTGTTGCCAGCATTCTCCCCAAGGAGGGAACAGCTGTCAGTGTGCCAGGGAACCTTGATGTGTGGATCCCGAGTGGTAATTCCACCCAAGTTGAGAGATAGAGTACTCAATGAGCTTCACGAGGGTCATCTGGGAGGGGTAAAAATGAAGAGCCTAGCCAGGACGTTTGTGTGGTGGCCGGGAATCGATAAAGAAATCAAGGATATGACCAAGAGATGCACAGGATGCCAGAAGGTCCAAAATGCTCCACCACAGGCCCCGCTACATCCATGGGAGTGGCCCTCATCTCCATGGCAACGGGTACACATTGATTTCACTGGTCCATTTATGGATTCAATGTTTCTAATTGCTGTGGACACCCATTCGAAATGGCCAGAGGTCATTAAAATGTCCTCCACCACCACGGAGAAAACTATTGCAGTCCTAAGGACCATCTTCGCCAGGAATGGGTTGCCAGAACAGATCTGTTCCGACAATGGCCCACAGTTTGTGTCTGAGGATTTCCGGAGGTTCCTGAAGAATAATGGGGTGAAACATTACACATCTGCCCCATATCATCCAGCCACAAATGGATTGGCTGAGAGGTTTGTTCAGACCTTTAAAAAGGCCATAAAGGCAATGTATAATGACGACATACCACTGCAACACAAGGTGGATAACTTCCTGTTTGCTTACCGGAATGCGACACATGCAGTAACCAACCAAACTCCAGCCGTACTGTTTTTCAACCGGAGACTAAGATGTCGCTTGGATTTGCTCAAACCAAACATAAGACGAGATGTTGAGGATAAGCAGTTCCAGCACATAAATGAGAACCCAACCAGGAGCTTCAAGATAGGGCAACCAGTCTTGGCCCACGACTACCGAACAGAAAAATGGCAGCCAGGCACGATATGCACACAGCAGGGACCACTAATGTACACAGTGGACGTTGGAGAGAGCATCATGAGACGCCATGCTGACCAGATTCTAGAGTCCCAGGAACAAGCCAAACCTGTACCACAAGCATGTGCACCTGGTAATGAGCCCGAAGTACAGATTGCGTCTACCTGAGAAGCAGGGGCATTGGAAGCTGACGAACCAACCAATGACAATGAGCCAGAATTGACTCCACCGCCAGAACAGGATACTCGAGAAAGGCGCTATCCAGTCCGGATCAGGAAGCCTCCTCAAAGACTGAACTTATAAATGACTATTTCAGTTGATGTATATATTACTGAGAAAATCGTAATTGTAATTAGTTATTATTAAGTTGTTAAATGAATGTTATGTACTGTTTATCTAAAAGGGGAGGAATTGTTGTGTATGTACCTTTAAGGGAATAACTGGTCTTAGACTGCAGTACCGGCAGTGACCACCCCTGTATAAAAGGCCCTAGCAGGCTACTGTAGTTTCAGTTTCAAGCTGCCTCTTGTTCAGTAAAGTACCTGTTAAACTGTTCTCCCGAAGTCCGTGTATGATTGAGGCACGGACTTTACAGGAACCACATTGTAAAATGCACCAGAACAGGGAAAAGAGCACAGAAGTCAGGCAGCAGGGCTTTGTACAAGGGTGATTTGTAGTCGTCTATTGTTCATTTTGTGGAATAATGAAATGAACAATGATTTTTGTTGTTGTTGGTCGTCTGTTCACTGAGCTGTTGGTTTCACTTTCATATTGATGGTAAGATGAGACTGAAGAAGGTTTGCACTTTGAGGGCATTAATGTGGTGGGTGTAGGGACCTTGGTGAGATGGGAGCAGGGGGTGATTGTTCAAGTGAACCTCTCTGCGATTAATTGCTGCCTGACAGCTCTGGCAGCTGGTCCGATTGGTCACCCCCTTTCTTCTTCATCAAATTCACCTCCCTCATCAGCTTCAGGCTCCTGCACTTTTTCCTTTCCAAGGATTAGCTCCTTTGGAGGGCAAAGTTGTGGAGCATGCAGCAGGTGACCGTGAATTTGGAAGCTCGATCCGAGCTGTACTGCAGAACAGTTGAGGCAGCAGAATTGTAAGATTTGCAAAATTTGTGCATCTCCCCGAAGGTTATTATTGATAAAAGGGACCCTGCGTGGACATTTTTTAATTAAAAAGGGTACCCAAGATGGCGTCCGTGCCTCGTGGCAGAAAGCCTACGGGTCTTCAAAATGGATTCTGCAGCACAGACAGTTTGGGGGAAATCGAAACTAAGGCTGCAGGTTTCCTGTGAAAAGAACTTTGTGTTTTGGGACCCAGACAGAACTGTGAATTATGTATTAGACCGAATTGGAGACAGATCTAAATTCAATGAGGCCTACAGTTAAAACCATCAAACAGTCTGCATACATAATCAGAAATGGATTAAGCACATCCATCGAGGCTGGACAAGCCCATTCAGGACTTTCAGGACAATACGAGTCAATTATCGGGCCGGTAGATGCAATTACCGGCCATCTAAAACCCGTCAGTATAGATTGCTACCATTATTTTAACTAGCCCGCCAAAATTAAAACAAAGAACTAACCTGATTTGGCGGGCAGATAAGAGTTTTTCGATGAAGGTATAATTGAAGGCCCCCCGGTAGCAATCGAGGAACTCCTGCTCTGCTCTCCTGCTGCTCTGCTGCTGTGCCGGTGTCAGTACTGCTGCTCCCCGGCTCTTCGGCCCCTCGCTCTCGTGGCTGCCGCTCTTCCCCCGTCCCGCGCTTACCCCCTGGCCTTTGCCCGTGCCCTCTCCCACTCTATCTGGACTCGCCCCGACACCGGGTCGGGCAAACACGGGCAATTCAGGCCAGGCGAAGTGGGACGTGACGAGGGGAGGAGGAGGCAGACCACCGGAGGGAAGGCCAACTGAGGGTAGACTTCGAATTATCGGGCCTTCAGCCTCAGCCGACCTGCGACTATCTTCATGTAAACTCAAGCTGTCGACGAAGGACCATCCCTGCAAGGTAAAGTACCCAAGCAGAGACTTTAACTTTGGGGTACTCGAACCTGGACAACGCCCTTGCAGCACCCGGAGCCCACGTGACGATGGCAGGCTCCAGAGAGCACCAAGAGTGAATTCCGAACCCAACCGCTGTTTTGAGTCTAACAAACCCTTTTGATTGATGAGCATGAATTCTGACCCCTCATAGCTTAACCTAGTTAGGTATAGGGGGTGGAATAAGGATAAGGGGATTGTTAAGATAGTTGTTTTCCCTCGATGTGCCGTGTGTTCCCCATTCCCTGTATAAGTATAGTATTATTATGACTCTCTTGTAATTTTTGCCTGTAGAAGTGTACACTAATAATTTTCCATAAGATTGTATCAAGTTTTCCTCTTCAATAAAATCTTGGTTTTGTTTGCATCCAACCACCTGTCTACTCGAGTCTTCTCTGTATCGCTGCCTGTATCTAAGTCCGGTGTCCAGAACCCAGGGGGCGAGCGATTCGAACCGCTCAAAGAAGGTAGTCAGAGGCAAAGCTGGCTGACCCGAACACACCTGTGCAAAACCCCCTACAGAATCTCTGCTTGAGAAGGTTGATGGTCTGGTAGGCCAATGGCTCAGATTACAATGCTCCTCGTGTTTTGGGCTCGGGTTCCTGACAGGAGTTGTGAGCTAGGTGCCCCTAGTAACCAGCTTGGTGCATTTCGGTCGTGCGCGATCCACGCTACAAATTGGTAGGTTGTGGACCTGTTTCACACTTGACAAACAGGCAAAGTGAAGTGAATTCTGCCCCCAGAATCTTACTGGGATTGATTTCCACAGGCTTTAGGATCTCACACTGGATTTGCGTCCCATATATTGGTCACAGATTAGTCATGGAGTCAGAGCTGACACTGCCTTATATTGTCATAAATCCATTGAAAAGAACAGACATTTGAAAAGTCATAATCTTGTTTCCCACAAATGATTAATATGACTAAATTGTAGCAGCTTTGCAAAGTATTTGAAACTTGCGCATCAATGCAATCACACATGTGTATCTACTCTTCAAGTATATCCTTATATTTGAACTGCTGCTGACAGAGAAAGTAGTAAAATATGAATGATAGCTGAACAATGGAAGGAAAAAAGAACTAGATAAAGTCAGGGCAAAGTTAGGGAAACGGAACAGCAGAAAACACTAAATGAAAATCAAAGATTTAACAATACATGTAGCAGAGAAATAGGAACAATACAGAATAGACATAAAATACAAACACCATCAATTTGTTTTCTAACTTTTTAAATTAAATTTGACTAAATGTTACTTTATACATATTGTGGGTTTCTGTGTAAAATGACAATTAACTGAAATCTGAAATTGTTGTGTAATAAGCCCACATTATTGTAAATCTGTCAGGGAAAACAATTTGAAACAATTATAGTGTTCACAAAGATTAGAGTTTTGTAATAATTATTTTCTATACTTGGCACTCTATTAGAAAAAGACAAACAGTGAAATAATTTTACAGAATATAATTACACAATTCATAATCTAATTGCACTTTTGCTGTCAATATGCTGTGCATCACAATAACATATCTGTATTTGAATGATAATTAACACCTGCAGTTATCTACATTTTACAGTAATTATTTTATTTTTGTTTTCTGTTGGCACATTAAAATTATGCTCTCTCAAATGAAATCATGTGCTATATTAGTAACTACACTTTCTATAATCCCACATCTCTGCCACTATTTTGGTTAGAAAATAGTATCAGTATCCCCGATAGATGCTCCCATATTCATTTGGAAAAACTAAGCAGAATAAAATGTTACGATTATCATTTAACACTTTTTAACAATCTTGCTTAGGACAGGGGGTTTGCAATGCTTTAAAAGAGTGATCCCAATTTCCAATTTAATTGCTAGCAATTATTTAATAGCTTATCTTCCATTTATATCTATTTCAAACAATCCTTCCTCCAACAACCAGAGGAAATCTTACCAAACCTCACCATAAAGAGCAGGGCAGTTCTCCCAGTGCAAAAGTAAGATACTGCAGATGCTGGAAACTGAAATAAAAACAGAAAATGCTAGAAATACTCAGCAGGTCAGGCAGCATCTGTGGAGAGAGAAACAAAGTTAACGTTTCAGATCGATGACCTTTCGTCAGAACTGGAAAAGGTTAGAGATGCAACAAATTTTAAGCAAGTACAGGGGCAGGGAAAGTGGGGAGCGGAGGAAAGAACAAAAGGGAAGGTCTGTGATAGGGTGGAAGGCAGGAGAGATTAAATGACAAAAGGGACGATGGTGCAAGGCGAAAGGAGATGGTAATGGGACAAGTAAAGAAACAAAAGATGGGTCTAGAGGAGGTGTAAATGGGAATATCGGAATCAGCTGCCTTCCGAAAAAATGGTGACAGAGGTTCTGATCTGAAACTGTTGAACTCGATGTTGAGTCCAGAAGGCTGTAAAGTGCCTCATCGAAAGATGAGGTGCTATTCCTCGAGCTTACGTTGAGCTTCATTGGAACAATGCAGAAGGCCAAGGACAGAGAGTTCAGAGTGGGAGTGGTCCGGAGAATTAAAATTGAAGGCGACCGGAAGCTCGGGGTCATGCTTGCGGACTGAATGGAAGGGTTCTACAAAACGGTCACTCAATCTGCATTTGGTCTCCCCAATGTAGAGGAGACTGCATCGTGAGCAGCGAGCACTGTGTACTAAATTGAAAGAAGTACAAGTAAATATCTGTTTTACCTGGAAGGAGTGTTTGAGGCCCTGGACAGCGAGAAAGGTGGAGATAAAAGGAAAGGTGTGGCATCTCCTGTGCTTGCACGGGAAGGTGCCGTGGGAAGGGAGGGGAGGGGGTGTTGGGGTGATAGAGGTGTGAATCAGGGTGTCGCGGAGGGAACGTTTCCTTCGGAATGCTGAAAGGGGAGGGAAAGATGTGTTCAGTGGTGGGATCACGCTGTTGCTGGTGGAAATGGCGAAGAATGATCCGTTAAATGTGAAGGCTGGTGGGGTGAACAGTGAGGACAAGGGGAAACCTATCGTGATTCTGGGAGGGAGGGGAAGGGGTGAGCTTAGAAGTGTGGGAAATAGAATGGACAATGTCCAGGGCCCTGTCACCTATGGTGGAGGGGAATCCTCGGTTGAGGTAAAAGGAAGACATATCAGAAGCCCTGGTATGGAAGGTGGCATCGTCAGAACAGATGCGACGGAGACAGAGAAACTGGGAGAATGGAATATAGTCTTACAGGAAGCGGGGTGGGAGGAAGTTTAGTCAAGGTAGCTGTAGGAATCAGTGGGCTTATAGTGGATATTGGTTGCTAGCATATCCCTAGAAATGGAGACAGAGAAGCCGGGAATTGAGAGAAGAGATGAACCATGTGAAGGCGTGGGAAGGGTGGAAATTGGAATCAAAGTTGATGAAATTTTCCAGTTTGAGGCGAGAGCAGGAAGCGGCACTGATAGTCATCAATGTACCGGAAGAAAAGGTGAGGGAGGGGACCTGAGCAGAACTAGAACAAAGAATATTCCACATATCCCATGAAAAGGCAGGCATTACTGGGACCCATATGGGTTCCTTTTTATTTGGAGGATGTAAGTAGAGTCAAAGGAGAAGTTGTTTAATGTAAGAACTAGTTCAGCCAGGCGGAGGAGTATGGTGGTGGATGGGGGCTGGTTGGGCCTCAGTTCAAGGAAGAAGCGGAGAGCCCTCAGGCCATCCTGGTGGGGGATGGAGGTGTAGAGGAGATGGTTGCGGCTAGGAAACTGAAAGCTGTTAAAGTGGTGGAGGGCGTCGGAGAAGTCACGGAAGTAGGTAGGAATACACTGGACAAAGTGGGAAAAAATAGAGTTGAGATAGGAAGAAATCAGTTTTGTGGGGCAAGAACATGCTGAAACGATAGGTCTACCAGGGCAGTCCAGTTTGTTGATCTTGGGAAGGAGGTCGAAGCGGCTGTGCAGGGTTGGGGGTCTATGAGGTTGGAGGCCGTGGAGGGAAAATCTCCAGAGGAGATGAGGCCAGTGACAGTCTTGGCAACAATGGCTTGATGATTGGTGGTGGGGTCATGGTCCAGGGAGGAAGTAGGAGGAGGTGTCAGAGAGTTGGCATTCAGCCTCTACAAGGTAGAGTTCAATTCACTAAACAACAACAGCGCCACCCTTGTCAGCAGGTTTAATGACAAGGTTAGGGTTGGATCTGAGAGAACGGAGTGCTGCAACTTCGTCCAGTACCCTGGCCAAACATTTGTCCCTAAACCAACACCACTAAAACAGATTATCTTGTCATTTATCTCATTGCTGTTTGTAGGATCTTGCTGTGTGCTATCTGGTTGTTGTGTTTGCCTATATGGCAACAGAAACTGCACTTTTAAAGTACTGTGAAGCACTTTGAGAAATCCTGAGGTCGTGAAAGGTCATATATATATGCAACTTTATCTGTTGGTTCTTTGTTACACCCGTATAAATCCATGGTTGGGTTGCTTTGTGTTCAACCAAATATGGTGTGGCTCATACAATGTATCAATAATTGCATGAAATTGCTACACAAAACTTCATCAACTTTATAAATTCAGTGAAAGTTTCTTGTTCAACTCTCAGTTTGCCAGTTTAAAATGACAGGGATTTGAAATGTGTTTCATTAGCCCTAACTGTTACCGGGCCCACATTATTCCTAGTATGAGCGAGGCAGTGAAACACTGGGATGACAATCTTCCTGCACCATGACTCCACGCTCCATTCAAACTGGGACCCATATGTGAGAGACGAAGTACCTTCTTCACACTAAGGACACCTTCCATCGTGTTGTGTGGCACTACCACCGTGCTAATAGGGATAGATTCAGAACAGATCTAGCAGCTCAAATCTGGCCAGCCATGAAGCACTATGGGCCATCAGCAGCATCAGATTTGTATTCCACCACAATCTGTAAACTCATGTCCCGTCATATCCCTCACTTTACCATTACCATCAAGCCAGGGGACCAACCCTGGTTCAATGAGGAGTGTAGAAGAGCATGCCAGAAGCAGCACCATGTGCCAACCTGGTGAAGCTACAACACATCCTGATGTGGAAATATATCACCGGTCCTTCATCAACGCTGGGTCAGAATCCTGGAACTCCCTAACTAACAGCACGACGGGAGTACCTTCACCACACGGACTGCAGTGGTTCAAGAAGGCGGCTCACCACCACCTTCTCAAGGGCAATTAGGGATGGGCAATAAATGCTGGCTTTACCAGTGACGCCCACATCCCAGGAACTAATTAAAAAAATCCACTCCGGCCAATTACCGCCCCATCAGCCTACTCTCAATCATCAGCAAAGTGAGGGAAGGTGGCATCGACAGTGTTATCAAGTGGCAGTTACTCACCAATAACCTGCTCACTGATGCTCAGTTTGAGTTCCCCCAGGACCACTCAGCTCCAGACCTCATTACAGGCTTGGTCCTTCACCACGCGGACTGCAGCGGATCAAGAAGGCGGCTTACTACCACCTTCTCAAGGTCAGGTAGGAATGGGCAATAAATGCTGGCCTTGCTATGGGCGCCTACATCCCGTGAATGAATGATAAAAATAACCTGAAAATTTACTTTCAAATGTCAACTTTCAATTTGCAGTTATGACAAAAGGTACATTCATTCCAGGCCTGCAGCTCCTAGCTGAAAATCCTGTTATTTCAATAAAAATTTCTGATAAGTACTCTTGAAATCTTTTACACTACCAGCTAGAGATTAATATTAATAATGCTTCTGCACACCCTGTGACTTTTTGTCAATACCTGCAACTAAATAAGTAAATCAAGTGTGCTTTGAAACTAATTCAATATTTCATCAATTGTGAAGCCTAGAATTAAACTAGCATTCTAATTATCATGATTTTCCCTGTTGTATGAATTGCTGTTGTTAAGAATTTCACCAAGCTTATTAATATGTCTCCTGGTATCTGCAGACAAACTTCAGGTATATATGGGCCTTGTTTTGTTTCCCTTTACCTCCAGTTTTCCTCCTGTCCTTTCGAAAAGGCAGTAACTTTTGCTGGGGTACAGTCCCATGGGCAGCAGCAGCCCTTAGGTACCTCACCCATGTGAATCTAAGACAGTGAATATCATCAGGCTATCCTGATCTGTTCTCACCCAAATTTCCACAAATATGTTTTCCAGCAGGGAAACATGTTATCATGTAACAACAATAAGCAGCATAAATCCCTGGCTTATTTTTATTTTCCTCTTTCTTCCTAGGGGCACTGAAATGTGAAACCTATTTTAGTGACTCAACTGCAGTCTAATTGAGATCAACTAACTCAGCACAGGTCATGAATTGAACCTAGGACCTTGTTCTCTGTATGGCTTAGTACCACACAGGGCAGTGCCATTTCACTTTGGAAATGATGGAAATACCACAGTGAAACCTATCGACAAAGAGGCCATAAAGTGCTCTTTGACAGCCAGTAAAACAAATTGGAGCATGAAAACGAGTTTTGCCTGAGTCATTAATTTATTATTAAAGCTGTCTTTATATAGTGATTATAAAATCTGCATCTCAAAATAGAATTTCTCTTCCCTTCGACTACGCTTAGCATTCAGAAAAAAAAATCTCCTCATTCGTCATGATGATTCAACCTTACAAGATATAAACCTGGCCTTCAATTTTTCTTTTCCATAATAGCAGTATTATTCTGTTTTCCAAATTCTGCACAGTCTGTTGCAAAGCCACGATTTTCCTTAGCCATTCTGCATGTGCTATTCTACACAAGTCAATCAAAACTAACAAGCAGAGAAATCTGACAGAACTGATGCAGTTGAGGTTATAAAAGGGAGCCATATTGCCTGAGCCAGAAGGAAAATCTTAAGAAAGGATGCAGAGAAAGTCTACAAAGGCTAATAGACAACATAAAGAGTGCTTTCAGAATAAGGAGGTGGCTCTCAATGAAGATGTTCTTGTATACAAAATACAGCTCTTTTGATGACTGAGGTAATACTCCCACCGCTGCAGAGAGAAAAGAGGCATGTGGGAGATAGCAACAAAAAACAACCTTCGTTCAAACCTTCCAAAAGAGAATGGCATTATCGCAAATGTCTATAAACATAACATAAAATATTTATGATTTTATTTGCCAATTTCCCATTGCGCACAGGCAGCAAAATCTGTAGAGTTATGAAAAGTTTTATTTTGATGTTCCCAAAGAATGTGATGACAGTAAATCCTAAGAGAGTGGACAGCAGAAGCTGCTACTATAATAACATGGAGATAAAAACATACAATAATAACATGGAGATGAAAACATACAATAATAACATGGAGATGAAAACATACAATAATAACATGGAGATTAAAAATGAACAGAATAAACGGGAGAACCTAAATTTTAAAAATTGCCAATTTGAATTGTTTGACACTGCAAATGCAACAGGTAAACGTAACCCACACAAGCTATTTATATCCTTGACCACTCGCTCACAACCAAAGCTTACTGATAAACATTGCATCACAGCTAAGGAGGTACCAGTGAATCAATATATTACTGGGTCAGTGGGCACACCAGCCAGGCAGATAGGCTTTTCCCATTATAAAGATATGTTCTGCCATTATGAAATACTAACATAAAAACATGATATAAAAATCATGTTAAATGAAGTAAGCTTATCTGGACAGGAAGTGTTTACCTTATGCAAGACTATATAACAATATACAAGTAAAGATTAAATATAGCAGGCTTATTGGCAGTGGATTTGAGCTGAAGCTCTTCAATAGCAACCACCTGTTACTGTACTATATGACTTACACCGCAATGGGATTCTACCATGTGATACAATCTTTTATTTCTCTGAAAGCTACGATGGAATATTACACACACCACTGTGCTGCTTCTAATTAGTGAGTGAAAATGGAAGGCGATACATAAAGAAAGTAAGATTTGCCCCTTTCATGACCACCGGATGTCCTAAAATGCTTTACAGCCAATTAAGTACTTTTTGAAGTGTAGTCACTGCTGTAATGTAGGAAGCACGGCAGCCAATTTGCGCACAGCAAGCTCCCACAAACAGCAATGTGATGATGACCAGATAATCTGTTTTAGATGTTGATTGAGGGATAAATATTGGCTAGGACATGACTAATATAGGCCTACTGAAAATATGGTACTGAATAAAAATAAGTAGTTAGTACACCATTACAGCTAAAAGACTTTTCTAATTTTGTGTCTAGTGTTTGTATTGCCTTATCCATGTTTCTGAGGTTCACTGATGTTTCACCCTGATGTTATGGCTTTTATATCTAAATGTATCATACTGCTTCTGTTATGTTGTCTTGCTAAAGCGTGGAGAAGAGTAGTTTTAATGCACGTTCTGTGATGTTGTGAGCTGTATGAGAATTCAAGATTCCAAGAATCCAACATCAAGAACAAAAAAACCTGGCAAATATAGAATTAATCTCTTTATATGATGCAATGTTCCTTAGATGCCACCAGCCTACGCTCCGTAAAATATGACATTAATGCAAAGAGACAAAAATGCAATTTGCAGGTGACGGAAGACGTGTGCCTGCCTGATTTTAACAGACATTGTGAGCCATTTCTCATTCCTTGCTGAATGAATTTCTCTCAGTTGTGATGTTATATGGAGACGAGTATTATTGGCTTAGGAAGACATATTTTGTGGCTAGATGGAGAGCATTTGTCACAAAGCATGTCAGTGAACTGATGCCATACTTGATCTAGAGATCCAAAGCTTTGATTTACTCAGAAATAATTAAGTAATGTGAAAAAAACTCCGTTGTGTGGAGCAGAAGTGTTATTCTAAAGGAACAGGCCTGGATGATTTCGTACTGTGGAGTAGTGATATTTGTAAACTGATAATCACTTACACTTTTTGTAATGCGAATGAGGTATTCAGAATAGAGAAGAAATGATCTAAATGTAATATATAAAAGAATAATCTGAATTTTAAAAAGCCTCATTATGTCTATCAAAAATGACTCAGAGCGCTTCACGTGCAATGGATTACATTTGAAGTACAGTGACTGTTATGTAGGCAAATATGAAAGCCATTCTGTGCCAGCTAGATCGACGAATTGTAAGACGAGGTTTGACTAGCTGCTTTTTTTGCTGGTGTTGGTTGAAAGGGTAAAGTTGGTTCTACACTAGGATAATACATGAGCTTCAAAAAATACCTGAACAATCGGACAAACATGATCTCAATTTAATGGCCCAGAAATTCCAGAACGGGGCTTGCAGCACGTGCAAGCCCCGTATTTACACTTACCCCGCGCTACTGCTGATCAGCTCCAGGGACGCCTGGAATTGGTGTTTCCAGAAGAAGAATCCCGGGCAGCGTATGACGTCACGCCGCCCAGGAGTGCAGCCAGCGCGAAGTCAGGAGCATGCAGTGCAAGTGAGACACGCCCCTTGAGGTCTCAGTTTCACTGGACACGCCCCCAATGTTTCTGTCAAGCTGCTAACCATTTTTACATGCAAAGCAGCAGTTTAAATAGGTTTTTGGAAGTTTTTTGAAGATTTTGGTAACTTTCATAAACTTTTTAAAATGTTTACATTATTTTGAGTAATCTGAAGTAGTTTTAAAGAGAATTAAAGCAATTTAAAGACTTTTAAAAGCCCTAAAAGAATTTTTTTAATTCCATTTATTTATTTAACAATGTCGTCATCATACGTGTCTTCACACTGTTCCCTTTGGGGAACTGTATGAAGTGGTGGAAGGATTTATGGCCATGATTAACGCTCATTCCGTGACCGTAACCATCTTTGAACCAGCCATTAGGGCAGTTAGTCCTATGGCGGGAGGGTTTTACGGGCTCCCACAAGCTATACAAGGAGGGGGGGCCACCCACACCCACGGACGCAAATATCCCACTGGATGTCAACCCAAAATTTAGAGCCGGAGCTCCGACTCCACTTGCCGGGACTGTCTGGAGCGGGGTTCGAAACCCTACCCTGATCTGGCCCAGCGGCGGGGATCCTACCGCTATGACAAAGGCCCAATCCAATTAGCAACGTGAAATGGCAGCATAGGGCTCCAGTCACGGGGAGGGAAAGGGCGCAGGAAACGTATGGGTGTCACCTTTTGTGCGGAGTGGGCCTTTTGCGTAGCAGTAAGCATCCCCGCCGCTGGGCCAGAAGGAGTAGGGTTTTGAACCCCACTCCAGACAGTCCCGGCAAGTGGAGTCGGAGCTCCAACTTTAAATTCTGGGTGGACATCCAGCGGGATGCTTGCGTCCGTGGGTGTTGGTGGCCCCCCCCCCTCAGATGGGTTGTGGGAGCCCGTAAAACCCGCCCGCCATAGGACTAACCACCCTAATGGCTGGTTCAAAGATGGTTACGGTCACGGAATGAGCGTTAATCACGGCCATAAATCCTTCCACCACTTCATACAGTTCCCCAAAGGGAACAGTGTGAGGATGCGTACGATGATGACCTCTTGCGCAATGCACCTCCTTGGACCCTCAGTCGCAGATGCGAGGGGGCAAGTTGTGCAATTGTTAAATTTTTTATTTTATTGACATGTAAAATGTTGGCCCAGTAATTCCCTTCCAAATGCGCTAGTACGGTCGGGGTACTTACGCATCTGGCCGGATGAAATGCCGGTTTTCAGCATGCACAGTGCATGTGGGGAAAACCGGCATTTCCTGTCCTCTGAACGAAGGGGTTCAGAGGCAGAACGCGTGCGACTGCACAGGCAGCGCGTGCGCAGTATAATTCGCCGCTTTCATTAATGCTTTCAGTGAGGTCCAGTCATTACAACTTACACATGAAAAAAGCATGGGTACAGTTGCTCCAGAGGCTGCGGAGGAAGATATTTCTTATCGTGGAGCTTCTGAAAGTATGTATGTCTGTATATATTCCTTTGCGTGTTATGTATATATTCCTTTACTTATGTGTATGAATGTATTATTTAATTATGACTTTCAGAGAAAGTAACTTATTGGAAAATCATAATTAAAAATATACATTCATACACATTAGTAAAGGAATATAAAACATACATACATATACGTAAAGGAATATATGTGGACATACATACATAACTCATTCTCACATTCCATTCACACAGCCACAATTGCTCCTTTTACCTACCGTTCTGAAAACCCGTTTAAAAAAAAAAAATTAAAGTTTAAAACTTAGTTAAAATTTCTTAAAATAACTTCCCTCCCTTTCCCAAACCTAAATATTGCATTTCATAAGCTCCTCCATAAAATATATCTCCTTCCCCAGCCAATGAACAACTTTACACTTGCTTTTTTTAAGTGCAAGTTCTAGGGACTTACCCTCACTGAATCCATCAGTGAAATCTACAAAGTTCACTGCGCAAGCGCTGCCTGTGCAGTCGCACGCGCTGTGAATAGACCTCGGGTCTGGAAATGCCGGCGTTCCCCGCATGCGCTGTTCCTGCTGAACGCCGGCATTTCCAACGGCCAGATGCGTGAGTAACCCGACCGTACTCACGCTTCTGGCCTGGAATTTCTGGCCCATGATCTCATCCAAGGAACAGCATGTCCAACAACACAGCATTTAATCAGTACTACATTGGGGTGCCAGTGCCAAACCTAGGTTATGTGCTCAGTGTGGGTTGAATCCATTTCCTTCTGACTCAGAGGTCAGAGTGTCACCAATTGAACCAAGCTGACACAATAGGGTAGATTTCCTATGATTGGCCTGAATTAAATATTCATGGCAAGCTCCCCATCCACATTGGGCTGACACTGGGAGCTTACCACAGGGGGGTAGATGGGAAACTGTGCGAATAAGCAATCCTTAAAGGTATGTTGGAAATAATTATAGTGTTGTGATAATTTAAAGCTAAGTGATTGTATTCAGGGAAATTGTTTTTAGCCTTTGCAAGGAGACAAATTATCCTGAATATGTCTAATTGTAAGATGTAGGTCATGCAGATAGTATATGTTGCATTGCCATTATGTAAATGCTCACTGTTGATTGAGATATTAAACCAAGGCCTGTCTGCCTACTGAGATGAGCATCAAAGATTCCATGGCACTAATCAACGAAGCACAGATTATATGGTGATTAATCTCATTGCTGTTTGTGACTCCTTGCTGTGCACAAATTGGCTGCTTTGTTTGCCTACAGAACAGTGATTACACTTCAAAAGTAATTCATTGGCTGTAAAACACTTTCAGGTTATTCACTTTGGGAGGAAGAATAGAAAAACGGAATCTTTTTAAATGATGAGAAACTATTAAATGTTGGTGTTCAGAGAGATTTAGGTGTCCTCGTACACTTCACCTATCCTATGGTGTAAGTAAGATTGCCGATTAGTGCCAAATTAAGGCCAGATTTGTGCTGAAGATTTATGCTTACTAGGAACTGGATTGAGAATGCCCCAAATCATTTCAGAGCCAGCAGACAACTGAAGCTTTCCATCAGACTGGAAGCCAGGTCCAAAAGATAAAAGATCAATATCTAATCTATAGCACTACCCAGTTCCCCAACTCTCTTTTTGAAATGAAGGGAGAGTGATCATTAAACCATGAAGTGCACCATCTGCTTTAATCAGTTCTTAATTTCTGAGAAAAACAGATTAGCAGACAAGGCAAAAGGAAGTACAACTCAGTACTATGCAAAAAATGGCAATTTTAAACTTCACATATTGCTGCTTTTGATCTGTTAAACTTGCCCTAGGAAAGCAGGCTTTAATTCAATTCAATTCAATTCAATTCAATTCAAATCGTTTTATTGGCATGACAAGTTACATCTTATGTTGCCAAAGCATCGAAAAACATTCATGTTTGTTCACAAAAATACAGATCTAACCATACAGTGTATAAACAGATATATCCCTGAGTGTATAAATATACTTTCATATAATTTATATATACTCTTTTCTTATATTTAGTGGTTGTCCCTCTGTTTATGGCAAGCTGTAACATAGTGTGCCGCTAGTGTTACACAATTTCTCTCTTCCCCTAGTAGGTATGGGAGTTTTTGGTCGTCATTCAAATTTCTGAATTCCGGGCATATTTTTGTGAATTTTGGGTAGAAATTCTCCCTTATGCCCTGATATTTTCTACAAGCTGTGAGGAAGTGCATCTCTGTCTCCACCACTCCCTGACTGCAGTGAGAGCATATCCTGTCCTCTCTTGGTAGCCGGGTCTGCCTGTGTCTACCTTTTTCGATCGCCAGGTTATGTTCACTAAGTCTGTACATTGTCAAAGTTTTTCTCAGTTTGCTATCCTTTACCATGGTCAGGTAATCAGCCATGTTGTATTGTCCGTTTAGGGCCAAGTAGCAATTGAGTTTGCTTTGGGTTTTTGTTGTTTCTGCCCAATATGACAGATATTTTTCCTTTTGCTTAGCGACGATTGTGTTGGGTCGAATTCTTTGTGTTACGCTGTCACTGTCCTGGGGCTGGTTATTGTTAGTAGTGTTAGTAGTTACTTCACTGAGTCCCAGGACTAGTTGACTGAGGGTATTCTTCTTTATGGTCCTCTCTTGGCATTTCAGAGCTTCGTAATGATAGCATTGGGGGTTGCTCATTTCTAGGTGTTTCCAAAATTTGGTGGCTCTTTTTTGGATAGTGATTATTAATGGATATTGGCCTAGTTCTGCCCTGCATGCATTGTTTATGGTTTTCCTTTGAGTCCGGAGGATACTTTTACAGAATTCTGCATGTAGGATCTCAATTGGGTGTTTGTCCCATTTTGCAAATTCTTGTTGTGTTAGCGGTCCCCACACCTCACTGCCATAGAGTGCAATTGGTTCAATTACTGATTTGAAAATTTTGAGCCAAATGCTAATTGGGATTTCTATTTGGATTGATTTTTTAATGGCATAGAAAGCCCTTCTTGCTTTCTCTTTCAGTTCATTCACAGCCAGTTTGAAATTTCCCGTAGAACTGATTTTTAAGCCCAAGTATGTGTAGTTAGTGGTTTGTTCAATTTTGGTTGTTCCTAGTGTGAAATTTATTTTGGGTCCCTGATGTCTGGATCTTTGCTGGAACACAAGGACTTTGGTTTTTTGGGGATTTATTGTCAGGGCCCAAGTCTGGCAGTATGACTCCAGCAGATCCAGGTTCTGCTGTAGACCCTCCTTAGTTGGTGACAGCAGAACCAGGTCATCTGCATAGAGGAGGAATTTAACCTTGGATTCATATAGGGTGGGGCCGGGTGCTGTAGATTGTTCAAGTAGTTTTGCCAATTCATTTATGTAAATATTAAAGAGTGTCGGTGAGATTGGCGAGCCCTGCATCACCCCCCGCCCCTGTGGGAAGTATTTTGTTTGTTTGTCTCCAATTTTAACTGCACATTTGTTGTTTGTATACATTGATTTAATTACATCATATGTTTTTCCCCCTACCCCGCTTTCGATAAGTTTCAGGAATAAACCGTCATGCCAGATGGAATCAAAAGCCTTCTGGAAATCTATAAAGCATGCGTAGATTTTGCTTTTGTTTTGATGAACGTGTTTGTCAATTAGGGTCTGTAGGGTGAAGACATGATCTGATGTTCTATAGTTTGGCAGGAATCCAATTTGGCTTTTACTCAAGACATTGTGCTCCTCAAGGAAGTTTATAAGTCTTTTGTTTATGATACTACAGAATACCTTCCCCAGGTTACTGTTTACACAGATGCCTCGATAGTTATTTGGGTCGACTTTGTCCCCACTTTTGTATATGGGCATTATGAGTCCTTTGTTCCAGATATCAGGGAAGTAACCGACACTCAGAACCAAGTTGAAGAGTTTTAGGATAGCCAGTTTCATTTTATCGTCTGTGTGTTTAATCATCTCGCTTAGTATGCCGTCTGCCCCGCAAGCTTTTCCTGGTCGCCTGTCCTTGAGTTTTTCAAAAAGTTCTTTTTCTGTTATTATGGAGTCTAGCGGGTTTTGGTTATCTTTTATGGCCATTTCGAGCTTTTCCAGTTTTTTGCATATTTGGTGTTGCTCTGGCCTTAGTGTGTTTTTCTGGTATAATTTTTCAAAGTGGTTTTCCCATGTGTCTCCATTTTGAATGGCCAATTCGTCATGTTGTTTTTTGTGTAATGTATTCCAGTTGTCCCAGAAACAATTGGAATCAATGGATTCCTCAATGGAGCTGAGTGTATTCTTAATATATTGCTCTTTTTTGGTTCTGAGTGTGTTTCTGTATTGTGTTAGTGTCTGACAATAAGTAAGGCGTAATTCCTCGTTTTCTGGATGTCTGTGTTTTTGGTTTGATATTTTTCTAAGTTTTTTCCTCATGTTATGGCAATCTGGGTCAAACCATTTTTCATAGTTTTTTGTTTTGGGTTTGTTCTTGCGAGCTTTCAAGTTTGACCTTGTTGCCACATTATCAAAAATATTGTTTAGGTTATTCACTGCCCGGTTTACGCCTTCTTTATTGTGAGTGTATATGTTATCCAGAAAGGTGTCCAAGAGAGCTTGAGTTGATTCATTGCTAATTGCTTTCTGGTATTTTTCTGTGTCGTTTTTGGCCCATCTGTACGATTTTTTGGTGTTGTACAGTTTACTGGGTTGTGTTTCTGTGTTGTGTGTTTCTGTCTTTTTAAGATCTACACACTAAAGAGTAGATGTTCTGAGTTCCCACTTTTTTTTTAGTCATTCACGGGATGTGGGCATCGCTGGCAAGGCCAGCATTTATTGCCCATCCCTAGTTGCCCTTGAGAAGGTGGTGGCGAGCTGCCTTCTTGAACTGCTGCAGTCCGTGTGGTGAAGGTACTCCCATACTGCTGTAAGGGAGTGGCAGGATTTTGACCCAGCGACAATGAAGGAACAGCGATATATATCCAAGTCAGGATGGTGTGTGGCTTGGAGGGGAACTTGGGTGTTCCGATGCCCCTGCTGGCCTGGTCCTTCTAAGTGGTAGAGGTCACAGGTTTGGGAGGTGCTATCGAAGAAGCCTTGACGAGTTGTTGCAGCAAGGTACCTGACCTGATGCACATCCATATTGGACAATTACGAGCACACAGCATGCAATTTTCCTTTCTTTGATTTGAAAGTGCCCATAATTTTCTGATATGTGCTAGTAATGGGCCAGGTTACTTGCCATGGGCTAGGATTCAAACACTTACCGTGAATACTCACTTTTGCCACCAATCTAATACAGGTTATTGATCTGGCAGATTGTAGAAATAAATTGTTATTTTAAATAAAATAACACTTATACAGCACTTGCTGTTGGACATTCAAAATGAATATTAAGTTACAAAGTCTCATAATGTATTGGAAACTTGTTTATAAAACAACCAGGTCTTCTTCTTAAACTTGTTTATTCACTCCCAGCAATAATGATTTTGCAGAGATTAATGTTTGTTCTGGGGATTCTTTTTGACATCTTGGGTTACTTTATTAGTTATTTTTAATTCAGTATTTTATGATTCCACAGCTGTGGTGACTCAGATTGAATAGTTTAAACGCTGTTTTTCTTCAGTCACTGAGGAAAATGATTCTGAGCTGGTACTTGTGGAAAAAGATGGCCGAATGTCATTTTCACTTCATCTCAAATTTAACATGGAAGTGTTACTTTGTTCTTTTTCGAATTAATGGAAAGGACTATTAATAAATGCAAAAAGCAGATGAGAAACTGAAGGATAAAAGAGAAAATACTGTAAACACTCAGCAGGTCAGGCGGCATCTGTTGAGAGAATCTGTTGTTATTAGTAAAAGCAACAGGGTATTGTTTCAACTAGAGCTAGCAGCAATAATGATCAGGCATTCATTTGCTGCTACGACACAGAGCACCTTGGTTATTCATTGGATCAGTGCTTATTGGAAAGAATATGCTTGTACTTCTGGCTACTGCAAAGTAATGTTTAAGAACATAAGAACATAAGAAATAGGAGCAGGAGTAGGCCAATCGGCCCCTCGAGCCTGCTCCGCCATTCAATAAGATCATGGCTGATCTGATCCTAACCGCCAATCCACTATCACAGAACCATCTCCTGAATCTAACAGAATTAGACACACGAAATAGGAGCAGGATCAGGCTACACGGCCCCTGGGCCCGCTCCGCTACCCACAGGGCCATGACCATTCCGAACCTAGACTCATGTCCAAATTCCTGCCCGCTCACCGTAACCCTTAATTCCCTTTACTTCTAGGAAGCTGTCTATTTCTGTTTTAAATTTATGTAATGATGTAGCTTCTACAGCTTTTTGGGGCAGCATATTCCATGGACCTAACACCCTCTGAGTGAAGTAGTTCCTCCTCATCTCAGTTTTGAAAGAGCAGCCCCTTATTCTAAGACTATGCCCCCTAGTTCTAGTTTCATCCATCATCGGGAACATCTTCCCCGCATCCACCCGATCCAACCCCTTCACAATCTTATATGTTTCAATAAGATCGCCTCTCATTCTTCTGAACTCCAATGAGTAGAGTCCCAATCTACTCAACCTCTCCTCATATGTCCATCCCCTCCTCCCCGGGATTAACCGAGTGAACCTTCTTTGTACTGACTCGAGAGCAAGTATGTCCTTTCTTAAGTATGGACACCAAAACTGTACGCAGTATTCCAGGTGCGGTCTCACCAATACCTTGTACAACTGAAGCAATACCTCCCTATTTTTATATTCTATCTCCCTAGCAATGAAAGCCAACATTCCATTGGCCTTCTTAATCACTTGCTGCACCTGCATACTAACCTTTTGAGTTTTGTGCACCAGGACCCCCAGATCCCTTTGTACTTCAGTACTTTCCAGTTTCTTGCCATTAAGATAATAACTTGCTCTATGATTTCTCCTGCCAAAGTGCATAACCTCACACTTTCCAGTATTGTATTCCATCTGCCAAATCTCTGCCCACTTACTTAGCCTGTCTATGTCCCCTTGCAGGTTTTTTATGTCCTCCTCACTCACTACTTTCCCTCCCATCTTAGTATCATCTGCAAACTTTGATATGTTACACTCGGTCCCCTCCTCCAAATCGTTAATATAGATTGTAAAGAGTTGGGGACCCAGCACTGACCCCTGCGGAACACCACTAGTTACTGATTGCCAGTCTGAGAATGAATCATTTATCCCAACACTCTGCCTTCTGTTAGATAGCCAATCCTCTATCCATGCCAGAATATTACCCCCAATCCCGTGATTTTTTATCTTAAGCAATAATCTTTTGTGTGGCACCTTGTCAAATGCCTTTTGGAAGTCTAAATACACTACGTCCACTGGTTCCCCTTTATCCACCCTATATGTTACTTCCTCAAAGAACTCCAGCAAATTTGTCAAACATAACTTCCCCTTCATAAAACCATGCTGACTTTGTCCTATTAAATTATGATTATCCAAATGTCCTGTTACTGTCTCCTTAATAATGGACTCCAAAATTTTACCTACCACAGATGTTAGGCTAACTGGTCTATAGTTTCCAGCCTTCTGTCTACTGCCCTTTTTAAATAAGGGTGTTACATTAGCAGTTTTCCAGTCTGCCGGGACCTTTGCTGAGTCCAGGGAGTTTTGGAAAATTATTACCAATGCATCCACAATCCCTACCGCCACTTCCCTCAAGACCCTAGGATGTAAGCCATCAGGTCCAGGTGATTTATCCGCCTTGAGTCCCATTATTTTACCGAGTACCACTTCCTTAGTGATTTTGATCCTGTTTAGCTCCTCCCCCACTTTAGCCCCCTGTTTGTCCAGTGTTGGGATATTCTTAGTGTCTTCTACTGTAAAGACTGATATAAAATATTCATTCAGTGTTTTTGCCATCTCCATATTTCCCACCATTAATTTCCCGGTCTCATCCTCTAAGGGACCAACATTTACTTTAGCCACCCTTTTTCTTTTTATATAACTATAAAAACTCTTACTATCTGTTTTTATATTTTTTGCTAATTTACTTTCATAATCTATCTTCCCTTTCTTAATCAATCTTTTTGTTATTTTTTGCTGTCTTTTAAAGTTTTCCCAATCCTCTATCCTCCCACTAGATTTGGCTACCTTATATGCCCTTGTTTTTATCGAATACTATCCTTAATTTCTTTACTTAGCCACAGATGGCTGTCTTTTCTTTTACACCCTTTTCTTCTCAGTGGAATATATTTTTTTGGGATGTTGTAAAATAACTCCTTAAATGTACACCACTGATCATGTATCGTCTTACCCTTTAATCTATTTTCCCAATCCACTCTACTCAATTCCGCTCTCATACCTTCATAGTCTCCTTTATTCAAGCTTAGCATGCTTGTTTGAGATCCCACCTTCTCACCCTCTAATTGAATATGGAATTCAACCATGTTATGGTCACTCATTCCAAGGGGATTCTTTACTAGGACATTTTTAATTAATCCTGTCTCGTTACACAGGACCAGATCTAAGGTTGCTTGCCCCCTGGTTGGTTCAGTTACATACTGCTCAAGAAACCCATCCTTAATACACTCAATGAACTCATCCTCAAGGCAGCCCTGCCCAATTTGATTTGTCCAATTAATATGATAGTTAAAATCTCCCATAATTATAGATGTTCCCTTATTACAAGCCTCAACTATTTCCTGATTGATACTCCGTCCAACAGAGTTGCCACTGTTCGGAGGCCTATAGACTACGCCCACTAGTGTTTTTTCCCCCTTATTATTCCTTACCTCCACCCAAACTGTTTCATTATCCTGATCTTTTGACCCAATATCATTTCTCTGTATTACAGTGATTCCTTCCTTTATTAACATAGCCACCCCACCTCCCCTTCCTTCCTGCCTGTCCTTCCTGATCATTAAATAACCTGGTATGTTTAATTCCCAGGCATTGTCACCCTGCAGCCATGTTTCTGTAATGGCCACAAGATCATACCCATATGTAGTTATTTGTGCCATTAACTCCTCTATTTTGATACGAATGCTACGTGCGTTCAGATAGAGAACTTTCAAAGATGTTTTGTGACACTTTAGTTCCTGCTTTTGCCCTTTTTATTACTTTACCTTTTACTCCATACCTTCTGCCCCTTCCTGACATGCTCTGGTTTTTAATTTCCCCACTGCTACCTAAGTCTATGACCTTCTCTGTTGTCATTTTTATTATTTGCTCTCTAGGAACCTCCCCCCCACTAGTTAGTTTAAAGCCCTCTCTACAGCTCTAGTTATATGATCCACCAGGACTCTAGTCCCAGCACTGGCCAAGTGAAGCCCATCCCAACGGAACAGCTCTCTCCTGCCCCAGTACTGGTGCCAGTGTCCCAGGAAGCAAAACCCATTTCTCCCACACCAGTCTTTGAGCCACGCATTTAACTCTCTAATTTTATTTGTCCTAGCCAAATTCGCTCGTGGCTCAGGTGATTATTACCCTTGTGGTTCTGCTTTTTAATTTGGCCCCTAGCTGCTCAAACTCCCTCAGCAGAACCTCCTTCCTAGTCCTATCTATGTCATTGGTACCAACATGGACCACGACAACTGGATCCTCCCCCTCCCACTCCAAGTTTCTCTCCAGTCCAGAGGCGATGTCCTTAACCCTGGCACCGGATAATGCCGGATTAAATCTCAGAAGGCCTGTATTCGCAGAGATTTCATCCATGTGTAATTACTAATGGGAGGAATAATGTAAACTGCACATTTGCACGTGGACTCATTTACTTCTATACATTCTATGCTGTTTAATAGGATTGAGTGGGTAAATTGCTTACCTGCTGTCAGCGACCTTTCCACTAAGAATCATTGTCTTTGTGGTTCAACAAGATTACAGCTACATGCAATCATTCTACTTTGTGCTGTGTCGTTGCTTTGTTGATGGTATTATGATTCCAGTATTTTCGAGGCACAAACTCTGATCAACTCTCTGAGCAGCTTTCTGTTTAGAACACAAATCTTAAGGCCCAATTTTAACCCAGTGAGGTATCAGGCTGGAGGAAGCTGAGGCGAGTGCCAAATTGTCCTGACCTCGGTAACGTGAGGCCTAGGTGATTTTAACTTCAGGCTTTCATCTGTCTGCCCCTGGTCAGTTGCTCTCCCGAAACTATCAGAAAGTGGCAACTGGCCAGTGGGTGGGAGCAGATTGTTGGGCCGCAGGCACTTAGATGAGTTGCGGGGAGGGTTTTTCAAGAGGGTCGCACTTTTGGGAAGAGTCAGGAAAGGCCTAAACTTTCCTTGTGGAGTCCAGAGGAGCAATCCACAATGGCTTCCCCACTCAGGCTACTAGTTAAAATAGCAGTCGGACCCCAGTGACATTGTCAGGGCCTGATCTGCGTATTTACAGGCCAACTTCAGGCCAGCATTCATAGAATCATAGAAATTTACAGCACAGAAGGAGGCCATTTCGGACCATCGTGCCCGCGCCAGCCGACAAAGAGCTATCCAGCCTAATCCCACTTTCCAGCTCTTGGTCCGTAGCCCTGTAGGTTACGGCACTTCAAGTGCACATCCAAGCACTTTTTAAATGTGGTGAGGGTTTCTGCCTCCACCACCCTTTCAGGCAGTGAGTTCCAGATCCCCATCACCCTCTGGGTGAAGAAATTTCCCCTCAAATCCCCTGTAAACCTCCTACCAATTGCTTTAAATCTATGCCCCCTGGTTGTTGACCCCCCGCTAAGGGAAATAGGTCCTTCCTATCCACTCTATCTAGGCCCCTCATAATTTTATACACCTCAGTAAGGTCTCCCCTCAGCCTCCTCTGTTCCAAAGAAAACAAACCCAGCCTATCCAATCTTCCCTCATAGCTAAAATTCCCCAGCCCAGGCAACATCCTCGTAAATCTCCTCTGTACCCTTTCTAGTGCCATCACATCCTTCCCGTAATGTGGTGACCAGAACTGCACACAGTATTCTAGCTGTGGCCTAACTAGTGTTTGATACAGTTGAAGCATAACCTCCCTGCTCTTGTATTCTATGCCACGGATAATAAAGGCAAGTATTCCGTATGCCTTCTTAACCACCTTATCTAGCTGGCATTCTTGCTAGCTGCTCAGACTTAAATTCTAGACTGCGTGGACAGAGCGAGACGTAGGCGGGTAAGTCTCCTCGCAAATTTTAACTGCCCGCCGGGTATCAACAGGATAAAAATCGCCCCTTGGTTTCTTGACTTTTTCCAGTAAGACCGTTCCTTCACAAATAAAATTCAGTGCTTGGCCAGTTCATCTCAGACTGAAAATTCATAATTCATCACCATAAATTGACTCTTTTCTTCATGGGCCAATTATATCATTATATCTACATATCTAGCACTGCTGTGGATTATTCAAGAAACTGAAGACAATGCCCATTAAGTTAGGTAATTAAATACAGAAATAAAATTGATAAGGACTTTTAAGTTGAAAAGTTAAAAATTCTAATATTCCTTTTGGCCCGGCGTTTCCTGCAACGTTTTGGCATAACTACAGCATAAGAGTGGAGTTGTGCTGTTTTTTCGGAGTAAATTCACGCACAACTGATTTATGCCGGTTTTACATCAAAACATTGCTGTGCGTGTATTTCCTTAATCTTTTGTGATATGTCTGCCAAAAATCTCTGCTGCTCATTTGCATAGTTCAATGCCCCACTCACCATGTAAAAGACTAGCTTTCATGAATTTCCGGGATGAACGTGAATAATGCACTGCCCAAACATTTAGGCACAGCACAAAGGAAGTCACCCGATATTGGTGTAAGTAAGATTTCTGGAGTTTGGTACTGATCTTCTTCGTGATTTAAAAAAAGAAAATTCTTACTGAGCCCGATGCATTTTCTCTGTAGGTGGCGCTGCATTTGCATCTGTCTTAGACCTGTTTTTACATTCCGGTGTAGGCAAATTAACTCCACAGGGTGTTTGAGCATAAGTTCCCAGTGGCAAAATCGGCACCAAAGCTGGCATGAACTTTGGCGTCATTTCTGCACAAGTATGATCCAGGAAATTTTGGCTCTTTACGTTTTGGTAGATAAGATTCATTGATACAGGTAGACTATCCTTTATCCGAAAACCTCGGGACCAGCTGTGTTTTGGTTTTAGGAAAATTTCGGATTTCGGAAGGTGCGCGAAAACACTTCGGTTTTCAGAGGTAATTCGGTTTTCGGGAGTGCGGATAAAGGATACACTATCCCTTATCCGAAAATAACGACTATAAATACTGTAGTTACAGGGGTAAATACTGTAGTACAGTTTATTTGTAAGGAAAACATTCAGTAAAACTTCAAACATGTACAGGTACAAACTAAGCTAAATACCTGTACATAAACATGCAATAAAGGTACATTACATCTGGCTTGAGGATCTTGGAGAAGATGGTACATCAGTGTTGTCATCATTGTCATCAGGTTGGAGTTGGACATCTGAAGATGGGCCAGGAACAGGATTCTCAAGTGATGAAGCAGCATTACATCTGGCTTGAGGATCTTGGAGAAGAGGGTACATCAGTGTTGGCATCATTGTCATCAGGTTGGGGTTGGACATCTGAAGATGGGCCAGGAACAGGATTCTCAAGTGATGAAGCATGACTACGACAGACGGCCTTTTTAAAGACTTCTTCCAGTGTCATCTGTCTCATTAACATTGGTTTCTGTCTAAGCAGTCTCTCTTTAATTGAGTAAACTTGCATAATCTCTTGCTCACTGATAAATGCACGTTTTTCAAGGCCAGCAATTAACTGATCACACATTGTCACCATATCGTCTATGGGGATTTTTTCACCTGTGTTCACAATGTCATCATCATCATCACTACTGTCCTCATGCTTGTCTTTATTTAACACCATTTCAGCAATTTCCCCATCACTCAACGAATTCACAACAGGTGCATCATTGTCAATGTTCAGCACTTCTTCGATGTTAGCTTCCTCTAACGTATTTACACTTTCGGATGATAAACCTTTGGCGTAAGTGAGGAGGTTTGATATCATCATCTTCTCCTGACTGACAGGAAATCCTTCAAACTCGTCATCTGCAGGTCCATCTTCATGAAACATCGTTGAAGGCCAAAGTCTGTGCCAAGCATTTTTTAATGTTGGTTTGTCAACATCGTTCCAAGCATTAGCAACTGCATAAATGGCATCCTTAACATTGAATTCTTTCAGGAAGCTTTGGATTCCTTCGCCTCTGTTGATTGCATCAAGCATAGAGTTCAAAAAAACGTCTTTATACTTGCTGTTCATGGAGCGTAAAATTCCTTGGTCACAAGGCTGTATTAAAGATGTCACATTAGGGGGAAAGTTAATGCCGAAAACATAACTTTTCACAAGAAGTTCAGGAGGGGGATGTGCGGAGCAGTTGTCCAGGAACAATAAAATTTTGCAGTTTCTTCCAGTCCAACTTGCCTGCAATGAGCTCGTGTCGCTGGTACGAAGTGGTTATTGAACCAGTGAGAAAATATTCCTCTGGTTACCCATGCTTTCCTGCTCGCATAATAATGCACAGGTAAATTGCATACACCTTTCAAACATCTCGGATGTTGGCTTTTTCCAATCACTACCAACTTTAACTTGTGTGTGCCTGCAGCATTGGCACACCCAAGAACAGTCAACCTGTCCTTAGCATCCTTAAAACCTGCTGGTGCACTCTCACCAGCCGTTGCTAATGTTTTTCTAGGAACGTAGTGCCAGATCAGAGCTGTTTCATCAGCATTGTAAATTTGTTCAGGACCGAGGTTTTCATCCGATATTATTTTTGCAAACTCATCTATGTAATTTTCAGCTGCTTCATGATCAGCAGAAGCTTTTTCACCACAGATTTTCAGATATCTTATACCATGACGCTTCTTAAATTTATGCAGCCAACCTTCTGAATATTCACACTCAACTTCAATGTTCAGTTCTTCATGGTATATTCTAGCTTGCTTCATGACCATCAAACCAGTCAGTGGCACACGTTCACCTCTGCGTTGTCGAATCCACTCAATCAGCACACGGTCAAGATCTTCATTTTTTGCCCTATGCAATGTTTTCCTAATTTTCATTAGTTTATGGTCATCACTGTCAGTGTAAAATTTCAACGACTTGTCTTTCTGTTTCTTTAAGTCATATACGGTGGTACTTCCCACACCATATTCTTCAGTAAGATGTCGCACAGACACACCACGATCAAGCTTCTGCAATAACTCCACTTTCTGCGATATCGATAATGAGCGATGCTTCCTTCTCTGCTTCTCACTGTTACCCATTGGGGTATCTGCAGCTCTTTTTAGCATTTTCACAAATTGTTAAAAGCCAGCAAATATCTAAGAGAGCAGCAAATATCTAAGAGAGCTGCAAATATCTAAGAGAGCTGCAAATATCTAAGAGAGCAGCAAATATCTAAGAGAGCAGCAAATATCTAAGAGAGCAGCAAATAGCAGCAAATATCTAAGAGAGCAGCAAATATCACACAGAGCAGCATAACACCTGCGTGGGTCAAGCATCGGCAGCGTCGGGTCATGCTTTGCGCCACTTTCGGCTTTCAGAGGTTTTCTGGTTTCAGATGTGCGGATAAAGGATGGTACACTATCTCTTATCCGAAATTGGGTGGGGTTTGGCGGGGGTGGGGTACGGCGGGGGGGTCGGGGGTCGGTGGGGGTCGGGGGTCGGTGGGGGTCGGGTTCGGCCGGGGGGTCGGGGGTGGGGGTCGGCGGGGGTCGTGGTCGTGCGCATTTCGGTTTTCAGAAGTCATGCTTTGCTCCACTTTCGGCTTTCAGAGGTTTTCTGGTTTCGGATGTGCGGATAAAGATTTCGGTTTTCAGAAGTGCGGAAAAATGCTACACTATCCCTTATCCAGCTAGGCCTGTAAGTCGTGCGCCACTCTGGTCATGTCGTGCGCACGACTTACGCTGACCGAAAAAACCTTCGGTTTTTAGAGGGTTTCGGTTTTCGGAAGTCCGGATAAAGGGTAGTCTACCTGTAGTTGGATTCATTGGTAATTAGCAATCTGAGCTTCAGACAGGAATAAACAATAATGGTTTTTTGGGGTCCAAATTGTGCAATCGAAATCTGAAGCATTCCTATATTTGGGCAGCTTTAGTATGAAATAAATTTGCTGAATTTCTACATTAAGTATATTTAGCACTAACAAATATCACTTGATTTGCAGCAAATGCATACTGCAGGGAAAGTCTGAGATATTCAGACTAATCAAACTATCGGAATCCAAATATTTTAGAATTCCTACTTTGCCTCAGAGTTCAACCCTCCTCACAGATATTTGAACCAATGAATCAAAAACCTGCCAGACTTAAATGACATCCCCAACAATATAATATTTACAGAAACATATCTAACTCTATCAATGGTAGATAAGATTCATTGATAGTTGGATTCATTCTGTCCATCAGTTCCATTTATGTTTCCTGCAATAAAAACAGAAAATGCTGGAAATACTCAGCAGGTCAGGCAGCATCTGTGGAGAGAGAACCAGAGTTAACGTTTCAGGTCGATGACCCTTCGTCAGAACTGGCAAAAGGTCATCGACTTGAAATGTTGGGCTGAATTTTGCCGGCGCTCAGAGTGCGGGTTTGAGGCGGGTCCGCTGTCAAAATCGAAATGATTGACAGTGGATTGGGAACCAGCTGTGAACCCGCCTCCATGTAAGTTTCCAAAGTGTCAGGTCTGCGATTTCAGAACAGACCCGACACCAAGCGGTGGGAGAAGCATTTAAGATAGTTAAATGCTTGTTAAATGCTTGTTAACTACTATTTTGTCAGCCTTTTTCTATTTTCCCACTTTTTTAACGAGGCTCCCGGCATTCGGAGATCACGTGAGGTAAGTAGGTCGTGTTCTCTATGTCTCCCCATTGCTGTGAATAGGTGACAGCTGCAAAAGTGGTATGAAAGATACCATTTCACAACTGTTCATTTTCGAATGTCAGAAGCTTGAGCCTTCAGGACTTGGAAGACACTTTTGAGCTTTATGCAGTTTGGAAGTATAGTAATCTGGGATGTTATGATTAAGGTTATCCACCAGGTGGTGCTGTAGCCAATGCTGCTACTAAAGTCAGAGGTTTGCTTCCTGTTAAGGTCAGAGGTTTGCGTCCTGTATAGGTCAGCACAAGGTGGTATGCCAGGATGCTGATGCAGGCTGTGTGTAAACGTGTTTCCCAGTTGTTAATAAAGTACTCGTGTTAATTCTACGCTATCGCCTCTTTGAGTCCTTGTTCCACTTAATGGATTTATCACAGGAAGTGTTTGGAGTAAACTCTCTATCCACTGTCACCTCCTTGGAGCAAGCTCTCTCACCATTGATGGATCACTTCTGTCATCTCAACTTCAGCTGCCATCTATTCCAGCAACATCGGTGCCCTTAAAAAAATATCACCTCGGTCCTCTGAATCCCTCCACGATCAGCCCCAACACCAACATCACCAACAACAATACCAGCCTTCTCCGCAATCACCTGATGCTGCACAGGACACAGGGCATCAGCACCCGACAACATTGCTGCCCGGGAGGCCAGCGATGGCATCACCAACGCCAGATTTACTTCACTTGACGCCCACATGATGCGCCAGGTTGACACCACCCCACACCAGAACCATAAAGCATCCCTACAATGTCCAAACCATTCATTTCACACTCATCACAATTTGAGGGGGGGGGGGCGGAAGTCATGTCTCAACATTCACTGGAACTCAGTAAGACACTTCTAAACATGAGCACAGATCCTTCCAATAAGGGAAAGTGTTGAAAATATAGATTTCAAGGTTTGACAACACATTAACAGAAAATTTACATGAACATTGCGAGAAACACCCAAGTGCCTACCGTTGTGTGTTGTTAGTTGGTATGATTGCACTAGGATCAGGGGGAGTGTGAGGGGTGGCTAGTGAGATGGGGAAGTGATAATATAGATAGAGAGGGATGGGTGGAGGTGCAAGGTAAGTTGGTGAGAGTAAGGATGTGCAGGAGTAGGGTAGGGTAGGCAGAGTGATGGGGATGTGATGAGTGGCACAGCAGGATGAGGTTGAGTGTGGCTTTGCAGTAAAGTTTCGTGATCTACTGAGATCATTGAAAGATTTGCGCCACTGCAGCCTGGTCCTCCTGACCACATCCCTGCTTGCAGTGTGCAACCAGGCTGCGTTGGTCTCCTGGTTGTGGAGGGAATCATGCCGGAGTCTGGGCACAGCCATGCCCCTTTGTGCAGTGCTTGTCAGTGTTTGCAGCACCTCAATGCTGCAGAACACTGACAGCACAACTGTCAAAATGAATGTGGCCATGGTCCCTTTAAGGAAACTGGCTGATGCCGCGTCATCAAATGACGTCATCAGACCCACTTCCTTTTAATTGGCCGGGAACCTCGCAGAGCGGGCTTAACAAGCCCAATCATGGGAAAATTCTTTTCACAGAGTGGGATGGAGCTGGGAGCGGGAGCCGCCAACCAGCTCTCTCCGATGGTGAAATCGCGGCCATTAACTCTGGGCCGTATTTTCTGATCAGAGGCTTCCCGCGTGCGGAGGCCTCCGATCTGGAAAAAATCTACGCACTTACCTGAGGGCTCCCGAGGTGCGTATAGTTCCGATGCTGGGCCTCTCCAACTCCAAGTGCACAGGGCCTTCATATCCCAGGGACGCATGCGGTTTGCAAGCGTCCCTGGGATCACGTGGGCCATGGGGAGCCAATCAAAGAAGGGATTCTCCCTTCATACACTTGACAGATAGACCTGTCAAATATATGAATGGAGATCAATGAAAAAACATAGTAAAACTTTAAATACATTTTAAAAAAGCCATCACCTTTTTAAAATTAGTTGAAATTACAATAAATTTAATATTTTAAACAAAAATTTAATTAAAAAAAAAAAATAATTAAAGTTTTTTATGGGGCTAAAAATAAACTTACCTTTTTTAAAAGTATTTTTAAATGATAAATGACTGAAAAAATTTTTAAAAAACTTTTTTCAACTTATCCTGATAAAAGCAGGCCTTACGCGTAAGAATTCTAAGGGTTTTCTGCGGGTGGAAGGTCTCCAGAACTATCCGCCCACAGAGGCCCTTCTCCAGGGCAGACGCCCGATCTGTCAAGAATGCTCTTGACAGATCGGAAATGCCGGTTGTCAGCGCATGCGCTGTGCATGCCTGAAACCGATATTTCCGATGTCCCTACGGGTGGGTACACAGCGCGTACACACCGTAGGCATTGGAATATCCGGGCCACAGTTTCTCTCTCTACAGATGCTGCCTGACCTGCTGAGTATTTGCAGCATTTTCTGTTTTTATTTCAGATTTCCAGCATCCGCAGTATTTTGCTTTTGTATTATGTTTCCTGCATGCCTGGACGTACAATATCAGACATACCAATTGTTGTTATTGTGTCTGTAGTCCCTGGTCCTGGAAAAAGTTCAGTATATTAGCTCCATCTGGGAGAGTAGCTGATGGCTATGGAAAATTTAAAAATAAATTAGAAAAGAAGAAAATTGTTCAAAAAAGGCACAAGAGGTGACACTTTCCAATAGGCAGTCTTTTGGTATGAGTGCTGTAGGGGGTGGTGGGGTTGGCGCATGCGCCCAGTCAGTTATGCCTCTGACTGTTTGTGAGTGGTTCGAATCGCTCCCACGCCCCTGGGTTCTAGACACCGGACTTAGGTACAGGCGGCGATACAGAGAAAGACTCGAGTGGACAGATGGTTTGGATGTAAGCAAAACCAAGATTTTATTGAAATAGAAATTAACACAATCTTATGAGCAGTTACTAGTATAAAATTACAGGCAAATACAAATAACTATACTTATACAGGGAATGGGGAACACACGGCACATCAAGGGGAAACAACTATCTTAACAATCCCCTTATCCTTATCCTTATCCCACCCCCTATACCTAACTAGATTAAGCTATGAGGGGTCAGAATTCATGCTCACCAATCAAAAATCTGCTGAATTCAAACAGCGATGGGGCTTGGGGTTCGCTCTTTGTGCTCTCTGGAGCTTGCCGTCGTCACGTGGTCTCGGGGTGCTGCAAGGGCGTCGTCCAGGTACCAGTACCCCAAGGTTAAAGTCTTTGCTTGGGTACTTTACCTCGCAGGGATGATGGTTCCTCCTCCTCGGGCGGCAGTTGGAGTTTGCATGAAGATAGTCACAGGTCGGCTGGACTGAAGGCCCGATTATTCAAAGCTTTTCTTCAATCGTCTTCCCATTCGTCTTCCCAATTTGTCTCGCCTCCTCACCTCGTCGCGTCCCGCTTCGCCTGGCCTGGTTTGTCTGTGTCCGCCTGGTGCAATGCCGGGCATTCCTGATGGGATGGGGAAAGGCACGGGTGGTGGCCAGGCGGTAAGCGCGGGACGGGGGAAGAGCAGCAGCCACAAAGGCGAGGAGCAGAGAGCCAGAGAGAAGAGCGAGATTGCTACCCGGGGCCTTCAGTTATACTCCTTCGGATGGCCCTTATCTGCACGCCAAATCAGGTTAGTTCATTGTCCCAATCTTGGCGGGCTATTTTAAATAATGGTAGCAATCTAAACTAACTGTTTTTAGATGGCTGATAATCGCATCTACTGGCCTGATGTCTGAGCTGTATTGTTATTAATGCATCTTAATCGGCCTGACCAGCCTCGATGGCTTCCCTAAGCTGTTTCCGATTATTTATGCAAACTGCTTGATGGCCTTAAGTATCGGCCTAACTGGGTTTTGATCTGTCTCCGATTTGGCTTAATACATATTTAAAGTCCTACTGTCTGCTTTTCAAAATACAAAAGCTCTTCACAGAAACTGCACTTTAGGTTTCAATTTCTCCACAAGCTGCTTGTGCCACAGAGTCCAAGCTTTTAAAATCTTACAGGCTTTCGGCCATGAGGTGCAGACGCCATCTTTGGGTACCCTTTTTTAAAAATGTCCACGCAGGGTCCCTTTTATTAATAATAACCTTTGGGGAAATGTGGAAATTTTGTGAATCCTACAGTGCTTAAGATGCTCTTCTCACATGGGACCATGGGAGGAAGGCTCATCTACTTTCCACTACAAAGTCAACTGGTTTCACACAAATATTCTATGTTGTTTTTCTAGTTATTTTTTTTAATTTTTAGCACACTAGTATGTCTCGCTTTCTTTCTCTATGAGGCATGTAAGTCAATCAGATGTAATTAAAGAGAACAACTTTTATTTGCTATAGAAATTATTTTGTCACAGCCAGGCTAACACTAGATATTGAATAAATAGGTTATGTCACATGTTAAATAATATTCTGTCCCTCAGTTCCATCTATGCTTCAAGCATGTCTAGAGACACAAAGAAACTGTTGTGAGCAAAATTAATGCAAATTATACCTTTCAAAAAGTTTGACAGCAAGAGAGATTAAATATAGCAGGCATACTTTCTGATATTGAATAAGCAAACTGTTCCATCAAACCAGAGAGTAGGGTTTTGTAGTGAGGACCAAAATTGTAAAATAACTTTTTTTTAACCATCTCTGTAATGGTACTCAGTGTTACCAAAGAGCTCCTGTTTATCGAATATGTCTAAATTTAGGATTGGTCAATCCAGAAATCCTCTTTACTCCTGCCATAATTTCCCTCCTTTAAGCTAATCCTTTTTCTGTTGTTTCTGTTTGTGTGTTCTCTCTCTGATACACATAAATAAGAGATTCAACTGTACCCGCCCACTCAGAAGACATTACAAAAGTTCAAGGGCAAAGTTTCCCATGTCACACTCACAAAATTTCTGTTAGAGTTATTTCAATGCAAGCAATAACCCATTTTAAGGCCCATTGGAAAATAAAATAAGTACCTGAAGGAAAAAAATTGCAGGGCTACAGGGAATTGGCGGGGGGTGGGACTAGCTGAATTGCTCTTGCAGAGAGCTGGCCTCCTTCTGTGCTGTAATCATTCTATAATTCTATGATTCCATAAACCACATATTAAATATCCAAAAAAAATCACAACTGTGTTTCATAACCTGGATCCTGAATTTCAATTCTAATGACAGATTGCTTTATATTCTTGGTATTCAAAATGAGAAAAGTTTATTTGATCTAGTTTTGTTAGTTGCATAGGAAGACAGGATAAGAAGTAAAGTACCCTCACAAAACTCAGATTTTTAAAGTGTTTCTACTGGTAATCATTAATCCATCTTCCCTTTGCACAATATAATTACCCAAAGCAAATTACAAGGTAACAGAATTAATCCTATTGTTTCATTTCAAGCACCTGATGAACAAACTTTGATAATAGTGTGGCGTACCGATCACAGAAAGGACACAATCCGCTTTCCGGTCCGTAGACTATAAATCAGGCGTCATGCCTTTAAGAAGGATCACACCTTTAAGAAACTCGATCTGCAACATAGTTAAGCCCAGAGCGGGGGAGGAGCAGTCGAAGCTGTGCACTGATGAAAGGCAGTGGTACTTTGTGTAGTCTCTGACTCCATTTTGTGTTCAGCATGCAGCCTCAACAATTAAACCTTTTCTGTTGAACCTCTCCGAGTTCAGTACTTTTTGCTAGGGGTATGTAGACTCCTACATTGGTGACCCCGACGCTCAGGACGACTCCTAAGCATAACCATGGCTGACACAAACGCAGTTTCTGTGAAGCTGCCGGAGTTCTGGGAGAACCTGGCCACCGCCTGGCTCCTGCAAGCCGAATCGCAATTCCGACTCCGCGGCATCACCGCGACGCAACGGTGTACGACTACCTCCTCGCCTCCCTGGGCAGCTCCACGATCACGAAAGTCTGGACAACACTACAAAACCCTTCGGAGGAAGGCGAGTACGCACATCTCAAGGCCGCACTCATTAAAAAATTCACAGCCTCTCAATTCTTGCGCAACTGCCACCTCCTCGACCTCCTGGGCCTCGGTGACTCCACGCCGTCAGACTTGCTCTCACACATGCTTGCTCTGACCGACGAGAAACCGCCCGGCTCCCTCTTCCGCACGCTCTTTATCCGCCAACTACCTCCCAGCATCTGCCCGGCGATCATGGCGTCCAGCCTCACGGACCTCGAGGCCCTGGCCGACGAAGTCGATAAGCTCCTGTCCACCAGCTCCAACCACGCCGTCACCCCCGACCTGGCCTCCGCAGCGTCGGCGCGCACTCCACCCTCTATCGCGCGGCCACACAGCTCGGCCACGAGGCCCCCCAGGCCCCCACGTCCCCCAAGCCCTCCGACCCAGGGCTACTGCTACTTCCGTACCCGGTTCGGCGCACGGGCATGCCGCTGCAGCCATCCCTGCACGTTTCCAACCGCCCCCACACCGGCCTACACGATGGCCATGGGGCAAGCAGGCGCGCTGTTGTACGATACGGACAGCGCCTCCGGATGCCGTTTCCTATGCGACAAGGGCGCGCAGCGCAGCATCATCCCCGCGTCCGCCCTCGAGATCCAGCGAGGCGGCCGCGGCCCTGCGCTGGCTGCCGCCAACTGCACCGACATCCGGACGTACGGCACCCACACCGTCACCATCGACCTCGCAGGCCGCCACTACCACTGGGAGTTTATCACCGCCAAGGTGCTCTCCCCACTCCTCGGTGCGGATCTCCTGTGCGACCACGGCCTGTTGGTCGACATGCCTCGGCGCCGCCTCGTGGACATGAACACCATGTCACCTATCCCGGGCGCCATGGACCCCCCCAACCCGCCGAAATGGCGTGGCAGTGCCGCGCCCGCTCAAGGGACGACTACTCAGCACTCCTGGCTGAGTTCCCAGCCCTCACCAACCCGACCTTCTCCGCGAAGGTTGCTAAGCACGGGGTAGAACACTTCATCCCCACCACAGGCCCACTGGTGTATGCCCACGCCCGCAGGCTGGACCCGGCCAAGCTGGAGATCGCGTGGGCCGAGTTCACTACAATGGAACAGCTCGGCATCATCCGCCGCTCCAACAGCCCCTGGGCCTCCCCACTCCACATCGTCACCAAACCCGACGGGGGATGGCGCCCCTGCGGGGACTACCGGCGCCTAAACGACGCCACCACGCCGGATCGGTACCCCATACTGCACATTCAAGACTTCTCGGCTAGACTGGCTGGCAGCTCAGTCTTCTCCAAAGTCGACCTGGTGCGCGGTTACCATCAGGTGCCAGTCCACCCCACGGACGTTCCCAAGATGGCCATAATCACCCCTTTTGGGCTATTCGAGTTCCTCCAAATGCCCTTCGGCCTCAAAAAACGCGGCCCAGGCCTTCCAGCGGCTCATGGACTCGGTCCTCCGGGACCTGAAGTTCCTCTTTGTCCACCTGGATGACATTCTGGTAGCTAGTTCCTCCAAGCAGGAACACATCGAGCACCTCCGCACCCTGTTCCAGCGGCTCAGTGAGCACGGGCTCATCATCAGCCCAGCCAAGTGCCAATTCGGCCTCAGCAGGATCGAATTCCTCGGCCACCACATCACGCAGGACGGAGCCATTCCCCTGCCCGCCAAGGTGCAAGCCGTCCAGCAGTTCCCCCGGCCTACTACCATCAAAGGCCTCCAGGAGTTCTTGGGGATGATCAACTTTTACAACCGCTTCATTCCCGGAGCGGCCTCCCTCATGCGGCCCCTATAGGAAGCCCTCCGGGGTAAGAAAGACAGAATGGCGATCGAGTGGTCGGCGGACATGTTGACTGCTTTCGACTCGACCAAAAAGGCGCTCGCCGACGCCACCATGCTCGCTCACCCACAGCCCAACGCCAGGGTGGCCCTCACCACGGACACCTCCGACCACGCGGTCGGCGCCGTGTACAAACAGTGGGTTGACGGGGCCTGGCAACCGCTGGCCTTTTTCAGCCGCCAACTGCGCCCCCTGGAGGCCAAATACAGCACCTTTGACCGCAAGCTCCTCGCACTGTACCTGGCAGTCCGCCATTTTAGATTTCTTCTGGAGGGCCGCCCCTTCATCGCGTTTGTCGACCACAAATCCCTGACATTCGCGATGGCGAAATCTGCGGACCCGTGGTCAGCCAGGCAACAACGCCAGCTCGCCGCGGTGTCCGAATTCACCACCGACATCCGGCACGTCACCAGTCAAGACAACGTGGTGGCCGACTGCCTATCCCGCCCCGCCGTCCACAGCGCCCACCTGGCAGTGGACTATGCTCAACTGGCAGCGGAGCAACGCACCGACCCCGATCTGCTCTCCGCGCCCACAACCCTCCCAGGGCTGCGACTGACCGACGTCGCCTGCGGCCCGTCCGCCGTCACAGTCAAATGCGACACCTCCTTGGCGCAACCCCGCCCCGTAGTCCCGGCGTCCTGGCGAAAACGGGTGTTCGACATCGTCCACGGCCTCTCACACCCCGGCACCCGCGCATCCATTAGACTGGTGGCCAACCGATTTGTCTGGTGCGGCCTGCGCAAAGATGTGCGCGTCTGGTCCAGATCCTGCATAGCTTGCCAGCGTGCCAAAATCCACCAGCACGTCAAAGCCCCACTCGAGGAGTTCACCGTGCCAGAAAGAAGGTTCGACCACGTTCACATCGATCTCGTCGGGCCCCTGCCGCCATCACAAGGTCACACGCACCTGCTGACAATCGTGGACCGTACCACCCACTGGCCCGAGGCCATTCCACTGACGTCCACCACCACCGCCGACATCGCGAGGGCGTTCTAGGTACCTGGGTCGCTCGGTTCGGCGTCCCCTCCGACATGACGTCGGATAGAGGCCCGCAGTTCACCTCTGATCTGTGGGCCGCCATCGCCTGAAACCTCGGTGTGGCCGTTCACCGCACCACGGCTTACCACCCCCAAGCCAACGGACTGTGCGAGCGATTCCACAGGTCCATGAAGGCGTCCCTCCGCGCCAGCCTCGAGGACGAGGCTTGCACCATGGGTGCTACTCGGCTTACACTCCGCGGTCAAGGAAGACCTGCAAGCCTCGGCGGCGGAACTCGTGTATGGCCAGCCGCTGCGCGTACCCGGAGAGTTCCTGCCCACCGCCACGACCCTCTGGTCGGCTGACCAGCAACGCCGCGCTTTCGCCAACCGAGCACAACAGTTCGCTCCGGTACCCACCGGCCGGCACGGCGAACCAGCAACCCGTGTACCACCTAGCCTGCACATGGCCAAATTTGTTTTCGTGCGCCATGACGCCCACCGAGGACCTCTACGGCCCCCATACGACGGACCCTACAAGGTACTCCAGACGGGGAACAAATTCTTCCTCCTCGAAGTGGGCGGCAGAACTGACAAGGTGTCGGTCGACCGGCTCAAGCTGGCGCACCTAGAGCCCAATGAACCTGTTCAAGTGGGCCAACCCCCACCGCGGGGCAGACCGCCTAAGAGCCAGACACGTCCGACCGCCCCGCTCCCGACACCAACCGCCAAGAGCCATTCCGGCCGTGCCATCAAGCCGCCACGTCGGTTCGTACACTCCCTACTAGCGGATTCTGGGGGGAGCTGTGTGGCGTACCGATCACAGAAAGGACACAATCCGCTTTCCGGTCCGTAGACTATAAATCAGGCGTCATGCCTTTAAGAAGGATCACACCTTTAAGAAACTCGATCTGCAACATAGTTAAGCCCAGAGCGGGGGAGGAGCAGTCGAAGCTGTGCACTGATGAAAGGCAGTTGTACTTTGTGTAGTCTCTGACTCCATTTTGTGTTCAGCATGCAGCCTCAACAATTAAACCTTTTCTGTTGAACCTCTCCGAGTTCAGTATTTTTTGCTAGGAGTACGTAGACTCCTACAATAGCAAAATAAAGCACACACAAATATACCTACATTCAGTCATGCTTACATTTTTTGTCAAAACTATTTGGAGATTCCTGGTTTATAAGCTAAATGCATATCAACATCAACAAAGAATCTCCTAATTTTATTAGACTGTGTGAAGAGTGTAAAAAAGCTAAGAGAACCTGACTTTGAGAATATTAAGTTAAGCTAAGTTATGGCATACAAAAAAACTACATTTATATAGCACTCCTCATGTGTAAGAAGATATATTAAAGTGCTTTACAATAAGAAGGCAAGGGTTACAATGGACACTAAGAGCAGGATTTTTCCTGAGGAGGCGGGATGGCAGCGGGAGAGCTGGTTGGCGGATTCCAGTCCTGCTCCCATCTGTAGCTGCTCTCTGAAAATGATTTTCCATAGATTGGCCTTGTTAAGCCCGCCCTGCGGGGTTCCCGGCCAATTAATAGGAAGCGGGTCTGATGATGTCATTTGATGACGTGTCATCAACCGGTTTCCTTAAAAGGACCATGGCTGCTTTGAATTTGACAGTTATGCTTATGGAGGGAGTCACAGCATGCAGGGAGATTCTCTTCCCTTCCCATGGGCAGAAGAGACCTGCCCAGGAGATCAACACAGTCTGGTTGCACATTGCACAGGAGGACACAAGCAGGGATGTTATCAGGGGTCCCTGGTTGCAGTGGCGCTAACCTTTCAATGATCTCAGTAGATCACGAAATGTTACTGCAACGCCACATTCAAACTCACCCTACTGTGGCACTCATCGTATCCCCATCACTCTGCCTTCCCTAACCTACTCCTGCACATCTTAACTCACACCAACTTACCTTGCACCTCCACCCATCCCTCTCTATCTATATTATCAGTTCCCCATCTCACTAGCCACCCCTCACACTCCCCCTCATCCTACTGCAAACATACCAACTAACAACACACAAGGGTAGGTACTTAAGAGGTTTAGCCAATGTTCATGTGAAGTTTCTGGTAATGTGCTGTCATACAATGAAATCTATATTTTCAACACTTCACCTTATTGGGCAGATCTGTGCGCACCTTGAGAAGTATCTTACTGAGTTCCAGTGAATGTTGAGACATAACTAACCCACCCCCCCACCCCACTATAGTGATGAGTGTGAAAGGAATGGTTTGGACATTATAGGGATGCTTTACGGTGCTGGTGTGGGATGGTGTCAACCTGGCGCATCATGTGGCAGCCAGGGTGTACAGCATCAAGTGAAGTAAATCTGGCCATGGTGATGCCATCACTGGCCTCCCGGGCAGAAATGTTGTCAGGGGCTGATGCCCTGTGTCCTGTGCAGCATCAGGTGATGGCGGAGAAGGTTGGTGATGTTGTTGGTGATGTCGTTGGTGATGTTGTTGGTGATGTTGGTGTGCCTGGTGCTGTTGGTGTTGGGGCTGATCGTGGAAGGATTCAGAGGACAAAGGTCTGATTTATTCAAAGGCACCGATGTTGCTGGAATAGATGGCAGCTGCAGGTGAGATGACAGAAGTGATCTGTCAATGGTGAGAGAGGTTGTTCCAATGAGGTGGCACTGGACATAAGAACATAAGAACATAAGAACATAAGAAATAGGAGCAGGAGTAGGCCAATCGGCCCCTCGAGCCTGCTCCGCCATTCAATAAGATCATGGCTGATCTGATCCTAACCGCCAATCCACTATCACAGAACCATCTCCTGAATCTAACAGAATTAGACACACGAAATAGGAGTAGGATCAGGCTACACGGCCCCTGGGCCCGCTCCGCTACCCACAGGGCCATGACCGATCCGAACCTAGACTCGTCCAAATTCCTGCCCGCTCCCCGTAACCCTTAATTCCCTTTACTTCTAGGAAACTGTCTATTTCTGTTTTAAATTTATGTAATGATGTAGCTTCTACAGCTTTTTGGGGCAGCATATTCCATGGACCTACCACCCTCTGAGTGAAGTAGTTCCTCCTCATCTCAGTTTTGAAAGAGCAGCCCCTTATTCTAAGACTATGCCCCCTAGTTCTAGTTTCACCCATCATCGGGAACATCTTCCCCGCATCCACCCGATCCGACCCCTTCACAATCGTATATGTTTCAATAAGATCGCCTCTCATTCTTCTGAACTCCAATGAGTAGAGTCCCAATCTACTCAACCTCTCCTCATATGTCCATCCCCTCATCCCCGGGATTAACCGAGTGAACCTTCTTTGTACTGACTCGAGAGCAAGTATGTCCTTTCTTAAGTATGGACACCAAAACTGTACGCAGTATTCCAGGTGCGGTCTCACCAATACCTTGTACAACTGAAGCAATACCTCCCTATTTTTATATTCTATCCCCCCAGCAATGAAAGCCAACATTCCATTGGCCTTCTTAATCACTTGCTGCACCTGCATACTAACCTTTGGAGTTTCGTGCACCAGGACCCCCAGATCCCTTTGTACTTCAGTACTTTCTAGTTTCTTGCCATTAAGATAATAACTTGCTCTACGATTTTTCCTGCCAAAGTGCATAACCTCACACTTTCCAGTATTGTATTCCATCTGCCAAATCTCTGCCCACTTACTTAGCCTGTCTATGTCCCCTTGAAGGTTTTTTATGTCCTCCTCACTCACTACTTTCCCCCCCAGCTTAGTATCATCTGCAAACTTTGATATGTTACACTCGGTCCCCTCCTCCAAATCGTTAATATAGATTGTAAAGAGTTGGGGACCCAGCACTGACCCCTGCGGAACACCACTAGTTACTGATTGCCAGTCTGAGAATGAACCATTTATCCCAACTCTCTGCCTTCTGTTAGATAGCCAATCCTCTATCCATGCCAGAATATTACCCCCAATCCCATGATTTTTTATCTTAAGCAATAATCTTTTGTGTGGCACCTTGTCAAATGCCTTTTGGAAGTCTAAATACACTACGGCCACTGGTTCCCCTTTATCCACCCTATACGTTACTTCCTCAAAGAACTCCAGCAAATTTGTCAAACATGACTTCCCCTTCATAAAACCATGCTGACTTTGTCCTATTAAATTATGATTATCCAAATATCCTGTTACTGTCTCCTTAATAATGGACTCCAAAATTTTACCTACCACAGATTTTAGGCTAACCGGTCTATAGTTTCCAGCCTTCTGTCTACTGCCCTTTTTAAATAAGGGTGTTACATTAGCAGTTTTCCAGTCTGCCGGGACCTTTGCCGAGTCCAGGGAGTTTTGCAAAATTATTACCAATGCATCCACAATCCCTACCGCCACTTCCCTCAAGACCCTAGGATGTAAGCCATCAGGTCCAGGTGATTTATCCGCCTTGAGTCCCATTATTTTACCGAGTACCACTTCCTTAGTGATTTTGATCGTGTTTAGCTCCTCCCCCCCTTTAGCCCCCTGTTTGTCCAGTGTTGGGATATTCTTAGTGTCTTCTACTGTAAAGACTGATGTAAAATATTCATTCAGTGTTTTTGCCATCTCCATATTTCCCACCATTAATTTCCCGGTCTCATCCTCTAAGGGACCAACATTTACTTTAGCCACCCTTTTTCTTTTTATATAACTATAAAAACTCTTACTATCTGTTTTTATATTTTTTGCTAATTTACTTTCATAATCTATCTTCCCTTTCTTAATCAATTTTTTTGTTATTTTTTGCTGTCTTTTAAAGTTTTCCCAATCCTCTATCCTCCCACTAGATTTGGCTACCTTATATGCCCTTGTTTTTAGTCGAATACTATCCTTAATTTCTTTACTTAGCCACGGATGGCTGTCTTTTCTTTTACACCCTTTTCTTCTCAGTGGAATATATTTTTTTTGGAAGTTGTAAAATAACTCCTTGAATGTACACCACTGATCATGTATCGTCTTACCCTTTAATCTATTTTCCCAATCCACTCTACTCAATTCCGCTCTCATACCTTCATAGTCTCCTTTATTCAAGCTTAGCACGCTTGTTTGAGATCCAACCTTCTCACCCTCTAATTGAATATGGAATTCAACCATGTTATGGTCACTCATTCCAAGATGATCCTTTACTAGGACATTTTTAATTAATCCCATCTCGTTACACAGGACCAGATCTAAGGTTGCTTGCCCCCTGGTCGGTTCAGTTACATACTGCTCAAGAAACCCATCCCTAATACACTCAATGAACTCATCCTCAAGGCTGCTCTGCCCAATTTGATTTGTCCAATTAATATGATAGTTGAAATCCCCCATAATTATAGATGTTCCCTTATTACAAGCCTCAACTATTTCCTGATTGATACTCCGTCCAACAGAGTTGCCACTGTTCGGAGGCCTATAGACTACGCCCACTAGTGTTTTTTTCCCCTTATTATTCCTTACCTCCACCCAAACTGTTTCATTATCCTGATCTTTTGACCCAATATCATTTCTCTGTATTACAGTGATTCCTTCCTTTATTAACATAGCCACCCCACCTCCCCTTCCTTCCTGCCTGTCCTTCCTGATCGTTCAATAACCTGGTATGTTTAATTCCCAGGCATTGTCACCCTGCAGCCATGTTTCTGTAATGGCCACAAGATCATACCCATATGTAGTTATTTGTGCCATTAACTCATCTATTTTGTTACGAATGCTACGTGCATTCAGATAGAGAACTTTCAAAGATGTTTTGTGACACTTAGTTCCTGCTTTTGCCCTTTTTATTACTTTACCTTTTACTCCATACCTTCTGCCCCTTCCTGACACGCTCTGGTTTTTAATTTCCCCACTGCTATCTAAGTCTATGACCTTCTCTGTTGTCATTTTTATTATTTGCTCTCTAGGAACCTCCCCCCCACTAGTTAATTTAAAGCCCTCTCTACAGCCCTAGTTATATGATCCGCCAGGACTCTAGTCCCAGCACTGGCCAAGTGAAGCCCATCCCAACGGAACAGCTCCCTCCTGCCCCAGTACTGGTGCCAGTGTCCCAGGAAGCAAAACCCATTTCTCCCACACCAGTCTTTGAGCCACGCATTTAACTCTCTAATTTTATTTGTCCTAGCCAAATTCGCTCGTGGCTCAGGCAATAATCTTATTACCCTTGTGGTTCTGCTTTTTAATTTGGCCCCTAGCTGCTCAAACTCCCTCAGCAGAACCTCCTTCCTTGTCCTATCTATGTCGTTGGTACCAACATGGACCACGACAACTGGATCCTCCCCCTCCCACTCCAAGTTTCTCTCCAGTCCAGAGGAGATGTCCTTAACCCTGGCACCGGGCAGGCAACACAGCCTTCGGGACTCTCGCTCTCGGCTGCAAAGAACTCTATCTATCCCCCTAACGATACTATCCCCTACCACTACAACATTTCTTTTAACTCCCCCCACTTGAATGGCCCCCTGCTCCACGGTGCTGTGGCCAGGTTGCTCATCCTCCCTGCAGTCCCTGCTCCTGTCCCCACAGGGAGTAAGAGCCTTGAACCTGTTGGACAAGTGCAAGGGCTGCGGCTCCTCCAACACTACCTCCTGGATCCCCGTACCTGCCTCACTTCTGGTCACACCATCCTGACCCTGGCCACGGACTACATCTGAATTAATTAATCTAATTGGTGTGACTACTTCCTGGAACACAGAGTCCAGGTAACTCTCCCCCTCCCTGATGTGTCTCAGTGTTTGAAGCTCGGTCTCCAGCTCTTCAACACGGAGCCGGAGTCCCTCGAGCAGCCAACACTTACTGCAAATGTGATCACCGTGAGCATCAATGGTGTTCACCAGCTCCCACATATTGCAACAGCAACACATCGCCTGATCTCCCATTCTATGTAATTAATTAAATTTATTAATATTATTCTTAAATATCCTCTGCCCCGATTCTAGATTGTGTATATCACACCTTAGAAACTATAAACCAAAGAGATTTAAGCTTAAAAGGGAGAAATACTCACCAACCAATCACTTACCCGCTTTCTGGTGACGTCACACTTGGATTACTTTTTACCTCTCTCCTTCCCTCCGAGTTACCAGACTGGAGACTGGTACACCTTACCTGGTCTCTGGGCCTTTTATAGCCCCGCTCTGCCGCTGAAACTCCCGCCGACGCTGTGAGGCCTTACCTGGTCTCTGGGGACTTTTATAGCCCCGCTCTGCCGCTCAGGTTTCCCACCGACGCTGTGAGGCCTTACCTGGTCTCTGGGGACTTTTACAGTTGGCTCTAAACACTTGCAAGCTAAAGAAATCTCTAGATGTCTTACAAATGCAGTAACCAACAGTTTCTGAACTCTGAAACTGAACAGCTGCAACATGGTATCCTTTATACCACCTCTGCAGTTGTCAGGTTATCAGATAAATCAAAGCAGACTCAACTCACGACAGGGTGAGCTGGCGTGTTCCCCGAGCAGCAGGTAACCTGTGAGGGTGCACGTAAAATTACAAGGTAGGCTCAAAATAGCATTAGATTGGCTGTTAACAAGCCATTTAATGATCTAAATTGTCTCCCCCGCCGCTTGGTGTCGGGTCAGTTCTCCGCTGACAGACCCAACACCTGGGAGACTCGTGTGGAGGAAGATTGACAGCAGGTTTCCTACCCGCTGTCAATCTTTGCTATTTTGACAGCGGACCCGCCTCCAAACCCGCACTCTGAGCACCTGACCACTAACTAGACATATACCACTACCTAACCTAAGGGGTGTGACTGCCTCCTGGATCAAAGTGTCCAGGTAACTCTCCCCATCCCTGATGCCCCGCAATGTTTGCACCTTAGACTCCAGCTCAAAAACCCTAAGCTGAAGTTCATCAAGATGCAGACACTTACTGCAAACGTGGATGTCCGGGTTCACAATGCTCTCCACAAACTCCCACATGCTGGAGTTGCAGCACATCATCTGCACTGCCATCCCTATATGATCTTGTTTTATTTAATTAAATTTGTATTTAGATAACTTAGTTTACAGTGTAGTTTCTTGACTACTTACTTGATCTAGATTAAGTTAAGGGTACTGAAATTAAATATCTACCTGTAACACAAAGCACTACAAGTAGTGCAGTAAAAAGCAACAACTCTTTCATCCTCTTCTCCAAATTCCCACTCTTTCCAAATTCCCAAATAAAACACCCTGTTCAAGTCCACTCCGTTTAATCTCGCTCTGGCAGATTATATAACTAAATATAACAGGTGAGTGAGTGCTTGTATTTTCTGCCTTAACTAGTTTTTACACAGCTGTTTATTGTAATTTAAGCCACATTGTAGCTAATCCCATAAAGTGGCCTTTATACGAGTAATTGCTGTAACATAATTCATCGAAGCCGTCGTCCCATCCTCTATCGTCGAATTACAGTATGCAGACGACGCTTGCGTCTGCGCTCACTCGGAGGTCGACTCCAAACCATCGTCAACACCTTCACCGAAGCGTACGAGAGCATGGGCCTTACACTAAACATCCGTAAGACAAAGATCCTCTACCAACCTGCCCCCGCCACACAGTACTGCATCCCGATTATCAAAATCCACGACAAGGCCTTGGACATCATGGACCACTTTCCATGCCTCAGGAGCCTACTGTCAACAAGGGCAGGCGTCGATGATGAAGTCCAACACTGCCTTCAGTGTGCCAGTGCAGCCTTCGGTCGCCTGAGGAAGAGAGTGTTTGAAGACCAGGACCTCAAACTCGGCACTAAGCTCATGGTCTACAGAGCAGCAGTGATACCCGCCCTGCTGTATGCCTCAGAGACATGGACCATGTACAGCAGGCACCTCAAAGCACTGGAGAGGTACCACCAATGCTGCCTCCGCAAGATCCTGCAAATCCATTGGCACACCAATGTCAGTGTTCTTGCTCAGGCCAGCATCCCCAACATCGAAGCTTTGACCACGCTCAATCAGCTCCGATGGACGGGTCACATCATCCGCATGCCCGATACGAGACTCCCAAAACAAGCGCTCTACTCGGAGCTCCGACACGGCAAGAGAACCCCAGGTGGGCAGAAGAATCACTTCAAGGACACCCTCAAAGCCTCCTTGAAAAAGTGCAACATCCCCACTGACACCTGGGAATCCCTAGCCCAAGACCGCACAAAGTGGAGTAGAAGCATCCGGGAAGGCGCCGAACACCTCGAGTCTCTTCGCCGGGAGCAAGCGGAAGCCAAGCGCAAGCAGCGCAAGGAGCGCACGTCAACCCAAGCACCCCACCCACCCACCCCTTCAACCACCATCTGCCCCACCTGTGACAGAGACTGTAGGTCCCGCATTGGACTCATCAGTCACCTGCGAACTCATTTTTAATGTGGAGGCAAGTCATCCTCGGTTCCGAGGGACTGCCTAAGAAGAAGAAGGAAGAAGAATTGCTGTAACATCATTGATCGAACTCTATTATTAGATCTAATCAGTGCTGAATGTGTACGGTTCATTTATTATTGTTAAGTAACAAACACTTCCCTAATTGACTACCGTGCAGATTTTTAATTGAAGGTTCAAAGAGCCATACATCAGCTTAATGTCAGTGAGCTAAAAGAATTTATTGGAAAGACACATCTTACGATCTTGTATGAAGCATTTTCCTGTCCAAACACCAGAGTGGAGGGAGAGATTCGCAGCAAAATTTAAAGTGCAATAACTCTAAAATACCGAATATGGAACAGCATGCATCAGGTCTAAATGTATTTGTTTTGTTTCAGAAAAATGTTTATGTTATTTATATAATGAAAGGGAGCAAAATTGGTAGAGACAGGCAAGAAAAGAGAAATGGATGTATTTGTACAATAAATTTGAAATTCTTAAAATTATAATTCTTTTTGAACTCAAATTGAAATGTGACATTGTGGTTTAATGTTACAAAATATATATTTTTTTAGTTTATACAAAATATAGATATATAACATGATATTAATAGCAATGATGTAATATACAGTGCAATATAATAGGGGCACAGGGATAATTACAACTGATAATAGGAGATAAGGAGATATAAGGAGATGCAAGTTATGCACATTTGAATTCAAGTTGTGGAGGGGTGTAGACCAACAGAAACCAGCAGTAAATAGCAGTGCAAGCCATCACAATCTAAAAAAACGTTTAAAATTCACACATTGAATTTGCTCAATCTACCACAGTTCTCCTCATTTACCTTAATTCTGAATATATGTAATTACATAAAAGTTACAACACAGAAGCAGGCCATTCGGAGTACCAGTCCATGCCAGTGTTAACCCTCCATGCAAGAAAACAGTTCTAATCCCATGCTGTCCTATTCCCCATATCGCTTTATTCCCTTTTCCTTCATCCACCTATCCAATCTAATCTTGAATCTGGACATATTTTCTGCCTCAACCCCTAATCATGGAAGTGAATGCGACAGCCTCACAACTCTCTGTAACCCTCATCCATGCCTTTGTTACCTCTAGACTTGTCTATTCCAATGCACCCCTGGCTGACCTCCCACATTCTACCCTATGTAAACTTGAGGTCATCCAAAACTCGGCTGCCCGTTCACCCATCACCCCTGTGCTCGCTGACCTACATTGGCTCCCGGTTAAGCAACGCTTCGATTTCAAAATTCTTATCCTTGTTTTCAAATCCCTCCAAAGCCTCGCCCCTTCCTATCTCTGTAATCTCCTCCAGCCCCACAACCCCCCGAGATATGTGCGCTCCTCTAATTCTGCCCTTTTGAGCATCCCTGATTATAATTTCTCAACCATTGGTGTCCGTGCCTTCTGTTGCCTGGGCCCTAAGCTCTGGAATTCCCTGCCTAAACCTCTCCGCCTCTCAACTCTCTTTCCTCCTTTAAGACGCTCCTTATAACCTACCCTAATTTCTCCTTATGTGGTTCGGTGTCAAACTTTTTTGTCTTATAACACTCCTGTGAAGCGCCTTGGGACCTTTTACTACGTTAAAGGCACTATATAAATACAAGTTGTTGTTGTTGTACAAAGAAGTTCCTCTTTCTCTTTGTTCTCAATCACTTATATTTAATCTTGTATCTATGGCCCCTCATTCTAGACCCATCAACAACTGGAAACAGTCTGCTTCTATCTATCCAGTCCCATCATTTCGTAGTTTTAAACACACCTATCATATCACCCTATAATCTGTGTTGTTCTCATGAAAAAAGCCCCAATTTTCCAGGCTCCACATTCAGTAAGAAACTTATATTTTTGGTGGTGGCCTCCAGCAGTCCCTATAAGGACCGCTGGTTAGGCTGCCTGTAGACCCGCCAACGGTACCCTCCTCCAGTCAAAATGCTTAGAACATGGCCTTGTCATAACCAACACCTTGTTCCATCAGAGAGACAAGTACAAGGCTTCATGGCAGCACCCTCGCTCCAAGCACTGGCATCTGCTGGACTACGTCATCGTCCGAGCGATGGACCGCAAGGACGTCCGCATCACTCGCGCCATGACAGGAGCTGATGACTGCTGGACAGACCACCACCTAATCCATTCCGTCATCTCCATCAATGTAGCCCCAAAACAGCGGCGGCAACAGAAACAATGCCGCAGGAAAATTAACGCTGGAGCACTCAAAGACCCCGCTCGTGGTTGTCGGCTAGCTGCTGGATCTCCTGCACTTTCTCCACCCACCATCTGTTCTTTAGGTCGTGAGTTTTTTGTTGGACCTCGGCCTTCAGGCTTCTGTAGAGCTGCTTTCTTGCTCTCGAATTCTGTTGCTGTTTCTAGTTCAGGAATGCCTTGCGCTTGCGGCTTATTAGCTCCTACCCGCCCTGCTGTATGCCTCAGAGACATGGACCATGTACAGCATGCACCTCAAAGCACTGGTGAGGTACCACCAACACTGCCTCCGCAAGATCCTGCAAATCCATTGGCAGGATAGGCGCACCAACGTCAGTGTTCTTGCTCAGGCCAACATCCCCAGCATCGAAGCTTTGGCCACGCTCAATCAGCTCCGATGGACGGGTCACATTGTCTGCATGCCCGATACGAGACTCCCACAACAAGCGCTCTACTCGGAGCTCCGGCAAGGCAAGAGAGCCCCAGGTGGGCAGAGGAAACGCTTCGAGGACACCCTCAAAGCCTCCTTGAAAAAGTGTAACATCCCCATTGACACCTGGGAATCCCTAGCCCAAGACCGCACAAAATGGAGGAGAAGCATCCGGGAAGGCGCCGAACACCTTGAGTCTCTTCGCCGGGAGCAAGTGGAAGCCAAGCTCAAGCAGCGCAAGGAGCACACGTCAACCCAAGCACCCCACCCACCCGCCCCATCTGTGACAGGAAGAGCTGTCAAACCTATAAATACTATAAGCCCCAAAACATCACTGAAACTTCAAATAATTTTTTTTTAAATCACATTTTTAAAATAACTATAAATTACATGAAATAACTATTTTAAACAATAATTTAAATTTTTGAAAAAATTAATTACATTTTCTAACGGGGCTAAAAATAAACTTACCTTCCTGTAAAGTATTTAAAAATAATAAATCTGTGGAAAAAATGTTTTAATTTTAATTAATTCACCACTTACCTTGTTAAAAGCAGGCCTTGCGCCTGCTTTTTAAAAGTGTAACTGCTGGAGACTTACACTCCCGGAAAAACCTGGAAAAAAAACGTAAGTTCGATGTGCACGCATTGCCGCCCCGGTGCACGCGTTCCACCTGTCAACCCCTTCTTTCAGGGGAACGGAAGTGCCGGTTTGCCACGCATGCGCAGTGCATGCAGGAAGCCGGCACTTCCATTGGACTTACGGGTAAGTACCCCGTGCGTACTCACCCGTGGAGACCCGAATTTCTGGGCCATTATCTCTGCAATCCTCCAAAGGCTCAGGAGTCACCATGATGGGCTGAACCATCATTGGAGTCCAAGGCTCAATCCCTTTTTGTGCTGAGATAGCTCATCTCGACAGGAAGAGGGCTACAATTGGCCTCAGTGCCTTTGATTTAAAGAAAGGAAAATCAGTCAGGGTTCCTGCTCCTGATCTCTACCCAGAGATCCCTGCTGGAAGTATATATGTGCAGACATCAGGTGAGGAGAGGATCAGACTTGGCTGTAATGCCTCCTGCAAGAGAACAGCCAACACTCACTTTTAACACGTGAATAATGGCTACTTGCAAGGTAGCAGACGACAGCTAGTGCTGTAGGAACTTCACCCAGAGGAGCGGAGGGGAGAAAATTGGTGTAAGAAAATAAATATCATCATGTAGCCATCCAATTCTGGTTTGGGTATATTTCACATATGGGTGCTGATAACATCTTTACAATTTGCATAAGTGAGCAGAATGAAATCAGCTCTTTTGTATGCCTTTTCACCATGTCATCTAGCACTCACACATCTGGACTTGAATAAGTGAGTAATGTGGTTTCCAGCACACTTACACACCAAGCCCATTGTTTTCAGGTACTGGAACAGGGAGGATACATCTGGCAACCATTCTCTTGAGGGTGCTCAAAAAAATGGGATCTGTGTTCGTTGAGCCCGTTGCTCATATATTTAACAGCTCACTAGGGGCTGGGTTTGTTCCCATGGACTGGAGCGAGGCCCATGTGCTGCCAATATTTAAAAAGGACAAGTCAGAATTGGGATATTATAGGCCTATTAGCTTGATGTTGATTATGGACAAGTTGCTAGAAGGGATCATAAGAGATACTTTGAAATTGTGACTACCTGGACAGAGAAGGGGTTATTAGAGATTATCAACATGGCTTCTGAAAAAGAAGTTCACGTGCTCCCACTGCGTGTGATTGAATGGAGAGGTCAGAGGATTCCTGATATTGGGCCCCAACCTCGTTAGACTGAAGACGGCAATACGGGAGGAGCCCAAGGAAGAGGAGTGGACGAAAGTGAGGCTACACAGGTAAGTAATGGCCTTGGGGTGGGGTTGCTGGACTTGGAGCGGCAGAGAGAGGATTGTGGGCCTCAGGAGAAGCTAGTGGTGGCTGGCAGTGGCCCGTGGGGTCGGGACCTGGGTCAGGGGTCGGGCAAGTGAGGTCGAGGATCTCGGGGCCGGGGAGGTGGCGATCGAGAGGGTCCTTTAATGTGGAGCCAGGAGGAGCACTCCTACACCTCCCGACTCCACATTCAGAGGTAAGTAAATTACCTTTTTCGTTGCAGGCATTCTGTAGGGTTTATTTCCGAGTGAAGCCAGCGATGGTGCGGACTGCCTCAGGGCAAACCAATCTTGCAGCAGGGACCTCAAGCAGGCATTAGGCTCCTGTTATGTACATTTGCAAAGGACCATGGGTAAAGAATGCCTCTTGTTTGTTCTTACGCAATATGGCGGGTGGCACTCTTTCGATCCACTCCTGCCCACAATTTAGGAGTTAAGAGCCCTTATCTTGGTTCACTCTGCCCATGGGGAAAGAGATGTAGGTGTTCCGCCTGGTGTAGAGAGCCTCCCTGATACAACAGTGGACTGCAAACTGGGAAATGTCACCTGTTTCAGCCTGGAAGGAGCCTTTCATATAAAGGTTAAAGGTCCTGATGACCTTGACAGCCACAGGCAGTGCTGTCTGTGCCCTAGTTCAAGGCTCAAATTGTGGCTGCAGCAGGTGACATAGCTCGGTGATAGTTTCCTTGGTGAAGTGAAGGTGCCTGAGATTTGCTCTCCAGTGATGTTCAGGTAGAAGAAGTGCTCCCTGAAGACCCGCTGTAGTTATGGCCTCCTGAACAGTGCCTTCCTCCTCCCTCTTGTCCCAATTGCTCCTGCAGTCTCTTGTCTTTTTGGCTGCTTCCTCTCATCCTCCAGCCACAAAGGCAATCCTACTGGACCACCAAAGACTGCAGTTAAACTGTTTTGAAAGCTGCCAAAAACAGTGCAGCACCAGCAAAAATGTCTTCAGTTGTACAGCACTGGGTTATCAGTGAGAAAGAAAGAGATAGAAGGGAAAGACAGAGAAAGAGACGGAAAGAAAAAAGAGGGAAAGAAAGAACGAACGAATTCTGCTGCCCAAGCTTCAACTTTTTGCCAGTTACGTGTAGGAAACCAAAGGGAAACAATGGGCCAGAATTTGCAGTCAGCGGTGAATGTGACACTTACAAATGCCCATAGACTTTCTATGGGCTTTTGCACTGGAACTTACTGTAAATTAGAGATCCTTTTCAGCACGGCAACCTCTATAAGGGAACTGTGGCATGTGTGAGCAGGTCAAGCAACAGCGTGTCTCTTCAACCAATCAGATTGACGGATTCTTACTGAGGCATGCAGACTCGAAACCAGGAAGTGTCAGTTATAATAATTAATTCAATGTAAAATCTTGTACAGAAAGCAAAATAAAGAGATGGGATTAAAAGAAAGCGATAAAAGAGACATAAAGAAAAAGTTTTTCTTTTCTCTCCAACAATAATTAAAATTGAAGGAATGAAACTCTACACTTGTAAAAGTTAATTTTCAGTGCCAGAGAGGTTGTTTGGCAGTAATGAAGACTTACCACACAATTAAAAAGGTACTTACATTGAATTGGACAAGCCCTAACTTTATCTTAAATAAAAACAGAAAATGCTGGAAATGCTCAGCAGGTCAGGCAGCATCTGTGGAGAGAGGAACAGAGTTAAAGTTTTCTGTTTTTATTTCAGATTTCGAGTATCCGCAGTATTTTGCTTTGGCCCTAACTTGTTCTGGCCAGTTTAGTTCATATCCATAAGGCAAGTAGAGGGACTTCATACCATTCAATGTATTTGAATGTTGAGTAAGATGGTGAGATATCATTATAGAGCAGCTTTTGGAAGAGCAGGGCCTCCCGGACAGGAACTTCGTGATTTCTGCGTTTAACTGCACCATTGTGGTTGCTGGAAGTTGCTGTCCAATTTCCACGTAAATAATGGTGAGCGCTGTTAGTCTCACCATTGTTTCTACTGCAAAATCCGGCCCTATACTTTCACTCTAAATATTCGCTATAAAGATACAGCTCACAATTTGTCAGCTTAGATAATTCAAAATTTATTTCTGTTTATATCTTTCAGTAATTTGCTGCCGGATATAAATAAATAGACAAATAAATTAGGTTGAAATTCCAGTAGATATCAACAAGCAAAATGAATTCTTCACTATCTATTGGGTGTGCTGCTCCCAATCCATCGCAATGCTCACTGTGGCACATTCTCATTATTTTTCCAGCAAACTGTGGTGTAAATTTACCACTGGAAGATTGGGAAGCACAACAGTTTAACGTATGGCGTTCGTTGCCAATATCGCCATTGCAGCCAGTTGACTTCAGAGAGAACTTAGAACGCATCATAAGAACATAAGAAATAGGAGCAGGAGTAGGCCATACGGCCCCTCGAGCCTGAGCCGCCATTCAATAAGATCATGGCTGATCATCGACCTCAACTCCACTTTCCCGCCCGATCTCCATATCCCTTGATTCCCCAGAGTCCAAAAATCTATCTATCTCAGCCTTGAATATACACAAAGGCTCAGCATTCACAGCCCTCTGGGGCAGAGAATTCCAAAGATTCACAACCCTCTGAGTGAAGAAATTCCTCCTCATCTCAGTCTTAAATGGTCGACCCTTTATCCTGAGACTATGCCCCCCAGTTCTGGACACTCCAGCCAGGGGAAACAACCTCTCAACATCTACCCTGTCAATCCCCTTCAGAATCTAGTATGTTTCAATGAGATCACCTCTTATTCTTCTAAACTCCAGAGAGTATAGGCCCATTCTACACAAACTCTCATCATAGGACAGCCCTCTCATCCCAGGAATCAATTTAGTGAACCTTCATTGCACTGCCTCCAAGGCAAGTATATCCTTCCTTAGATAAAGATACCAAAACTGTGCACAGTACTCCAGGTGTGGTCTCACCAAGGCCCTGTACAATTGTAGCAAGACTTCCTTACTCTTATACTCCAACCCCCTTGCAATAAAGGCCTACATGCCATTTGCCTTCCTTATTGCTTGCGGTACCTGCATGCTAGATTTCTGTGCTTCTTGCACGGGGACACCAAAATCTCTCTGAACACCAACATTTAAAAGTTTCTCACCATTTAAAAAATATTGGCCCAGAAATTCGGGTCGGGGACTTCCCGCGGGTATAAGCCCCCGACCTGCACTTGCCTAGCGCGCCGGCAGTTGAGCTGTAGGGCCCTGTGGAATTCCGCTCCGGGGCCTGGCCCAGCTGCCGGTGCGTTGTGCTTGCGTGTCCCAGGGGTGTAGTTAGTGCGATGCGTCCCCTGGGATCACATGAGCCATGGGCAGCCAATCGGAGGAGGGAAAAGCCCATTCATAAGATTGACAGGAAGACCTGTCAAAACTTATGAATACTACGGCCCCAAAATAGCAGTAAACCTTCAAATAATTTTTTTTTTAAATCACACTTTTTAAATAAACTAAAAATTACATTAAATAACTATTTTAAACAATAATTTAAATTTTTGAAGAAAATAATTTTATATTCTAACGGGGCTAAAAATAAACTTACCTTGCTTTAAAGTATTTAAAAATAATAAACCTGTGGAAAAAATGTTTTAATTTTAATTAATTAACCACTTACCTTGTAAAAAGCAGGCCTTACGCCTGCTTTTTACATTTCTAAATCCTGCAGGCTTACGATCCTGGGAAAACCTGCAAAAAAAAACTAAGTTCAAAGCGCACGCGCAGCCTCTCCTGCGCGCGCGTTCGACCTCTGAACCCCTTCGTTCAGAGGATCGGAAGTGCCGGTTTCCCGCGCATGCGCAGTGCATGCAGAAAACCAGCACTTCCATTCGGCCTACGGGTGACTACACCATGCGTACTCACCCATGGAGACCCGAATTTCTGGGCCATTCTGTTTTTCTATTCTTCCTACCAAAGTGAATAACCTCACATTTCCTTACATTATACTCCATCTGCCACCTTACTGCCCACTCACTTAGTCTATCTATATCCCTTTGCAGACTCTTTGGGCTCGATTTTGCCATTGGGTTCGGGCTGGGGCGTGTCAGGTGGTTTTCGTTTCAGGACTCCGACTCCTAAGTGAAGTGTTGAAAAATTGCGATTTTCCCCTAATTGGGCAATTCATTTCCTGCGTGTGGGAACCACTGGCCCAATGAATCTTTTCATACAGAAAGTCGCCTCCGATGACATCATCAATGCTGTTGGATTTAAGGTCTGCAAGCAGCCTTGATCCTTTTGGAGACTGGAAACGCTTTGGACATTGTATGAAGGACTTAATTTACCGAACATGTCCACCAGCAAGCAAAAGTGTGCACCTCGATTTGATGAGCCCTCAAAGCTCTGGTGCAGGAAGCAAGATCTAATAAGGAGGTGCTCTTCCCTTCCTCAGGGAGAAAAAAGCCACCACAACAGACTAAAGCTGTGTGGCTGCAAGTGGCCCAGGAGGTCAATGCCATCTCTATGTGCCGCAGAACCTGGCTGCAGTGTAGGAAGAGGTTTCATGACCTTCTCCGCACAGGAAAAGTGAGTGTGACTTTCCCATCCCCCTCAATCTGATCCCCTTCGCCTCTCCTCACCAGCACTCAGCTTTGCCAACCTCTTCCTCCACATCTCACTTGACACTGACATCCCTGCACCCTTACCCATTCCCTCTCTCTCTATGGTCACATTCACTTAACTATTCCACCATGCAGCCCTCACACTCCCTATCACTGTGACGCAATGACAACAACTTACAACACACAGGGAGGGCCCTTTGTCTCCTTCTAAGCATCTATGCTATGGATTTTCTACACTCACTCCTTTATTCTCACTCAAACTCCACTTGTCTCCCTCATTGCAGGAAAAGAGAGCCCACAATAAGAGGGAAAGAGCGAGGAGAGGAGGAGGGCCACCCTCAGTAGCCCAGTTCACCACCTCGGAGGAGGCGGCCCTGGAAATTGTCGGGATCGAGGAGGATTCCCAAGTGGGGGATGGACAGGTGGGTGCATCACAGCAAACTGGTGACAGAATAGTTTGGCATCTCTCTCATTGACATTGCATGAGTGACTGATAAGGATTCTGATACTCTAACAGATTGACTTATGTTCATCTGCACAATTCAACGCGCATGCAACCTTTACCTCACATCTCTAACTCTTTCCTTTACTCCCCCACAGGACCATCGAGAGCCCCCGCCACCACTGTCCAGGTGGAAGAGCCTGAGCTTCCAGACTCCTCAGAGGAAGCTGCAACCTCTGAGGGCGCTCCGTCAGCAGAATTAAGCGCACCTTGCATCAGCGCAGAGACTCACACCTCGGTGGGACCTTCGGGACATAGAGTAGAGTTGTCACCTGGTGTAACACAGCTCACAGGTGAGCACCAGCAGTGGAGAGGATGCTCCTAGCTTGGCTCCGCTGCATGTCGACCCTGTGCCTCCGGGTCCATCCAGAAGGAGAGCGGTGCTGGAACTCCAGGAACAGGTGCAGGAGTCTCTGGCGGGTTTTGTCTCCAGGGTCGCTGCGAGTGTGGAGCGAATGGAGGAGTCCATCGCTAATTGTGGTGTATGTGCCTTTAAGAGCCCCAGGTGTGCGTAATGCCGGTAATTGCCACTTGGGCTATATAAGCCTGTGTATTGTGTATATCCTTTAGAACCCCCCCGCCAGACTTGCTTAGTAAATACCTATGAACCAACTCCTGTCTTCAGTGTCTTTATCTACACACGGACACTACAGTGGCGACGAAGTGGAAATGGACTTACCTGCAATTCGGCAGCACCTCAAGAACATCGATTCCTCCGGCGTCCAGAAGACTCAAGGAAGTAAGAGAAACTGTGGTTTCACCAGCTGGCCAAGCTGGTGGCAGGTACTGCGCTAATCCTTCCTGGTCATCAGGCTGGGGCTCCAGCGGTGGGCTCCACAGCTGAGACAGGCAGCGAAATCGGAGGCAAGCAATAACGGACTGGGAGGGAGCACTCGGGAGACGGCTGGCGCGGCAAGCAGGTCAGCGTTCAGACCTCCGGCAGGAACGAGTCTCCAACAGTGAATAAATGGAAACCGCAGTAAAACAGCGTTGTTATCGGCAGCAGCGGCGGGAAAGCGCGGGAAGCGCCATATCTTTGCTACAGAAAAAAAAAGCGCGGGAAGCGCCATATCTTTTCTGAAATGCCTAAATCTGGTAATATTGATGCTTTTGATAGCGAAATAGAGGATTGGACCACATACGTGGAAAGAGTAGAGGTATATTGCACTGCAAATGGAATAGAAGATGAAAAAAAAGCTTCAGTACTGCTGAACTTAATGGGCGCGAAGACATACGGGCTGTTACGAAACTTAATCACTCCAGCCAAACCAAAGGACAAGAATTTTAAAGAAATTGTTGATACCCTACAGGAGCACTTAAACCCAACACCACTGCTGATAGCGGAACGATTCAAGTTCTTCAAGAGAAATCAACACAAGAATGAAAGTAATGCTGATTACCTAACCGAATTAAGAAAGCTATCAAAGTACTGCCAATTCGGGGCAGGACTATCAGATTATCTTCGAGACAAATTCGTTTGCGGTCTCTTAAGTGAAGGAACACAAAAAAGACTGCTTTCTGAAAAAGATTTAACATTGGACAAAGCTTTCAGTATGGCTGTATCATACGAAGCAGCAGCAAAAGGAGCTGCAGAGATACAACAAAAGACACAGGACTTCGGCACCCATGAAATGACACAGGGTTTCGAAAGATGTTATCGCTGCGGCAGATCCACCCATAACCAGAGGGACTGCTGGTTCAAGGACAAAGCATGCAGGCAATGCGGGAAGATTGGACACATTGCACGGGTATGCCAATCTGGACAAAATAAGTCCACTGACAGAAAACAAAAAATCAATAAAGAAAAGTACAGGAAGGTACAAATGATGACGGACAGTAGCTCCGAAGACCAGAAGAGCGATAGCGACTCCGGAAACAAGAGACTAAGCTGTCTCAAATTACATAATGTACTTGCCAAAGAGGATTACCAAACCATTTGGGTTACCCTCACAATAGCAGGGTCCCCAGTTAAAATGGAGCTAGATACAGGATCAGCTCTAACCGTAATAAAGCGACGAGATTACGAGAGGCTATTTTCGCATATACCTCTAAAAGACACATCCATTATCTTAAAAACATATACGGGGCAGAAAGTATACCCCAAAGGAAAAATAAGGGTGCCTGTTGTATACAACGGCAAAGAAATACAAAAGTTGTATTTATACATTCTACAAGATGGTGGTCCACCGTTGTTGGGACGTGAATGGATCAGAAAGATACGTTTAGACTGGCACGCCATTCAGGCACTGACGGTGACCAGTAAGGAAAAAAACAATGATGACATCATACCTGAACGATTAAAAGACATCTTGGCCAACGCCAAAGAAGTGTTTCAAGAGAAACTAGGAAGCTTGAAAGGCATCACCGCCTCAATAAAAGTGGAAGATGCAGCAATTCCCAAATTTTTTAAGGCAAGACCGGTGCCATACGCAATACGTCCAGCAGTCGAGGCAGAGCTGGAGAATTTGGAAAAAGCAGGCGTATTATCCAAAATAGATTGGAGCGAATGGGCAACACCCATCGTTCCAGTCATGAAAAAAGCATTGAAAAATAACTCTGAAGAACAGAGAAAAATTCGCATCTGTGGTGACTTCAAGGTGACTGTAAACCCGGTCCTTCACACAGTACAGTATCCTCTTCCGAGGATAGAAGATATTTTCGCCTCACTATCCGGAGGGAAACGTTTCACCAAAATTGACTTGGCACAGGCATATCTACAGATGGAGGTTGAGGACGCCTCTAAAAAGTATCTCACAATAAACACACACAAAGGCCTGTACCAGTACAATCGACTGGTTTTTGGAGTAGCATCAGCTCCAGCTATCTGGCAAAGAGCTATGGAGCAAGTCCTGCAAGGGATTCTGGGGACTCAATGCTACCTAGAGGACATCCTTATAACAGGAGAAAACGACAACGAGCACCTTGCCAATTTGGAGCAGGTGCTCACTAGGCTGAAAGAACGGGGCCTACAAGCAAATCGCCCCAAGTGCGAATTTTTCCAAAATCAGATATCATATTGTGGCCACATAATTAATAAGGAAGGATTGCATAAGTCACCTGAAAAAATTGAAGCAGTTATAAAAGCCCCAGCACCTGAAAATGTTTCACAATTAAGGTCATTCCTGGGATTAATAAATTACTATCATAAATTTTTACCGAACTTATCAACTCTTCTACACCCTCTTAATGAACTTCTACAGACAGGAGTGATTTGGAAATGGAACGAAGACTGTAAACGTGCCTTCCATAAATGTAAAGACTTAATCACATCCGAAGAAGTTTTGGCTCATTACAACCTATCACTACCAATCAGACTGGCGTGCGATGCATCCCCTTACGGCATAGGAGCAGTATTATCCCATAAATTCCCTGATGGCTCAGAACGGCCGATAGCTTTTGCGTCACGCTCATTAAACTCAGCTGAGCGTAACTATGCCCAAATAGACAGGGAAGCACTCAGCCTGGTATGGGGAGTGAAGAAATTCAACCATTACCTACACGGACAAAAATTTACCTTGTTGACTGACCATCAACCCCTCATCTCCATATTCAACCCTAAAAAAGGTGTTCCCATTATGACAGCACAAAGGCTACAGAGGTGGTCCCTTTTTCTAGGGGCACACCAATACAACATAGAATACAAAGGGTCAAAACAGCATGGGAATGCTGACGGTTTATCGCGCCTACCGTTGCCAACGATAGAAGAGGCACCTACAGTAGACCCAGTAGAGATATTCCACTCTACCATAGTGGAATGTCTACCAGTGACAAATTCTGCCATTGTAGGGGAGACAAGAAATGACCCGACTCTCTCACGGGTCTACGATTTAACAGTGAAGGGATGGCCAGCACATGGCGAACCACTGTTGCCAGCATTCTCGCAAAGAAGGGAACAGCTGTCAGTGTGCCGAGGAACCTTGATGTGTGGATCCAAAATGGTGATTCCACCCAAACTCCAGGATAAAGTGCTAAAGGAGCTTCACGAGGGGCATCTGGGTGGAGTGAAAATGAAGAACCTAGCTAGGGCGTTTGTATGGTGGCCAGGTATCGATGGAGACATCGAAGACATGACCAAGAGCTGCCTAGGATGCCAGAAGGTCCAAAACGCTCCACCACAGGCCCCTCTACATCCATGGGAGTGGCCCTCATCTCCCTGGCAAAGGGTGCACATCGACTTTGCTGGTCCATTTATGGACTCAATGTTCTTAATCGCGGTTGATGCACACTCCAAGTGGCTGGAAGTAATAAAGATGTCCTCCACCACCACGGAAAAAACCATCACAGTATTAAGGACCATATTTGCCAGGAATGGGCTGCCGGAACAGATATGTTCTGATAATGGACCGCAATTTGTGTCCGAAGAATTCAGAAAGTTCTTAAAGAACAATGGGGTAAAGCACTACACGTCCGCCCCATACCATCCCGCCACCAATGGATTGGCTGAAGGGTTTGTCCAGACCTTCAAGAAGGCCATAAAGGCCATGGGTAATGAAGACATAAAACTTCAGCACAAGGTGGATAACTTCTTATTCGCATACAGGAATGCAACACATATGGTTACCAACCAAACTCCCGCCATGATGTTCTTCAATAGAAACCTAAGATGCCGGCTGGATTTGGTCAAGCCCAACATCCGAAGGGACTTGTAGAACCGGCAGTTTCAAGGCATGAATGAAAGGCCAACTAGGGCCTTCCAGATAGGCCAACAGGTTCTGGCCCGGGACTACCGTACCGAGAAATGGCAGCCTAGAACTATCTGCACACGACTAGGACCACTGATGTATACCGTGGACATTGGAGAAATCATAATAAGGCGCCATGCTGACCAAATCATAAAGTCATCCGAAAAGGGACAACCTACACCACCACTCTATACATCTAATGATGAAGTAGAGATACCCATATCTACCTCCGATCCGGTGATACTGGAACCCGATGAACCCGACACTGGCATTCAAGCCGAATCAGCCTTGCCAGAAGAACGTACTACACCACCAGAAACTACTACACCCCCGAGGCGTTATCCGGACCGAGTCAGGAAGCCTCCTGAGAGACTAACTTATAATTAATTAATTACAGCAATGTATATTACTTTGCATATAACATGTAATTAATAATTACTTAAAATATGATGTACTGGTTAGCTAAAAGGGGAGGAATTGTGGTGTATGTGCCTTTAAGAGCCCCAGGTGTGCGTAATGCCGGTAATTGCCACTTGGGCTATATAAGCCTGTGTATTGTGTATATCCTTTAGAACCCCACCCCCCCAGACTTGCTTAGTAAATACCTATGAACCAACTCCTGTCTTCAGTGTCTTTATCTACACACGGACACTACAGCTAACACGAGCAGAGCCTTTGTGGAGGCGTTGGCGCATGAATGCATCACCACGGAAAGGATGGCAACCTCCTTGGAAAGGATGGCTACCTCCATGGTAAGGCTGGCTACCACCATGATAAGGGTCGTTAACGTAGTGTAAGATTCGCAAAATTTGTGCATTTCCCCGAAGGTTATTATCGATAAAAAAGGGACCCTGCGTGGACATTTCTTTGAAATGAAAAAGGGTACCCAAGATGGCATCCATGCCTCGTGGCAGAAAGCCTGCGGGTCTCCAAAATGGATTCTGCAGCCCAGGCTGTTTGAGGTAAATCGAAACTAAGGCTGCAGGTTTCCTGTGAAAAGAACTTTATGATTTGGGACCCAGACAAACTGTGAATTGTGTATTAGGCCGTATTAGAGGCAGATCTGAATTCAATGAGGCCTACAGTTAAAGCCATCAAACAGTCTGCATACATAATCGGAAACAGATTAAACACATCCATCGAGGCTGGACAAGCCCATCAAGGACTTTCAGGACAATACGAGTCAATTATCGGGCCGGTAGATGCAATTACTGGCCATCTAAAAACCCGTCAGTATTGATTGCTACCATTATTCTAACTAGCCCGCCAAAAATAAAACAAAGAACTAACCTGATTTGGCGGGCAGATAAGGTTTTTCGACAAAGGTATGATTGAAGGCCCCCAGCTAGCAATTGGGGGTTGGTCGTTGGAAGAAGAAGAAGAAGGAACTGCTGCTCGGCTGCTGTCGGTATTGCCGCTCCCCGGTTCTTCGGCCCCTCGCCCTCGTGGCTGCCGCTCTTTCCCCCGTCCCGCGCTTACCCCCTGGCCTTTGCCCGTGCCCTCTCCAACTCCATCTGGACTCGCCCCGACACTGGGTCGGGCGAGCATGGGCAATTCAGGCCAGGCAAAGCGGGACACGATGAGGGGAGGAGGAAGACCACCCGGGGAAGGCCAACTGAGGGCAGGTTTCGAATTATTGGGCCTTCAGCCTCAGCCGACCTGCGAGTATCTTCATGCAAACTCAAGCTGTTGGCGAAGAATCATCCCTGCAAGGTAAAATACCCAAGCAGAGACTGTAACTTTCGGGTACTCGAACCTGGATAATACCCTTGCAGCACCCGGAGCCCACGTGACGATGGCAGGCTCCAGAGAGCACCAAGAGCGAACCCCAAACCCAACCGCTGTTTTGAGTCCAACAAACCCTTTTATTGGTGAGCATGAATTCTGACCCCTCATAGATTAACCTAGTTAGGTATAGCGGGTGGGATAAGGATAAGGGGATTGTTAAGGTAGTTGTTTTCCCTCGATGTGCCGTGTGTTCCCCATTCCCTGTATAAGTATAGTATTATTATGACTCTTGTAATTTTTGCCTGTAGAAGTGTACACTAATAATTTTCCTTAAGATTGTATCAAGTATTTCCTCTTCAATAAAATCTTGTTTTTTTTTGCATCCAACCACCTGTCTACTTGAGTTTTCTCTGTATCGCTGCCTGTATCTAAGTCCGGTGTCCAGAACCCAGGGGGTGAGCGATTCGAACCACTCAAGGAAGGTAGTCAGAGGCAAAGCTGACGGACCCGAACACGCCTGTGCAAAAATCCCCTACCAAAATGGCGACCACGGCAGGACACCGGCAACCAAGATGCAATACGGTAGACAGTGGTTCAGATGAGCGATCCGTGAGGAGAAAACGATTTCTGATTATGTGTTTAGCAAGGTGAATATCACTAAGAAGTGGATCACCACTCTGTTAAAGGCTGGGCGTCTGGTAGGTGCAGCAGCCAAGTGGACAGAGGGAAAGGAACACAAGAAGTCCTTAGAGAAAGCAGTTTGGCTGATGTGCTTTAAAAAGCAGCTCCAGCTTCTGGACAGGCTCGTTGCCGCACAGGCAATCAAGTTAAGGGAGTCAGCCCTGGAGATCCAGGATAAGGCTCTCGCGGGGGAAAAGTTGTTAGTAGCTCTGCAGCCTTTGACCAAGAAAGAGTACATCTAATAAGGGAACACAAGGCCCAGTTGGAATACCTACGGTATCAAGTCACCGAGGCCAAGGGAAATGAGTCAAGGTTCCGGGAGAAAAACGCCCGCATGGCAAGGCAGGTTAGGGAACAGGAAGAGAAAGTGCAGGAGGTAAAAGCCGCTTACAAGCTAGCTAATGAACAGGGGTTTGAGGAGGCAGACCACGGCCCCTGCCAAGAGAAAATAGAAAATGTGAGCCGGGCCCTCCGGAAGGCAAAAGGCATGGTATGCCTCATAAGCCCAAAGGCAGGTCAGGCAGATTTTATGAGGAACGAGGGGAGAACAGTTCCAATGTCACCGGTGGTGTCCAGGGACGACCCGGTTGAAAGAAAGGAGACTTCACGACCACCACCCATAGCGCCAAGTTTCAGCGAGGTTTGGCAGCAAGGGGGGGGGGGGGCAGTGGAGCCCAGAGTGGAGCCAGAAGTGGAGGCGGAGGTAGAACAACCCCGCCCGAAAAGTCAGAACCGGAGCCGATGTGCCCAGCACGGCATCGGAGGTTCGGCCCACCCGCCAATGGCGAAGATGAGGGACCCCTCCAAAACCAGTTCGTATTACCCTTTAATACCCAACAGCTTAGGGTTATGGTCAACCATGTCCCGAAGCTTTCCGCCAAGGGAGACCCCTCGATCCACTTCAGGGAAATAGAGCAGGCCGCCAGCGTCAACGACTGCGATGACTCTGAAAAGGCCAAGATGCTGCTATTCAGGAAGGGAGTAACCCCCCGAACACAAAGACCAATTGTTACGGGTGTGGGAAGGATGGTCACTGGTGGAAGGAGTGTAAGAACTCTTGGAAGGATAACAAGGGAAAGCATCCCACAGCCCCGGCCCAAAAGGCAGGGTTAGGGGCCCCTTCCGCAGAGGTTGAGTCGCTTTTGGACGCCATGAGGTCCTTACTGACTGGCCAGGGGAGAATAGCAGCCGCCACCGGTGCTCTCACCCCATCAGCCCCATCCCACCCACAACAGTGACTAGAGCCAGCGCAGCCTGTGTACCTGTGCTCGTTCCGATATGATGACTGGAGGAGACCCAAGATGGAGGTGGAGGTGGAAAAGGTAGCGGGGACCTATCTGTTGGACACGGGGGCATCACGCACCATGATCTACTCAGCTAACCCCACCACCTCACCTCTCTCTAGTGGGGTCCCATACAGTCTATCAGGGTTCACGGGCAAGGAACAGGCTGGCTCGGTTTGCAACCCGCTCGCCATTCGGATAGGACCGCTCCGGTCCACGTGGACGTGCGTCCTGATGAATTGGGAAGTGGAGGGTGGAAGAGGGATCCTGGGGGCCGATTTTATTGTAGGTCACGGGATCTTGGTGGATTTGAGGAATCACTGCCTCTGAGGGGCAGGAAAGTTAAGAACGGTGAGATCGTAGTTATCCCGGGTAAGGAAGGGAAGGGGACCCTCTGCACCATGAAGCCCAAAGAGGATTATAACCTCGGGCTCATGGTCAGCATCACCCCACCAGAGTTCCAGGCATTTGTGCAGGCCCACCTGGCCGCATTTGCCACTCACAAACATGACTGCGGGAGGGTTACAGGGTTTGAGGTCAGAGTAGACGGGGACCCCATGGCCCGACCACAGAAACAGTATAACTTCCCCAGGGAAGCAGAGCCAAATATGGAAGCAGTCATGTCCTCGTTAGTACGGCAGGGAGTTCTGAGGCCAATAGCCACCCATGTGAGCTCTCCGTTGTGGCCGGTTAGAAAACCGGACAATTCCTGGAGGGCCACGGTGGACTATTGGGTGCTCAATTGTAACATCCCAGCCTGTGCACCCACAGTGGCAGCAGTTGCCGACCTGATAGGGAGTATTCCAGCATCCGCGCCCGCATTCACGGTGCTGGATATTTCCAATGGGTTTTGGTCCATCCCTGTAAGGAGGGAGGACCGGTACAAGTTTGCCTTTACATTTAAAGGGCAACAGTACACGTGGAACTGCTTGCTGCAGGGCTTCCATAATAGCCCCAGCATCTTCCATCAGTGCATGGCAGACAGTTTGAAGGATTTTAGCCAGCCCGGACAGTTGGTACAATAGGTGGATGACCTGCTCCTGTTCACTGATTCGAAAGAGGAGCATGGCCCACTATTGGCCGAACTACTGCAGCTGTTAGGACAAAAGGGTTTCAAGGTGAATCCCAAGAAGGCGCAGATCGGCCAGCAGGAGGTAAAATTCCTCGGTCTGACCATGCGCGCTGGAGAAAAGGCCATAGATAAGGCTAGGAGGGAGGCGGTGCAAGAACTACTGGTCCCCAACACAGTAACAGGTGTAAGGTCTTTCCTGGGGCTCACCGGGTACTGTAGAGACTTCATTGAGGACTATGCAGCCACCGCAGCCCCTCTGCTCTGACTCCTACACAAGGGAGTGGAGTGGTTGTGGGATGAGGGTTGCCAGGCAGCATTTGTCAGGCTCATGGAAGATTTGCAGACCGCGCCAGCTTTAGGGGCCATAGATGAGGGGAAAGAGTTTTTCCTGGAGGTAGCAGCCAGCGGGGACAGCCTGAGTGCTGTGCTGCTCCAAGAGCGGCACAGCCGGCTGTGGCCAGTGGTCTACTCCTCCAGAATACTCACAGATGTGGAAAGGAGCTATTCCAATTGTGAATGGCATCTTTTGGCCACACATTGGGCTGTGAAAAGATCTTTGATCTTCACAGGCACCTCTCCCATCACCCTCCTCACCCATCACACACCCACCCAGATGCTCCTGGATGGGAGGATCAAGGATGGGACAGTGAGCAGTGCCCGCATTGCCCGCTGGACCTTGCTCCTCTCACAGATGGACCTGAAGGTGAAGTGTCTCTGTGAGCCAATGCTCGCAGCCAACATGGTATATCCTGGAACAGCCCATCGGTGTTCCATAGAAGGGGTTTGGGAAGTGAACATAGGTTTACGGGCCGGGATACATCCCACAGGCTGCGAGATTTATGTAGACGGATCTAGCACGGTATTTGCTGGCAAGCGTCTCATGGGGTGTGGAGTTTATGACCCAGTGGCAAACATTTCCCTGGCGATCAAGCTCCCCAGCACCATGAGCGCCCAGCAGGCTGAACTGTCTGCGGTGGTGTATGTTGTTACACACCCCGAGATCTTCCCCACCCCCTACACGATTTGCTCAGACAGTATGTTTACGTGCAATTCGTGTACGGAGTACCTGGCCATCTGGTCCCGCCGCGGATATATCTCCGCTGACGTGAGACCCCTCACAGTAAAGCCCCTGCTGGAAAAGATCCTGGCAGCAGTGGGGGAGGAAGGGGAGGTTTTTATCTACAAGGTAAAGGCCCATTCCTCCACAGAACCTCGCGGTCAGGGCAACCAGCAGGCTGACCTGCTCGCCAAGGAGGGTGCCCGCACAGGCATTTTCTGGGACCCAATCGGATCCAGACCCATGGCGGCGGTCAGAGGTAGGGACGGGACCCAAGGGAATGTAGGAGTAGCATTAGCCCCGGACCTCAAGACGGTCCAAGCCCAAGACCCCGCCCTCAAAACAGTCTTCAGCGCCACAACTGAGGGAAAGGAGATAGAAGGTCCGTACGGCGCAGCGACTCTCTCCATCAAAGAGGGTATGCTGTTCCGGGGTGGGGGGTGGGGGGCAGTGGGTTGTATCGCAGCAGCACTGGAGGGAATTCCTTCAACTGGCCCATGGGGGTCCAGGAGCGGGACACCCCGGGCCTGAAACTACCTGGCAATGGGTGGAACAGGCGGGATGGTGGCCAGGGCTCAGGGATGATGTCTGCGTGTTCTGTGCAGGTTGTCTTGTGTGCGCTGCAAACAACCCTGACCCCCGCAGAAGGAAGGTCCCCATAGGACACGTCAGGAGGGTAGAGGGACCGTGGCAGTCGATACAAGTTGATTACATCGGGCCCCTGCCCACCGCCCAGGGAGGCTATAAGTACTGCCTAGTCCTGGTGGACGTGTTCACCAAGTGGGTAGAGGCTTTTCCCTGCAGAACTGCCACAGCTCTGGGTACTGCCAGGACCCTAGTCCGGGAAGTGTTCTCGAGGTGGGGACTGCCACAATTCGTGGAGTCCGACCAAGAGAGTCACTTCACCGGACAGGTGACGCAGAACACCCTGATGCTGCTGGGCATCGAAGGGAAATGGCACGTAACCCACAACCCCCAGTCATCGGGGATCGTACAGCATATGAACCAGACCCTTAAGGAAAGGTTAAGAAAGGAAACGGTGGATTCGCCCCGTAAATGGGCCGAAGTCCTACCGTTGGTTTTGGTGGGGATCCGAGCCAGCCAGTCTAAAAGCACTGGGTACTCCCCGTACGAGCTGATGACTGGCAGAGTTATGCTGACCCCCACCTATGTACTAGCCTCGGTGCTCACAGAGGGCCAGCTCAGGGAGGTAAACCGGGACAAGTTCGCCCAAAACCTTTTTGAGCACCTGAAGCAGGTCCATGAGCAGGCGGCCGGGAACATGGGAAGGCAGCATCAGAGCAACCGATTGCTGCTCGAGCCAAGGAAGCACCACGAGTGGGAGATAGGAGATCAGGTCATGGTAAGAAACTATGCCCGAGTGGGTAGTTTGGAGCCTTTGTACATGGGGCCCTACAGCATTGGTGTATGCCGTGAAGATGCCCCGGCGTACGAAATGGTTTCACATCAACCAGTGCCAACTGTTTCAACCTGAAAGGGGAAAACAGCCAGTTGGGGTAAGGTCTGAGGATAAAGATCCTCAGCCTGCAGCACGAGCGAGTTCACAGACCACACAGGCAGGCGCTGTGGTTTGCTTGAAGGGAGGGGCCATCCAGCCCATCGATTGGGACACCCCCCCACTCTTCTGGGATCCAGACGAGAGGGAGGGACTTGAGGGCAAAAACCCCACCCCTAACCCAGGTGTAGAGTGTTAAGTCTGTGTGTTCCAGTTGTATTAAGATTAATTACTGACACAGACTACAAGAATAAAGTTCAACAGGTCTTTACTAGTTGGAGGTCAGGACTATACTAAATACAATATCACTACACAGTACTTATATACCGGTGGTCACCACCGGTATTACGTATACAGCAGCCAGAGAAAGTAGTACATCTCTTAAGGTGGAACAGGCTTAAGTTCTCTTAAGGTGGAACAGGTTACATACACCACAATCCTCCCTTTTTAGCTTAACAGTCATATCCCCATTTAACATAACATCATAACATATATACATATATAACTTCAGGTATAAACAGTTCAAAGGTTCAGTCTCTCAAGAGGCCTTCTGATTCGGTTTGGATAACGCCTTTCAGTGGTCTCTGATTCTTGTTGCTGAGGTGACTCTTCTTGTTGGTTTCCTATGTATTGGACGTCATCATCAGGTACAGTCCCTGCCGAGGTAGATGCTTTAGGTTCATTAACGTCTTCCACAGTTGTCTCTGTCGCAACCATGGGTTCGACCCTTGCTCTTGATTCTACCAGTTGATCCGCATGACGCCTTATCACATTGTTACCAATATCTACTGTGTACATCAGAGGTCCTTGTCTGGCCCGAATTGTTCCGGACTGCCATTTTTCGTTTCCATAGCCCCTTGCCAACACTGGTTGTCCTACGTCGAAACTTCGAGTGGACTTGTTATTAATATGCCGGAACTGTTTGTTTTCCACTTCCCTCCGCACATTTGGTTTTAACAAGTCCAACCTGGACCGCAACCTCCTGTTACAAAACATCATGGCAGGACTTTGGTTAGTCACTGCATGAGCGGCGTTTCGATATGCCATTAGGAAATTGTCCACCTTGTGTTGTAACGGAATCTGATCATCGTTCATGGCCTTTATTGCCTTTTTGAATGTTTGGACAAATCTCTCGGCCAACCCGTTTGTCGCCGGATGATATGGGGCAGAGGTATAATGTTTCACCCCATTCTTCTTTAAGAATTTTTGGAATTCTTCCGACACGAACTGTGGTCCGTTGTCCGAACATATCTGTTCTGGCAATCTGTTCCTTGCGAATATTGTTCTTAACACCGCAATTGTCTTTTCTGAAGTAGTGGTATTCATCTTGATCACTTCTGGCCATTTGGAATGTGCGTCCACCGCAATTAGGAACATGGAGTCCATGAATGGACCAGCAAAGTCAATATGTACGTGTTGCCATGGGGCTGAAGGCCATTCCCATGGGTGTAGCGGTGCGATCGGAGGTGCATTTTGCACTTTTAGGCACCCAGCGCAGCTTTTTGTCAACTCCTCTATCTGTTGGTCAATGCCCGGCCACCATACATAAGCCCTAGCAAGACTTTTCATCTTAACTCCCCCCAGATGACCTTCATGCAGTTCCTTTAGAACTCTTTCCTGTAACTTGGGAGGAATAATCACTCTTGTCCCGTACATCAAAGTACCATGGCAGACGGACAGCTGGTCTCGCCTTGCCGAGAATGCCGGTAACAGAGGATCACCATGTGTTGGCCATCCCTTCACTGTCACCTCGTAAACTCGGGACAGTGTCGGGTCGTTCCTGGTTTCTCTTTCAATACTTGCATTGGTGACTGGTAAACACTCGATGATGGTCGAATGAAATAACTCAACAGGGTCAACTTTCGTCGTCTCTTCTGCTTCAGGTAGTGGCAGGCGCGACAGCCCATCAGCATTGCCATGCTGCTTTGTACCTTTGAATTCTATTTGATATTGATGTGCCCCTAGGAAAAGGGACCATCTCTGGAGTCGCTGTGCTGTCATCACCGAAACACCCTTCTTAGGGTTAAAAATGGACACCAACGGCTGATGGTCTGTCAGAAGTGTGAATTTTTGGCCCTGCAGGTAATGATTAAACTTCTTCACTCCCCATACAAGGCTGAGAGCCTCCCTATCGATCTGCGCATAGTTGCGCTCAGCGGAGGTCAATGATCTGGATGCAAACGCGACTGGCCTTTCCGTGCCATTTGGCAACTTGTGTGAGAGTACTGCCCCAATACCATATGGAGAAGCATCACAAGCCAACCGAATAGGCAGTGTCGGGTTGAAGTGAGCCAACACTTCCTCTGAGGTGATCAATTCTTTGCTTTTGCGAAATGCCTTCTTACAGTTTTCGCTCCATTCCCATGGTACCCCCTTCTGTAAAAGAGCGTTCAGCGGGTGCAGTACCGTGGATAGATTCGGTAGAAACTTATGGTAATAGTTAATCAATCCCAGAAACGACCTCAACTGAGAGACATTATCCGGAGCGGGAGCCTTTACAACTGCCTCTATCTTGTCAGGAGACTTATGAAGCCCCTCCCGGTCAATGACATGACCACAGTACGAGATCCGCTTCTGAAAGAACTCACATTTCTGCCGATTAACTCTAAGTCCATACTCTTTCAGTCTGTTGAGCACCAGTTCCAAGTTTGCAAGGTGTTCTTCATCACCATCACCTGTAATCAGAATATCGTCCAGGTAACATTGTGTGCCTGGAATTCCCTGTAATACCTGCTCCATGGCCCTCTGCCAAATTGCCGGAGCCGATGCCACTCCAAAAACCAGCCTATTATACCGGTACAAACCTCTATGCGTGTTGATCGTGAGGTACTGACGTTACTCTTCTTCAACCTCCATCTGTAAGTACGCCTGCGCCAGGTCTATCTTGGTGAAGTGTTTCCCGCCAGACAACGAAGCAAAAATATCCTCAATCCGCGGAAGCGGATACTGCACCGTGTGAAGCACCGGATTAACTGTGATCTTGAAATCTCCACAGATGCGAACCTTCCCTGGTTCTCCTGGCTTGTTGCTCGAAGGACGTTTCATAACGGGAAAAATGGGCGTAGCCCACTCACTCCAATCTACCTTAGACAGTACACCTGAACGTTCTAGCGCTTCCAGTTCCGCTTCTACAGTAGGTCGTATTGCATAGGGTACCGGTCTGGCTTTGAAAAATTTTGGTTGTGCATGTTCATCAATCTTGATGTTTGCCGTAATTCCTTTCAGTGTTCCCAGTCCTTGCTGGAACACCTCTTTAGCATCATCCAATATTTTGGACAATCGTTTAGGTTTGACATCTGTTTCCCCGGAATCTACCGTTAGTGCTTTTAAGGAGTGCCAGTCCATATTCATTTTCCTAATCCACTCCCGTCCCAGTAGTGGTGGACCTCCTTCAGGTAGCACATATAAGTCCATTACTTGGCTTTCTTCGCCCTTGTGGACCACTTTTACCTCTATCTTTCCGATGGGGTACACTCTTTGCCCCGTGTATGTTTTCAATATAATCTCCGTATCCCGTAGGGGAATATGTTGGAATAACCTTTTGTAATCTTTCTTATTCATGACCGTCAATGCCGATCCAGTGTCCAATTCCATCTTTACTTGGACTCCTGCTATCTGAAGAGTGACCCAAATTGTCTGGAGATCTGCATCCTTACCAACGTTGTGTACTCTTAAGCTACCCAGTTCATTACTGCTAGCGTCTGAATCTGACTTCTGTTCGTTCGAACTGGTCTTTGTCACCTTGTGCACCTTTATGTATTTTCCTTGCGGTGACTTTTTGTTGCTGGTCTTCTTTCCTGACCGGCATACTTTAGCTATGTGGCCAAGCCTGCCACACGTTCTGCATTCTTGGTTTTTAAACCAACACTGGTTCTGATCGTGTGTTGTCTTTCCACAACGATAACATTTTACAGTACTCAAACCCAATTTATTTGTACTGAGTTCCGGTGACCGTAGCTGCATTACTGCCGTGCCTCTCGCTGTGGCCTCGTGCGCTGCTGCCATAGTGACCGCTTTCTCAAGCGTCAGCTCATTCTCCTCGAGCAGTCGCTTTTGTCTATCTTCTTTTAATAATCCACACACAAATCTATCCCTTAGCGCGTCTGTCAGTCCCGTTCCAAACTGACAGTGCTTTGCCAGCTTCCGCAATTCCATTAAATATTCAGCATTGCTTTCATCCTTCAGCTGCCTTCTGCTGTAAAATTTAAATTGTTCCACTAGCATCAGCGGCGCGGGGTTTAGATGATTTTTCAGGACAGTAACAATCTCCTCGAACGTCTTATCCGCCGGTTCATCTGGTGATAAAAGGTGTTTCAATTGCCCGTATGTCTTCGCACCCATTAAGTTCAATAAAGTAAGTGCTTTCTCTGCATCTGGGATTTTATTTGCTTTACAATAATTTTGTATGCGTTCTACATACATGGCCCAATCTTCGATGTCGCCATCAAAGGTATCAATGTTCCCATGTTTAGGCATCGTTGCAATTTATTTTATCCCAAGATGGCGGCTTCCCGCTCTTGTCTTTGTCCTCCGCCTACAAAATGGCGGTTTTCCCGCGCTTGGCGGTCTTCACCCACTGGCTGCAATGGCGTTTGGCGTGCCGCTGCTGATCCCCTTTCCCAGCGGTTAGTAACTCTTCCGACGCTGTCTCCGCTTCACCGCGGCTCCCTCGGGCATTCGCGCTTCCCTGATGTTGCGCCTCGCAGCCCTTCTTGCAGCCCGGTTATTAGCACCGGCTGCGTTCGCCTTCACCGCGGCTCTCGCGCCTTCAGTTGCCCCAGACGCTGCGCCTTTTTGGCCTGAAAGCGGCCCGGCCCTTATCACCAGCCGCGATCGATGTCCCCGCGCTGCGCCTTTCGGCCTGAATGCGGCCCGGCCCTTATCTCCGGTCGCGATCGATCTCACCGCCCTTATTCCTCCGTCTTCCTCCCCCCGTCTGTACAGCCAACGCGGCCGACTTTCTGCTCACGTCACTGACCGGCTTACCCGCCACCGAGGTAGAAAGAAGATAGCTGACTGCCGCTGATGGAGGCTTCGAGTTCAGGATGTCTTCTGCACTCCGGGTTCTCGATGCCTGCCGCGCGACGTGTCTTCCAGCAGGGTGATGAGGGTGGATGCCTCTCTTCGACGCCCGTTCTGTGGACGAAGCCGCCGTGGATATAAACTGCCGCAGGGTAAGAATCGGACTCGTCGCCACTGTTAAGTCTGTGTGTTCCAGTTGTATTAAGATTAATTACTGACACAGACTACAAGAATAAAGTTCAACAGGTCTTTACTAGTTGGAGGTCAGGACTATACTAAATACAATATCACTACACAGTACTTGTATACCGGTGGTCACCACCGGTATTACGTATACAGCAGCCAAAGAAAGTAGTACATCTCTTAAGGTGGAACAGGCTTAAGTTCTCTTAAGGTGGAACAGGTTACATACACCACATAGAGAGGGAGGGACCTGAGGTTGAAAACCCCACCCCGGACCCAGCCATGGGACCTGGGGGCGGAGACTCTCAGCTCGCAGCAGCAGGCTGCGAAAAGTTACCTACCCCCAGCCCAAGTTTGGGAGGAGTCAAGCCTGGGGGAGCAGCGGTTTGGGTAAAAGGCCCAGCGGCCATGAAAGCCCCACCCGCCATAGTCCCCAGAAAGTCCCCGCGGACGCCCCAGCCGAGAAAGCCTTGGTCACCAGCCCTCCAGTTCCCAAGGGCCGCCCCTCGAGCCAGGGAGAGTTCCAAGGACAGGGGTCCTCAGCCAGCAGCCTCGGGCTGCGAGGGACCAACCATGAAGGACGGTGCGGTCATGCTGGGGGTAGCGGTGAGCCGCAGTCCGACCAGGGATTAGCCTGGCCGCCCGGAGACGGGCGGCGGATATATATAGTATAGTGTAAGTTTAAGTTTAAATAGGTGTAATTATTAAACTTAAGTTTAGGTGTTTAGCTTAGGTTAAATAAGGTGATGGGTAGTTTGAATAAGAAATCTGCCGAGAGTGTGTATATCTGGGTCAGGTCGCGGGACCCGACCATGCCTGACCAAGCCAGAGAATCTCTTTGGGACCTGGCTGCATGTTTTTATATCTTTTTGCAGAAAGATGTTCGGGATGGACTGGATCGTGGTCCTATTCACCCTAATCGGGATGAGCAAGGAGAGGAGGGGAGACGTCCAAGACTCCCACATCTATGGGTGTTCGGGAGATAAGGCGCCCCTGGCGATCGATGGGAGTGGCGAACGAGATGTGGAGGAGACCGCTGTCTACTTCCACGAGGGAAGGTGGCCAGGATGGTTGGGGTCCAATTCATCTCAGTACTCCAGCCAAACCGGATTCACGTACGGGGAAGCCTCCCTCCTGTGCCCCGGAGTGCGAGTCGTTTCCACGAGGGTCAGCGTCACCGTTGGAAAGCGAATATGTTTAACATGCAAAGGACACATTCCACTGGACCGATGGTGGTGGCTCCAAAAGTTGAGCAAGGACATGAGGAATCCTGAAGTCGAATGGGAGCGCCTGGGGAATAACACCCATCGGACAATTACTGGGACTCATGGTGGACTGAGTGTATGTTGGAACAAGTGGTGGGAACCGGACCAAGGGATTTACATCTGTATGTGGGGGTCAGAGACGGTCTGCTCCGCAGGCATATCCATTATGTTCCATCGGCAGTGGCACGACACCGGGAAGGGGATAAGGTGGGATGCCAGCCTGAAGGTGTGTGCGGTCCCATACACCCAGACCCCAGTCAACGCCACTGAACTTGTGCCCCGCCCATGGCGCAGGCAGCGAGGTTATCCAGGGAAGATTGCCCCACCACCACCAAGGGACCAGGGAATGGATTGGTACTAGTCCCCACCGATCAGATGCTGTACCAGGGGGTACACTACGCGGTAGCCTCCGTGATTTTAAATCTCACGGAGGTACATTTACTGGAGTGGTGCCCCAAAGAAACAGAGCAGTTATACCAGGCCCTATTAAAAGACTTGTTCCGAAAGTTTTACGAGTTCGACTTTGCCCACGTGGACAAGACCGAACTCTACACTACACACCGGGAATTTTTGGGTAACCCAGGGAGGCAAAGAAGGGGTGTATGGAATGATGTTTTTACTGCGTTTAACACTGGGTCCTCTGTCATCAACAGCTTGGATGACATAGAGCTGCAGACCCAGATAAACGGTTTAAAAACACAGTTAAAAGGGATATTACTGGATGAGAACAAGGTAGTGGGCTCGGAGTTGCATGAGGACCAGGCCATGACGGTCCATTTAAAAGAGATCATAGCCGAGTTGGAAAAGCACGCAAAGACGGTAAATGCTCTCATAAGGAAGGACCGAAATGCTTCTGACCAAGCTGTGCAGAATGAGGTGTGCGTGTTATACGGGGCGTGGTTACTGGGCGAGGGCCGCAGTAACCTGGAGGATTTAAAACAAGGTTTGGTCCCCTCCTGGATTAGCAACAAACACCTCGCAGCCCTCCACCCTTTTGAGAACACATTGAGCCCATGCCAACTCCGGCTAGCCTCTGAAGCCTATCCAGTCCCTGTGGATTGTGGGTGGTCCAACCACACAATCATGGGAGTAGTAGTTAGGATGCCGGTCATGGGTAGGACAGCCCGACCCGCACCGGTATACAGGGTAGAGAACATTGGAGTCATTCAGGGGGGTGCACACATTTGGTTCACGGCGGTCCCGCCTTACGTCATTAAGTGGGAGCACGCTATGACAGGTACTGACCTCTCAGGGTGCCAGAGCTGGGGAGCACACATAATCCTGTGCCCCCAGCACTTGAATGCCTTCTCAAGACCGCAGTGTGGGTTCAGAGCTGCTGACACAAAGCCTATAAATTGCACCATGGAGGCAATGGCACAAGGCCATGTTCCCCCGCAGGTAGCATATAAAGGGGGTGGGACATACTGTGTCACCACCGGCGCATCCCACTACCAGCATCGACAGCACAGCTGGTGCCCGGTCAGTGACAGCAGTTTCTGTTTTAAACCTAAGGCAGAAGTTCGAGTGGCCCAGGAGTGAATCGTCCCCATCCCTAAACCCTCCACTGTTCACCTCAATGTGAAGGAGAATTTTACGAACTTGCAGAAGTACGTAGCGCACTTCTGCTATGAAATTCCCCCTCTCCCTGAACATTTGGCCAAAATTCTAAAAGCCGTTATAGTTTCACAGAAACATTTCTACACTCTCGAGCAGAAAACAGTAGAGATAGGGACTAAGATATTGGATATTGTGACTCCACCATGGTGGAACCTTTTCAATAATATAGAGGTCCCTTCATGGGTCAGACTGGCTTCTCACATTCTCGTGGTTTGCCAGTTAGGTATAGTGCTGTACTTAGTTTGCATCCAGTGTAAGGGAAAAGGTCGGTGGTCAGAATTCCGAAACCAGAGATTTTGGAAAGAACATTATGTAAAGTTGGAGGAAGATACGCCGGTTTAAGTTTTTCCTGTATGTCGATTGAAGTAGTGTTGTTTCTTTTTTTAAAAATTAAATGTTTTTCTTTTGTTGTTTTCTTTTGCGATGCAGTTTAATAAAGATATGTATACCAAGTGGTGCAGGGGTGTAGGACCCCCTCCATGCTTGGATGTGTATGTAAAGCCTGTAATTTTACTCTTTGTATGCTGAAGTACACTACATTTTCGCGGAATGGGAAGTGCATGTGTCGTGGGTATATTAGATAGATAATTACAGGGGAAGGCTGACTATGGAGGGTCAGAAAAATTTTGCTCACTTTGGAAAAGTATGATACTTCAAGCAAGTTTTAGTATCACAGGGAGGAATGTAAGGTTCGTAAAATTTGTGCATTTCCCCAAAGGTTATTATTATCGATAAAAAAGGGACCCTGCGTGGACATTTCTTTGAAATTAAAAAGGGTACCCAAGATGGCATCCATGCCTCGTGGCAGAAAGCCTGTGGGTCTCCAAAATGGATTCTGCAGCCCAGGCTGTTTGAGGTAAATCGAAACTAAGGCTGCAGGTTTCCTGTGAAAAGAACTTTGTGATTTGGGACCCAGACAAACTGTGAATTCTGTATTAGGCCGAATTAGAGGCAGATCTGAATTCAATGTGGCCTACAGTTAAAGCCATCAAACAGTCTGCATACATAATCGGAAACAGATTAAACACATCCATCGAGGCTGGACAAGCCCATCAAGGACTTTCAGGACAATACGAGTCAATTATCGGGCCGGCAGATGCAATTACCGGCCATCTAAAAACCCGTCAGTATTGATTGGTACCATTATTCTAACTAGCCCGCCAAAAATAAAACAAAGAACTAACCTGATTTGGCGGGCAGATAAGGTTTTTCGACGAAGGTATAATTGAAGGCCCCCAGGTAGAAATTGGGGGTTGGTCGTTGGAAGAAGAAGAAGAAGGAACTGCTGCTCGGCTGCTGTCGGTATTGCCGCTCCCCGGTTCTTCAGCCCCTCGCCCTCGTGGCTGCCGCTCTTTCCTCCGTCCCGCGCTTACCCCTTGGCCTTTGCCCGTGCCCTCTCCAACTCCATCTGGACTCGCCCCGACACCGAGTCGGGCGAGCATGTGCAATTCAGGCCAGGCGAAGCGGGACGCGACGAGGGGAGGAGGAAGACCACCCAGGGAAGGCCAACTGAGGGTAGGCTTCGAATTATCGGGCCTTCAGCTTCAGCCGACCTGCGAGTATCTTCATGCAAACTCAAGCTGTCAGCGAAGAATCATCCCTGCGAGGTAAAGTACCCAAGCAGAGACTGTAACTTTCGGGTACTTGAACCTGGACAATGCCCTTGCAGCACCCGGAGCCCACGTGACGATGGCAGGCTCCAGAGAGCACCAAGAGTGAACCCCGAACCCAACCGCTGTTTTGAGTCTAACAAACCCTTTTATTGGTGAGCATGAATTCTGACCCCTCATAGATTAACCTAGTTAGGTATAGCGGGTGGGATAAGGATAAGGGGGTTGTTAAGCTAGTTGTTTTCCCTCGATGTGCCGTGTGTTCCCCATTCTCTGTATAAGTATAGTATTATTATGACTCTCTTGTAATTTTTGCCTGTAGAAGTGTACACTAATCATTTTCCATAAGATTGTATCAAGTTTTTCCTCTTCAATAAAATCTTGGTTTTGTTTGCATCCAACCACCTGTCTACTTGAGTTTTCTCTGTATCGCTGCCTGTATCTAAGTCCGATGTCCAGAACCCAGGGGGCGAGCGATTCGAACCGCTGAAGGAAGGTAGTCAGAGGCAAAGCTGACGGACCCGAACACGCCTGAGCAAAAACCCCCTACAGTAGTCACTTGGGTGTAATGTTGTTTTTAATTTTGAAAAGCCATCAGTTGCTTATTGTCATAAAAAATTCTGATGGCAAACTGTTGCAGTTGTGGTATGTGTCATTTCGCTAATGAGACTTTTACATTGCGGGCTTAGGGTGACTTGCAATTGTTAGTATGGTGGTCAGAGTGATAGGAATCCTCAGGTTCTTGGCCATTGTCAATGGTCTGATAAGAAAGTGCAAGGCAAAATTGTTTGATTGTGCAGGCTAAGCAAATCTGGCCAAGATGAGTGCATCCCTTGCATCCCGGGCAGCCATGTGGTCACGCGCTGGCGCCTTCTGGCCTGTGCAGCTTCAGGTGGGTGAGCAGCAGCTTGGCACTCCTGTTGCTGCTGCTGCTGTTGGTGGTGCTGTTGTTCATGGTTCTGCTGCTGTCATGGCTGATCTTCGTCCGAATCTGATGTCCAGGAGGAAAGGAAATAAATGGTTCCCATGCTTCTGGTATATGCCTCAGTTGAGGAAGCGCTCAGTCAAGGTGGGGAGAGGGGTTTCCTAGGAGGTCACACTGGAGATGGGTGTCAGGCTCCAAACTTCCACAACAATGAGTATGCCTGCTAAAAGTTCCCCCAGACCTGAGACAACAAAGTTCTGCCAATGATGATTGCTGAAAACTCCTTTTTATGGTGGATGGAGCTGCAGCTGTTAGTAAGCAGTCCACTTGTGAGGCCGCCAGCATTCACTGGCGTGTTCCAGTGGAGACGTGCAGGACATGGGAAAAGTGGTAAAATCAGAAAGGCTTCTCAAAATGGGATTATAGAGGCACTTAACAGGTTGTTAAGGGCCTTAAGGGCCTATCCCACCTCTTGGAGGCGGGATGGAAACGGGGTCAGAAAACACGTATTTGGGAAAACTCGGAGGCGGGATCGGTCCCACCTGCCATTTTTTGCGATTTTACCATGTCACACGCCTCCAATCCTGCCTCCTCGGGCCTGGCAAAATCGAGCCCTTTGTGTTCTCCTCACAGCTTACTGTCCCACCTAGCTTTGTATCATCAGCAAACTTGGATACATTATATTCGGTCTCTTCATCTAGGTCATTAATATAGATTGTAAATAGCTGAGGCCCCAACACTGATCCTTGCGGCACCCCACTAGTTACAGCCAGCCAACCTGAAAAAGATCCATTTATCCCTACTCTCTGTTTTCTGTCCGTTAACCAAACCTCTGTCCATCCTACTATATTACCCCCACCCCATGAGCACTCATCTTGTGTAATAAACTTTTATGTGGCACCTTATCAAATGCCTTTTGGAAATCCAAATATACTACATCCACTGGTTCCCCTTTATCTACTCTGTTAGTTACATCCTCAAAAAACTCTAATAAATTTGTCAAACACAATTTCCCTTTCATAAAACCATGTTGACTCTGCCTAATCATGTTATGATTTTCTAAGTGACTTGATACCACTTCCTTAACAATGGATTCCCGACGACTCATGTCAGGCTAACTGGCCTGTAGTTCCTTGTTTTTTCTCTCCCTCCTTTCTTGAATAGCGGTGTTACATTTGCAACCTTCCAATCCACTGGGACCATTCCAGAATCTCGGAAATTTTGTAAGATCAAAACCAATGCATTCACTATCTCTTCAGCCACCTCTTTTAGAACCCTAGGATGTAGGCCATCAGATCCAGGGGATTTATCGGCTCTTAGTCCCATTAGTTTCTCTAGTACTTTTTCTCTACTTATATTAATTATGTTAAGTTGCTCACCCTCATTTCGACCCTTGGTTCCCCACCATTTTTCGTATGATTTCTGTGCCTTCTACTGTGAAGACAGATCCAAAATATTTGTTTAACATTTCTGCCATTTCCTTATTCCCCATAATAATTTCTCCTGTCTCAGGAGAAGCTATAGTATTATCAGAATTATAGAAGCTGGTGAGGAAGCAAAGCCAATAATCTGATTCTCGGCTGATTCTCAGTGGATTACATTTAATAGGAACATCCCTGACTTTGTAAGAGTGTAGGTTGCTGGCTGAGGATGAAGCAGTAGAAATGGCAGGCTAATGAAAAGTTCCAGGGAACATGGTTGCACGACTAATAAAGATTGAAAATGATGATAGGGGCTGTGAGTGGGAGTCTTCAAAGGACACTTAATTTAATTTTACAACTGCAGATATATAGAGATGGCATAGCAAGTCCATATCTTGAATACCTTTCAGCTCCTTTAAAACAAAGTTGCAGAATGATAAGTGAGGAGGACATTTAAGGTGGACATTTATTTTGACGTGTAATCAAGAAAGAGCTGTCGAGTGAGCACTCTATTATTTCTTCCGAGGTCTATCTTTTCACTTTGTGCAGAATTCTATTTCTGTTCCATTAGTTTTATTGCGGTAATTTGATGTGCTCTGCTGACAAGCTACAGTTAGATAGTGCTTGATCTATAAGATGCTCAAACTGTTCCAAATGCTTTTTTTTCCTGTAACAGTAGTGTTTTTGCATGCACCTTCTTTTAAAGTAAACCAATTATATCAAATAAATAAATCTATGAGCTTACTCTGAAGGTAAACATTAACTCAAGCTAGTGTTTGTACTCTTTAATCGCATTGTAAATTGCAAATTTATTGCTGAGTTCAATTTAAAACAATGTTAAAAAGAAAGACTTGCATTTATATAGCACCTTTATCAACCTCAGGACATTCCACGCGCTTTACAGCCAATTAAGTACTTTTGAAGTGTGGTCAGTGTTGTAATGTAGGAAACATTTAAGGGATTTGGAAATAAACAGTGGAAGGACGGAGAAGGAGGGTAAATTAAAGGAGGTGACTTCAATGTCAAATCAGGTACAGAAAAAGAAATAAATAGAGGGAAAGAAAGATTGGATTAAGACAGAGAGAAAAAAAGAGAAAGGAAAAGTAAGATTTTTTTTACTTGACATTTTTAAAATCTCCCCAACAAATTAAAAACCTGAATGAACATAAGAACATAAGAAATAGAAGCAGGAATAGGCCACTTGGTCCCTCGAGCCTGCTCCATCATTCAATAAGATCATGGCTGATCTTGGGCTCAAAGCCACTTCTCTGCCTGCTCCCCATAACCCTTCACTCCCTTATCATACCCATTTGTATCTATTTGTGCCATCAACTCATCTATCTTGTTACGAATGCTGCGTGCATTCAGATATAGAGTTTTTAACTTTGTCTTTTTACCATTTCTCCTTGTTTTGGCCCCATTTTCTGTTGCACTCTTATTCTTAAACATTCTGTCCCTTCCTGTCACACTCTGGTTATTATTTCTCCCGTCTCTATCCTGCTCTATTGTTTTCTCATTTCTCATTGACTTTTTAAATTCCTGCTCACCTGGACCTTTGAGACTTAACACTTGTAATAATAAATTTTCAGGGCTATAGAGGTTGATTTGCAGTCATTAACATGTATCAACTTGTTAAAAGGGTACTTACGCTTGTAATGATAAGGATTAACTTTCTGTGAGAGTTTAATGGGCAAATACAGCAAGTTTCTAAAAATCAAATGGGAAAGCTAAGGGTGAGATGGCATTCGAGTGAAACTAATGGCGGAGCGGCGCAACTCTGACAGCAACCTTTGGATATTCATATTTAACCGCGCATCAGCCTCTCGCCTGAAATTGCTGTACCATTTCCCCATAAATAATGGCAAGTGCCATTAGCCTTGCCATTATTTTGCCAGCAAATTCTGTCCCAGACAAAAAGGACTCTATTATATATTGATTCAAGCTCCACGTGCTTTCTTCACAGGACAAGAGGACAACAGTTTGGCTGACAGCAGAAGAGTAATTGGCACTGGAGCACCATTGATCATCGCCTACCCCAGCACAGAAACACAAACATGATTGAGGTATTGAGTAAGATAGAGCAAGAATCACTTTGAAAGCAAAAGGAGAGAGAAGAAAGGAGGGCGAGGGGGATATGGGAGGGGGAGAGGTGGGGGAAGCAGGGTGGAAGATTTCAAAAAATAAAGTTCTGATTTGCAAACAACTTTAGGAGGTTCCAATTTTTTTTAAACCATTAAAAGGCCGCAATAACTTCAAAAATACATAGCCCCCAATTTATTACA
>NC_140987.1:279972278-280167389 GCF_052327205.1 Somniosus microcephalus | reverse complement strand
CAGTAACACAGGTCACTGGGGGAGAGGGGTTACTGAGTGAAATTGTGAAGGAGCTGGATTAACATCAGCAGAGATACAGTCAGTAACACAGGCCGCTGGGGGAGAGAGGTTACTGAGTGACATTGTGAGGCAGCTGGATTAACATCAGTGGAGATACAGTCAGTAACACAGGGCGCTGGGAGAGAGGGGTTACTGAGTGACAGTGTGAGGGAGCTGGATTAACATCAGTGGATATACAGTCAGTAACAGAGGGTGGTGGTGGCGAGGGGTTACTGATTCAGAATGTGAGGGAGCTGGATTAACATCAGTAGAGATACAGTCAGTAACCCCGGGCGCTGGGGGAGAGGGGTCACTGAGTGACAGTGTGAGGGAGCTGGATTAACATCAGTAGAGATACAGTCAGTAACGCCGGGCGCTGGGTGACGCGTTACTGAGTGACAGCGTGAGGGAGCTGGATTAATATCAGTGGAGATACAGTCAGTGACACAGGGCGCTGAGGGATAGGGGTTACTGAGTGACAGTGTGAGGGAGCTGGATTAACATCAGTGGAGATACAGTCAGTAACATGGTGCGCTGGGGAGAGGGGTGACTGAGTGACAGTGTGAGGGAGCTGGATTAACATCATTAGAGATACAGTCAGTAACTCGGGGCACTGGGGGAGAGGGGTTACTGAGTGACAGTGTGAGGGATCTGGATTAACATCAGTAGAGATACAGTCAGTAACACAGGGAGCTGGGGGAGAGGAGTTACTGAGTGACAGTGTGAGGGAGCTGGATTGACATCAGTAGAGATACAGTCAGTAACGCTGGGGGAGAGGGGTGACTGAGTGAAGGTCTGAGGGAGCTAGATTAACATCAGTAGAGATACACAGTCAGTAACTCAAGGAGCTGGGGGAGAGGAGTTACTGAGTGACAATGCAGCTCGCTCACACTGTCACTCAGTAACCCCTGTCCCCCAGCGCCCTGTGTTACTGGCTGTATCTCCACTGATGTTAATGCAGCTCCCTCACACTAACATCAGTGGAGATACAGCCAGTAACACAGGGCGCTGGGGGACAGGGGTTACTGAGTGACAGTGTGAGCGAGCTGGATTAACATCAGTAGAGATACAGTCAGTAACACAGGGCGCTGGGAGAGAGGGGTTACTGAGTGACAGTGTGAGGGAGCTGGATTAACATCAGTGGAGATACAGCCAGGAGGACAGGGCCTTGGGGGAGAGGGGTTACTGAGTGACAGTGTGAGGGAGCTGGATTAACACCAGTGGAGATACAGTCAGTGTTATGTCTGACATTTGTTGATAGGTACTCGATTGCCTTGGCCTGAGCACATGGAGTTTGATGGTGCTGTGATCATTGCATTGTGTATAGATATTCGATTGCTTGTGCCTGGGAGTGTGTGTGTGTGTGTGGCAGCCATATTAAAAGCAGCATGAACTGACCTCACTGACCGTCTCTGGATTATCTTTGCAAACGCAACATTTGGCGACAAGAATGGCTGAAATCTCTCTTCCACCACCTCCTCCCTTCCTTGCACTACCCGGTGAGCCCCCGATCCCATGGGTTCGCTGGTTACAGTCCTTTGAAACCTACCTCATTGCTCTTGGACTGGAAACTGTGAGTACGGCTCGGAAAAAGGCACTGTTATCCCATTGCTTGGGAGCGGAGGGCCAGCGTGTTCTTGGGACATTATGCACAGCAGACTCAATCCAAACATATGATGAGGCTGTGTCTCTGTTAAGCACACACTTCTTTGCCCCACAAAGTGCCCTCCTGCGGCGATTCATTTTTAGACAGCGTCACCAACTGCTCGGCGAGTCAGTGCATCAATACGTGGCTAATTTGAGGGGTTAGCTAGCTCGTGCAAGTTCGGTGCACTACAAGATGAGATGGTGCGTGATCAACTAATAGAGCACACAAACAACGTGAGAGTGCGTGAAAGACTGTTACTCGAGTCCGACGATCTGTCGTTGTCACAGGCAGTCGACATTGCCTTTCAAGTGGAGTCTGCAGCCGAATGTGCAGCGAAACTAGCACACACACCCAGTGACAGCGCCCTCGGCCCCGACAGCTCTGACACGGTAATGCTCGCGCGACGGCAGCAACGCGCGCTACCGTGGCAACAGTGTGGAAACTGCAGATCTCGTTCACATGCTACCAGAGCGCAGAATTGCCCCGTGCGTGGCCAAGCCTGTCGCTATTGTGGAAAACAAAATCACTTTGCCAATGTCTGCCGCTCTGCCGCGGTTGCTACAAATGAACACTCTCAGTCCTCAAGCACTATAATTCACAACATGAGCTCTGGGCCAGTAGTGGCTTTCAAATCATGCACAATTAACCTGAATGATGTGTGCATCCCGCTGTTGTTGGATACCTGTGCCAGCGTCTCACTGCTGAATGTGGACACATTCAAACGCTTTTTCAGCTCCCTGCCACTGTCTGCGCCCTCCACTACCCTTTGCGGGTATGGTAATTCGAAAATTGGACTAGTGGGCTCAGTCAACCTCACAGTACGCTATGGAACAAAAGTTTTGCCAGATTTTTGTTTTCATGTGGCACGCCAAGGAGCTAACCTGATGGGACTGGATCTTTTCACTGACCTTTGTTTTTCTCTCTTGGACACTGGTGGGTCTGCGATTCTGCACGTCGCCTCACCGTGGCGCCAAACATGGCCAGCACTCTTCGAGGGTCTGGGCTGCCTGACTGCCTTCACCCACCAGCCCATGGTTGACTCCACCGTTACCCCTGTCATTTAGCCACTGCGCCGCTTCCCGCTTGCTCTCCGTGACGGGGTCACAGCTGAACTAAAGCAGCTACTGGAAGCCGGGATCATCGAACCAGTTGATGCCTCCCCATGGGTCTCCAACCTGGTTGCAACGAAAAAGTCAGGTGGTCTACGCGTCTGTGTCGATCTTCGAGCAGTGAATAAGGCCATAATCCCTGACCAGTATCCACTGCCCACGTCAGAGGAACTCACAGCGCAGTTCTATGGTTCCATCCTGTTCTCGAAACTGGACCTTCGACAGGGCTATCTACAGGTTCCTCTCCACCCCAGCAGCAGGGACCTCACTGCTTTTGTGACACATGCTGGCGTCTTTCGGTACACCAGGATGCCATTTGGACTTAGCTCTGCACCCAGCTGCTTCCAAAAGGTGATGGCCTCTGTGCTCGCGGGCATTCCTGGGGTGGTCATCTACCTGGATGACATCGTCGTGCATGGGCCCTCGACCTCCACTCACGACGAACGCCTTCACAGAGTTTTCACAGCTCTAGCAAAACACAAGCTCACACTGAATGGCGAAAAGTGTGTCTTTGCTGTTTCAGAGATCGAATTTGTGGGGTTTCGGCTGTCGGCTGACGGTATATCCCCACTCCAGTCAAACGTGGATGCCATTCACAGCATCCCAGAACCCAGCTCTGCAGCACAGGTTGCCTCCTTCCTTGGCATGACTGGTTACTACCTGAAGTTTTTGCCCCAGTACTCAGCCACCACAGCCCCACTGCGCCAGCTCCTGCGAAAGGATGAGCCCTGGGTGTGGTCACAAGCCTGTACGGAAGCTGTTCGCCTCCTCAAATCGCAGCTCACGTCGCCTCCAGTGTTGGCTCACTTTGACGTCGCCAGCCCCACCCTCGTCACCTGCGACGCGTCCGCTGCAGCTGTGGGGGCGGTGTTATCGCAGATACAGAATGGAGTGGAGAAACCAATCGCATTTTGCCTCCCGAGCCCTTAGCCCCACCGAACAGGAGTACTCAGTAGGTGAGCGTGAGGCGCTGGCATGCGTCTGGGCATGTGAGCGGTGGCACCTGTACATGTATGGCTGTGCCTTCATCCTGCAAACCGATCACCAGGCCCTCACTGCCCTGCTGTCGACATCCGGCACGGGCCACAGACCACTGCATCTACACCGCTGGTCTGACCACCTCCGCCAATACAATTTCAGTCTCCAGTTCACACCAGGACGTGACAATGTTGTTGCAGATCTGCTCTCCCGCATTGTCTCTGCCTCAGCCCCACTCGTCGGGTCTGAACAAGTGGAACAGGATATCGTCCAGATGCTGCACATGCCTCTCCAAACCACAGCCTCTCTCCAGGAGCTCAAAGAGGCCTCTGAACAGGATCCAGCCCTCTCCCAGCTGTGCACCTTCATCAGAGATGGCTGGCCTCGCAAGGTGCCTGAGGAACTGTCTGCCTACTCCAGAGTTAAAGAGGAGCTCTCCTGCTGGAATGACTCCTGTGTTGCACGTGGGCTCTGCACTGTGGTCCCAAGTGCCCTTCGTGCGCGTGTTTTATCCATGGCGCATGAGGGCCACTTGGGCATAGTGAAGCTCAAACAATGAGGCCGAGACCTAGTGTGGTGGCCGGGTATCAACAGGGAAATCGAGGCCCTGGTCAAGGACTGTGCAGCCTGCCTTGTAAGTGGCAAGACTGGCCACCAAGCTCCCCCACCCCTGCAACTCCTTGCCTGGCCCTCACAGCCCTGGGAGCACCTGCAGCTGGACGTCTGCGGGGAGATCCATGGTGTCCCCCACCATCAACGGTTCCTAGTGGTGACCTATGACCTGCACTCAAAATGGCCAGAGGTCACTGCCGTGGGCTCCGTCACCTCTCGGGTCATCATTGATATCCTTGAGTCACTCTTCTCCTGCTGGGGGCATCCAAAGGCCATCACCACAGACCATGGCCCCCAAATGGTCTCTTCGGAATCCTCCTCTTACCTTGAGAGCAAGGGCATCCGTCACATTCGCACAGTGTACTACCACCCCGAGTCAAATGGGGGTGTGGAGCGTTTTAACCAGACACTGAAAAATGGCCTCAGAGCATACCTACCCCAGGGGTGTGCATTTGACAAGGCCCTCCTCCACACACTGCTGCACTACAGAGCCTCCCAGCATTCCACTACAGGGGTCTCACCCGCATCCCTCATGCTAGGCCGTGAGCTCATGCTGCCCCTTGGCAGGCTCCGCCCCTCGCTAGCTCAGAGCCCTGCTGCGCTGGCTCAAGCCACAGTCACTAGACAGCAGGAGAAGATGAAACTCCGCTTCGACCAGTCGAAGAGGGCCAAGGCGCCCAACATCTCAGTCTCTGATTGGGTCAGAGTCCGCAGGCCTCACCGCAATAATAAGATGGCGTCATTCTGGTCCTCCCCTCACCAAATCAGCCGCCAACTTGGACCAGCCACTATCTGCCTCACTGACGGCTCTCGGTGGCATGCCAGCCGCCTTCGGAAGGTGCCAGCACCCCCTGATGCGGGATTATACGGACCTAACCCCCAAGCCTTACCCCCAGAGTGGCGGGATGCACATGTGGCTCAGCCAGCCAACCCTCAAGCAGATGTTGTGCCTCAGCCTGCTCCTCACCAGTCCACACCTCGGCCTGTTCGTACACATTCTCGCCCTGGCCACCTACAGGACTTTGTCACTACATTTCATGTTTGAAATTCTGTGAGGGGGGAGGAAATGTTATGTCTGACAGTTGGTGATAGGTACTCGATTGCCTTGGCCTGAGCACATGGAGTTTCATAGTGCTGTGATCATTGTATTGTGTATAGGTATTCGATTGCTTGTGCCTGGGAGTGTGTGTGTGTGGCAGCCATATTAAAAGCAGCATGAACTGAACTCACTGACGGCCTCTGGATTATCTTTGCAAACGCAACAGTCAGTAACACAGGGCGCTGGGGGAAAGGGGTCACTGAGTGACAATGTGAGGGAGCTGGATTGACATCAGTGGAGATACAGGCAGTAACACAGGGCACTGGGGGAGAGGGGTTACTGAGTGACAGTGTGAGGGAGCTGGATTAACATCAGTGGAGATACAGTCAGTAACACAGTGCGTTGGGGAGAGGGGTTACTGAGTGACAGTGTGAGGAAGCTGGATTAACATCAGTGGAGATAGTCAGTAACAGAGGGTGCTGGGGGAGAGGGGTTAGTGATTGAGAATGTGAGGGAGCTGGATTAACATCAGTAAAGATACAGTCAGTAACCCCGGGCACTGGGGGAGAGGGGTGACTGAGTGAGAATGTGAGGGAGCTGGATTAACATCAGTAGAGATACAGTCAGTAACCCCGGGCATTGGGGGAGAGGGGTCACAGAGTGACAGTGTGAGGGAGCTGGATTAACATCAGTAGAGATACAGTCAGTAACCCCGGGCACTGGAGGAGAGGGGCCATTGAGTGAAGGTCTGAGGGAGCTAGATTAACATCAGTAGAGAGACACAGTCAGTAACACAGGGAGCTGGGGGAGAGGGGTTACTGAGTGACAGTGTGAGGGAGCTGGATTAACATCAGTAGAGATACAGTGAGTAACGCTGGGGGAGAGGGGTCACTGAGTGACAGTGTGATGGAGCTGGATTAACATCAGTGGAGATACAGCCAGTAACACAGGGCGCTGGGGGACAGGGGTTACTGAGTGACAGTGTGTGGGAGCTGGATTACCATCAGTAGAGATACAGTCAGTAACACAGAGCGTTGGGGGAGATGGGTTACTGAGTGATAGTGAGGGAACTGGATTAACATCAGTAGCGATACAGTCAGTAACACAGTGCGCTGGAGAGAGGGGTGACTGAGTGACAGTGTGAGGGAGCTGGATTAACATCAGTGGAGATACAGCCAGTAATACAGGGCGCTGGGGGACAGAGGGTACAGAGTGACAGTGTGAGGGAGCTGGATTGACATCAGTGGAGATACAGTCAGTAACACAGGGCGCTGGGGGAGAGGGGTTACTAAGTGACAGTGTGAGGGAGCTGGATTAACATCAGTAGAGATACAGTGAGTAACGCTGGGGGAGAGGGGTCACTGAGTGAAGCTCTGAGGGAGCTGGATTAACATCAGTGGAGATACAGTCAGTGACACAGGGCGCTGGGGGAGTGGGGTTACTGAGTGACAGTGTGATGGAGCTGGATTAACATCAGTGGAGATACAGTCAGTGACACAGGGCGCTGGGGGAGTGGGGTTACTGAGTGACAGTGTGAGGGAGCTGGATTAACATCAGTGGAGATACAGTCAGTAACACAGGGCGTTGGGGGAGATGGGTTACTGAGTGATAGTGAGGGAACTGGATTAACATCAGTAGCGATACAGTCAGTAACACAGTGCGCTGGGGAGAGGGGTCACTGAGTGACCATGTGAGGGAGCTGGATTAACATCAGTGGAGATACAGTCAGTAACTCAGGGCGCTGGGGGAGAGGGGTTACTGAGTGACAGTGTGAGGGAGCGGGATTAACATCAGTAGAGATACAGTCAGTAACCCTGGTCGCTGGGGGAGAGGGGTCACTGAGTGACCATGTGAGGGAGCTGGACTACATCAGTGGAGATACAGTCAGTGACACAGGGCGTTGGGGGAGAGGGGTTATTGAGTGACAGTGTGAGAGAGCTGGATTAACATCAGTGGAGATACAGTCAGTAACACAGGGCACTGGGGGAGAGGGGTTACTGAGTGACATTGTGAGGGAGCTGGATTAACATCAGTAGAGGTACAGTCAGTAACACTGGGCACTGGGTGAGAGGGGTTACTGAGTGACAGCGTGAGGGAGCTGGATTAACATCAGTGGAGATACATTCAGTAATACAGGGTGCTGGGGCAGAGGGGTTATTGAGTGACAGTGTGAGGGAGCTGGATTACCATCAGTAGAGATACAGTCAGTAACTCAGGGCGCTGGGGGAGTGGGGTTACTGAGTGACAGTGTGAGGAAGCTGGATTAACATCAGTAGAGATACAGTCAGTAACCCCGTGCGCTGGGGGAGAGGGGTCACTGAGTGAAGGTCTGAGGGAGCTGGATGAACATCAGTGGAGATACAGTCAGTGACACAGGGCACAGGGGGAGAGATGTTACTGAGTGACAGTGTGAGAGAGCTGGATTGACATCAGTGGAGATACAGTCAGTAACACGGGGCACTGGGGGAGTGGGGTTACTGAGGGACAGTGTGAGGGAGCTGGATTACCATCAGTAGAGATACAGCCAGTTAGACAGGGCGTTGGGGGAAAGGGGTTACTGAGTGACAGTGTGAGGGAGCTGGATTAACACCAGTGGAGATACAATCAGCAACACAGGGCGCTGGGGAGAGGGCTGACTGAGTGACAGCGTAAGGGAGCTGGATTAACATCAGTGGAGATAATCAGTAACAGAGGGCGCTGGGGGAGAGGGGTTACTGAGTGACAGTGTGAGGGAGCTCGATTAACATCAATGGAGATACACTCAGTAACACAGTGCACTGGGGACAGGGGTTATTGAGTGACAGTGTGAGGGAGCTGGATTAACATCAGTAGAGCTACAGTCAGTAACCCCGGGCGCTGGGGGAGAAGGGTCACAGAGTGACAGTGTGAGGGAGCTGGATGAACATCAGTAGAGATACAGTCAGTAACCCCGGGCGCTGGGGGAGAAGGGTCACTGAGTGAAGGTCTGAGGGAGCTAGATTAACATCAGTGGAGATACAGCCAGTGACACAGGGTGCTGGGGGAGTGGGGTAACTGAGTGATAGTGTGAGGGAGCTGCATTAACATCAGTGGAGATACAGTCAGTAGCACGGGGTGCTGGGGGAGAGGGGTTACTGAGTGACAGTGTGAGGGAGCTGGATTAACATCAGTGGAGATAGAATCAGTAACGCAGTGCGCTGGGGAGAGGGGTGACTGAGTGACAGTGTGAGGGAGCTGGATTAACATCAGTGGAGATACAGTTAGTAACACAGTGCGCTGGGGAGAGGGGTGACTGAGTGACAGTGTGAGGGAGCTGGATTAACATCAGCAGAGATACAGTCAGTAACACAGGGCACTGGGGGAGAGAGGTTACTGAGTGAAAATGTGATGGAGCTGGATTAACATCAGTAGAGATACAGTCAGTAACCCCGTTCACTCGGGGAGAGGGGTTACTGAATGACAGTGTGAGGGAGCTGGATTACCATCAGTAGAGATACAGTCAGTGAGGCGGTGCTGGGGGAGAGGGGTTACTGAGTGACAGTGTGAGGGAGCTGGATTAACATCAGTAGAGATACAGTCAGTAACCCCGGGCGTTCGGGGAGAGGGGTCACTGAGTGAAGCTCTGAGGGAGCTGGATCAACATCAGTGGAGATACAGTCAGTGACACAGGGCGCTAGGGGAGTGGGGTTACTGAGTGACAGTGTGAGGGAGCTGGATTAACATCAGTGGAGATACAGTCAGTGACACAGGGCGCTGGGGGAGAGGTGTTACTGAGTGACAGTGTGAGGGAGCTGGATTAACACCAGTGGAGATACAATCAGCAACAAAGGGCGCTGGGTGAGAAGGGTTACTGAGTGACAGTGTGAGGGAGCTAGTTAAAACCTGGGGAGATACAGTCAGCAACACAGGGCGCTGGGGGAAAGGGGTCACTGAGTGACAGTGTGAGGGAGCTGGATTAACATCAGTGGAGATACAGTCAGTAACACAGTGCACTGGTGACAGGGGTTATTGAGTGACAGTGTGAGGGAGCTGCATTAACATCAGTGGAGATACAGTCAGTGACACAGGGTGCTGGGGGAGTGGGTTTACTGAGTGATAGTGTGAGGGAGCTGCATTAATATCAGTGGAGATACAGCCAGTTACTCAGGGCGCTGGGGGACAGGGGTTACTGAGTGACAATGTGAGGTATCTGGATTAACATCAGTGGCGATACAGTTAGTAACACAGTGCGCTGGGGAGAGGGGTTACTGAGTGACAGTGTGAGAGCTGAATTAACATCAGTAGGGATACAGTCAGTAACACAGGGTGCTGGGGGAGAGGGGTTACTGAGCGACAGTGTGACGGAGCTGGATTAACATCAGTGGAGATTGAGTCAGTAACGCAGTGCGCTGGGGAGAGGGGTGACTGAGTGAAGTGTGAGGGAGCTGGATTAACATCAGCAGAGATACAGTCAGTAACCCCGTTCACTGGGGGAGAGGGGTTACTGAGTGACAGTGTGAGGTAGCGGGATTAACATCAGTAGAGATACAGTCAGTAACCCTGGGCGCTGGGGGAGAGGGGTCACTGAGTGACCATGTAAGGGAGCTGGATTAACATCAGTGGAGATACAGTCAGTGACACAGGGCGCTGGGGGAGAGGGGTTACTGAGTGACAGTGTGAGGGAGCTGGATTAACATCAGTAGAGATACAGTGAATAACGCTGGGGGAGAGGGGTCACTGAGTGAAGCTCTGAGGGAGCAGGATTAACATCAGTGGAGATACAGTCAGTGACACAGGGCGCTGGGGGAGTGGGGTTACTGAGTGACAATGTGAGGGAGCTGGATTAACATCAGTGGAGATACAGCCAGTAACACAGGGCGCTGGGGGACAGGGGTTACTGAGTGACAGTGTGAGGGAGCTGGATTAACATCAGTGGAGATACAGTCAGTAACACAGGGTACTGGGGCAGAGGGGTTACTGAATGACAGTGTGGGAGCTGGATTACCATCAGTAGAGATACAGTCAGTAACACAGTGCGCTGGGGAGAGGGGTGACTGAGTGACAGTGTGAGGGAGCTGGATTAACATCAGTGGAGATACAGCCAGTAATACAGGGCGATGGGGGACAGAGTGTACTGAGTGACAGTGTGAGGTAGCTGGATTAACATCAATAGAGACACAGTCAGTAACCCTTGGCGCTGGGGGAGAGGGGTCACTGAGTGACAGTGTGAGGGAGCTGGATTAACATCAGTGGAGATACAGTCAGTAACACAGTGCGCTGGGGAGAGGGGTGACTGAGTGACAGTGTGAGGGAGCTGGATTAACATCAGTGGAGATACAGCCAGTAATACAGGGCGATGGGGGACAGAGGGTACTGAGTGACAGTGTGAGGGAGCTGGATTAACATCAATAGAGATACAGTCAGTAACACAGTGCGCTGGGGAGAGGGGTGACTGAGTGACAGTGTGAGGGAGCTGGATTAACATCAGTGGAGATACAGCCAGTAATACAGGGCGATGGGGGACAGAGGGTACTGAGTGACAGTGTGAGGGAGCTGGATTAACATCAGTAGAGATACAGTCAGTAACCCTGGGCGCTGGGGGAGAGGGGTCACTGAGTGACCATGTGAGGGAGCTGGACTACATCAGTGGAGATACAGTCAGTGACACAGGGCGCTGGGTGAAGGGGTTATTGAGTGACAGTGTGAGAGAGCTGGATTAACATCAGTGGAGATACAGTCAGTAACACAGGGCACTGGGGGAGAGGGGTTACTGAGTGACATTGTGAGGGAGCTGGATTAACATCAGTGGAGATACAGTCAGTAACACAGTGCACTGGGGACAGGGGTTATTGAGTGACAGTGTGAGGGAGCTGGATTAACATCAGTAGAGATACAGTCAGTAACCCCGGGCACTGGGGGAGAGGGGTCACAGAGTGACAGTGTGAGGGAGCTGGATTAACATCAGTGGAGATACAGTCAGTGACACAGGGCGCTGGGGGAGAGGTATTACTGAGTGACAGTGTGAGGGAGCTGGATTAACACCAGTGGAGATAATCAGTAACAGAGGGCGCTGGGTGAGAAGGGTTACTGAGTGAGAATGTGAGGGAGCTGGATTAAAACGTGGGGAGATACAGTCAGCAACACAGGGCGCTGGGGGAAAGGGGTCACTGAGTGACAGTGTGGGAGCTGGATTAACATCAGTGGAGATACAGTCAGTAACACAGTGCACTGGTGACAGGGGTTATTGAGTGACAGTGTGAGGGAGCTGCATTAACATCAGTGGAGATAGTCAGTAAAAGAGGACGCTGGGGGAGAGGGGTTACTGATTGAGAATGTGAGGGAGCTGGATTAACATCAGTAGAGATACAATCAGTAACCCCAGGCGCTGGGGGAGAGGGGTCACTGAGTGACAGTGAGAGGGAGCTGGATTAACATCAGTGGAGATACAGTCAGTGACACAGGGTGCTGGGGGAGTGGGTTTACTGAGTGATAGTGTGAGGGAGCTGCATTGATATCAGTGGAGATACAGCCAGTTACTCAGGGCGCTGGGGGACAGGCGTTACTGAGTGACAATGTGAGGTATCTGGATTAACATCAGTGGCGATACAGTTAGTAACCCTGGGCGCTGGGGGAGAGGGGTCACTGAGTGACAGTGTGAGAGCTGGATTAACATCAGTAGGGATACAGTCAGTAACACAGGGCGCTGGGGGAGAGGGGTTACTGAGTGACAATGTGAGGTATCTGGATTAACATCAGTGGCGATACAGTTAGTAACCCTGGGTGCTGGGGGAGAGGGGTCACTGAGTGACAGTGTGAGAGCTGGATTAACATCAGTAGGGATACAGTCAGTGACACAGGGTGCTGGGGGAGTGGGTTTACTGAGTGATAGTGTGAGGGAGCTGCATTGATATCAGTGGAGATACAGCCAGTTACTCAGGGCGCTGGGGGAGAGGGGTCACTGAGTGACAGTGTGAGAGCTGGATTAACATCAGTAGGGATACAGTCAGTAACCCTGGGCGCTGGGGGAGAGGGGTCACTGAGTGACCATGTAAGGGAGCTGGATTAACATCAGTAGAGATACAGTCAGTGACACAGGGCGCTGGGGGAGAGGGGTTACTGAGTGACAGTGTGAGGGAGCTGGATTAACATCAGTAGAGATACAGTGAGTAACGCTGGGGGAGAGGGGTCACTGAGTGAAGGTCTGAGGGAGCTGGATTAACATCAGTGGAGATACAGTCAGTGACACAGGGCGCTGGAGGAGTGGGGTTACTGAGTGACAGTGTGATGGAGCTGGATTAACATCAGTGGAGATACAGCCAGTAACACAGGGCGCTGGGGGACAGGGGTTACTGAGTGACAGTGTGAGGGAGCTGGATTAACATCAGTGGAGATACAGTCAGTAACACAGGGTACTGGGGCAGAGGGGTTACTGAATGACAGTGTGGGAGCTGGATTACCATCAGTAGAGATACAGTCAGTAACACAGGGCGTTGGGGGAGATGGGTTACTGAGTGATAGTGAGGGAACTGGATTAACATCAGTAGCGATACAGTCAGTAACACAGTGCGCTGGGGAGAGGGGTGACTGAGTGACAGTGTGAGGGAGCTGGATTAACATCAGTGGAGATACAGCCAGTAATACAGGGCGCTGGGGGAGAGGGGTTACTGAGTGACATTGTGAGGGAGCTGGATTAACATCAGTAGAGATACAGTCAGTAACACTGGGCACTGGGTGAGAGGGGTTACTGAGTGACATTGTGAGGGAGCTGGATTAACATCAGTAGAGATACAGTCAGTAACACAGTGCGCTGGGGAGAGGGGTGACTGAGTGACAGTGTGAGGGAGCTGGATTAACATCAGTGGAGATACAGCCAGTAATACAGGGCGCTGGGGGACAGAGGGTACTGAGTGACAGTGTGAGGGAGCTGGATTAACATCAGTAGAAACACAGTCAGTAAACCTTGGCGCTGGGGGAGAGGGGTCACTGAGTGACCAAGTGAGGGAGCTGGATTAACATCAGTGGAGATACAGTCAGTAACTCAGGGCGCTGGGGGAGAGGGGTTACTGAGTGACAGTGTGAGGGAGCGGGATTAACATCAGTAGAGATACAGTCAGTAACCCTGGGTGCTGGGGGAGAGGGGTCACTGAGTGACCATGTGTGGGAGCTGGACTACATCAGTGGAGATACAGTCAGTGACACAGGGCGCTGGGGGAGAGGGGTTATTGAGTGACAGTGTGAGAGAGCTGGATTAACATCAGTGGAGATACAGTCAGTAACACTGGGCACTGGGTGAGAGGGGTTACTGAGTGACAGTGTGAGGGAGCTGGATTACCATCAGTAGAGATACAATCAGTGAGACGGCGCTGGGGGAGAGGGGTTACTGAGTGACATTGTGAGGGAGCTGGATTAACATCAGTGGAGATACAGTCAGTAACACAGTGCACTGGGGACAGGGGTTATTGAGTGACAGTGTGAGGGAGCTGGATTAACATCAGTAGAGATACAGTCAGTAACCCCGGGCACTGGGGGAGAGGGGTCACAGAGTGACAGTGTGAGGGAGCTGGATTAACATCAGTGGAGATACAGTCAGTGACACAGGGCGCTGGGGGAGAGGTATTACTGAGTGACAGTGTGAGGGAGCTGGATTAACACCAGTGGAGATAATCAGTAACAGAGGGCGCTGAGTGAGAAGGGTTACTGAGTGAGAATGTGAGGGAGCTGGATTAAAACGTGGGGAGATACAGTCAGCAACACAGGGCGCTGGGGGAAAGGGGTCACTGAGTGACAGTGTGGGAGCTGGATTAACATCAGTGGAGATACAGTCAGTAACACAGTGCACTGGTGATAGGGGTTATTGAGTGACAGTGTGAGGGAGCTGCATTAACATCAGTGGAGATAGTCAGTAAAAGAGGACGCTGGGGGAGAGGGGTTACTGATTGAGAATGTGAGGGAGCTGGATTAACATCAGTAGAGATACAATCAGTAACCCCAGGCGCTGGGGGAGAGGGGTCACTGAGTGACAGTGAGAGGGAGCTGGATTAACATCAGTGGAGATACAGTCAGTGACACAGGGTGCTGGGGGAGTGGGTTTACTGAGTGATAGTGTGAGGGAGCTGCATTGATATCAGTGGAGATACAGCCAGTTACTCAGGGCGCTGGGGGACAGGGGTTACTGAGTGACAATGTGAGGTATCTGGATTAACATCAGTGGCGATACAGTTAGTAACCCTGGGCGCTGGGGGAGAGGGGTCACTGAGTGACAGTGTGAGAGCTGGATTAACATCAGTAGGGATACAGTCAGTAACACAGGGCGCTGGGGGAGAGGGGTTACTGAGTGACAATGTGAGGTATCTGGATTAACATCAGTGGCGATACAGTTAGTAACCCTGGGCGCTGGGGGAGAGGGGTCACTGAGTGACAGTGTGAGAGCTGGATTAACATCAGTAGGGATACAGTCAGTGACACAGGGTGCTGGGGGAGTTGGTTTACTGAGTGATAGTGTGAGGGAGCTGCATTGATATCAGTGGAGATACAGCCAGTTACTCAGGGCGCTGGGGGAGAGGGGTCACTGAGTGACAGTGTGAGAGCTGGATTAACATCAGTAGGGATACAGTCAGTAACCCTGGGCGCTGGGGAGAGGGGTCACTGAGTGACCATGTAAGGGAGCTGGATTAACATCAGTAGAGATACAGTCAGTGACACAGGGCGCTGGGGGAGAGGGGTTACTGAGTGACAGTGTGAGGGAGCTGGATTAACATCAGTAGAGATACAGTGAGTAACGCTGGGGGAGAGGGGTCACTGAGTGAAGGTCTGAGGGAGCTGGATTAACATCAGTGGAGATACAGTCAGTGACACAGGGCGCTGGGGGAGTGGGGTTACTGAGTGACAGTGTGATGGAGCTGGATTAACATCAGTGGAGATACAGCCAGTAACACAGGGCGCTGGGGGACAGGGGTTACTGAGTGACAGTGTGAGGGAGCTGGATTAACATCAGTGGAGATACAGTCAGTAACACAGGGTACTGGGGCAGAGGGGTTACTGAATGACAGTGTGGGAGCTGGATTACCATCAGTAGAGATACAGTCAGTAACACAGGGCGTTGGGGGAGATGGGTTACTGAGTGATAGTGAGGGAACTGGATTAACATCAGTAGCGATACAGTCAGTAACACAGTGCGCTGGGGAGAGGGGTGACTGAGTGACAGTGTGAGGGAGCTGGATTAACATCAGTGGAGATACAGCCAGTAATACAGGGCGCTGGGGGAGAGGGGTTACTGAGTGACATTGTGAGGGAGCTGGATTAACATCAGTAGAGATACAGTCAGTAACACTGGGCACTGGGTGAGAGGGGTTACTGAGTGACATTGTGAGGGAGCTGGATTAACATCAGTAGAGATACAGTCAGTAACACAGTGCGCTGGGGAGAGGGGTGACTGAGTGACAGTGTGAGGGAGCTGGATTAACATCAGTGGAGATACAGCCAGTAATACAGGGCGCTGGGGGACAGAGGGTACTGAGTGACAGTGTGAGGGAGCTGGATTAACATCAGTAGAAACACAGTCAGTAAACCTTGGCGCTGGGGGAGAGGGGTCACTGAGTGACCAAGTGAGGGAGCTGGATTAACATCAGTGGAGATACAGTCAGTAACTCAGGGCGCTGGGGGAGAGGGGTTACTGAGTGACAGTGTGAGGGAGCGGGATTAACATCAGTAGAGATACAGTCAGTAACCCTGGGTGCTGGGGGAGAGGGGTCACTGAGTGACCATGTGAGGGAGCTGGACTACATCAGTGGAGATACAGTCAGTGACACAGGGCACTGGGGGAGAGGGGTTATTGAGTGACAGTGTGAGAGAGCTGGATTAACATCAGTGGAGATACAGTCAGTAACACTGGGCACTGCGTGAGAGGGGTTACTGAGTGACAGTGTGAGGGAGCTGGATTACCATCAGTAGAGATACAATCAGTGAGACGGCGCTGGGGGAGAGGGGTTACTGAGTGACAGTGTGAGGGAGCTGGATTAACATCAGTAGAGATATAGTCAGTAACACTGGGCACTGGGTGAGAGGGGTTACTGAGTGACAGTGTGAGGGAGCTGGATTACCATCAGTAGAGATACAATCAGTGAGACGGCGCTGGGGGAGAGGGGTTACTGAGTGACAGTGTGAGGGAGCTGGATTAACATCAGTAGAGATATAGTCAGTAACCCCGGGCGCTGGGGGAGAGGCGTCACTGAGTGAAGCTCTGAGGGAGCTGGATCAACAGCAGTGGAGATACAGTCAGTGACACAGGGTGCTGGGGGAGTGGGGTTACTGAGTGACAGTGTGAGGGAGCTGGATTAACATCAGCGGAGATACAGTCAGTGACACAGGGCGCTGGGTGAAGGGGTTATTGAGTGACAGTGTGAGAGAGCTGGATTAACATCAGTGGAGATACAGTCAGTAACACAGGGCACTGGGGGAGAGGGGTTACTGAGTGACATTGTGAGGGAGCTGGATTAACATCAGTGGAGATACAGTCAGTAACACAGTGCACTGGGGACAGGGGTTATTGAGTGACAGTGTGAGGGAGCTGGATTAACATCAGTAGAGATACAGTCAGTAACCCCGGGCACTGGGGGAGAGGGGTCACAGAGTGACAGTGTGAGGGAGCTGGATTAACATCAGTGGAGATACAGTCAGTGACACAGGGCGCTGGGGGAGAGGTATTACTGAGTGACAGTGTGAGGGAGCTGGATTAACACCAGTGGAGATAATCAGTAACAGAGGGCGCTGGGTGAGAAGGGTTACTGAGTGAGAATGTGAGGGAGCTGGATTAAAACGTGGGGAGATACAGTCAGCAACACAGGGCGCTGGGGGAAAGGGGTCACTGAGTGACAGTGTGGGAGCTGGATTAACATCAGTGGAGATACAGTCAGTAACACAGTGCACTGGTGACAGGGGTTATTGAGTGACAGTGTGAGGGAGCTGCATTAACATCAGTGGAGATAGTCAGTAAAAGAGGACGCTGGGGGAGAGGGGTTACTGATTGAGAATGTGAGGGAGCTGGATTAACATCAGTAGAGATACAATCAGTAACCCCAGGCGCTGGGGGAGAGGGGTCACTGAGTGACAGTGAGAGGGAGCTGGATTAACATCAGTGGAGATACAGTCAGTGACACAGGGTGCTGGGGGAGTGGGTTTACTGAGTGATAGTGTGAGGGAGCTGCATTGATATCAGTGGAGATACAGCCAGTTACTCAGGGCGCTGGGGGACAGGCGTTACTGAGTGACAATGTGAGGTATCTGGATTAACATCAGTGGCGATACAGTTAGTAACCCTGGGCGCTGGGGGAGAGGGGTCACTGAGTGACAGTGTGAGAGCTGGATTAACATCAGTAGGGATACAGTCAGTAACACAGGGCGCTGGGGGAGAGGGGTTACTGAGTGACAATGTGAGGTATCTGGATTAACATCAGTGGCGATACAGTTAGTAACCCTGGGTGCTGGGGGAGAGGGGTCACTGAGTGACAGTGTGAGAGCTGGATTAACATCAGTAGGGATACAGTCAGTAACCCTGGGCGCTGGGGGAGAGGGGTCACTGAGTGACCATGTAAGGGAGCTGGATTAACATCAGTAGAGATACAGTCAGTGACACAGGGCGCTGGGGGAGAGGGGTTACTGAGTGACAGTGTGAGGGAGCTGGATTAACATCAGTAGAGATACAGTGAGTAACGCTGGGGGAGAGGGGTCACTGAGTGAAGGTCTGAGGGAGCTGGATTAACATCAGTGGAGATACAGTCAGTGACACAGGGCGCTGGAGGAGTGGGGTTACTGAGTGACAGTGTGATGGAGCTGGATTAACATCAGTGGAGATACAGCCAGTAACACAGGGCGCTGGGGGACAGGGGTTACTGAGTGACAGTGTGAGGGAGCTGGATTAACATCAGTGGAGATACAGTCAGTAACACAGGGTACTGGGGCAGAGGGGTTACTGAATGACAGTGTGGGAGCTGGATTACCATCAGTAGAGATACAGTCAGTAACACAGGGCGTTGGGGGAGATGGGTTACTGAGTGATAGTGAGGGAACTGGATTAACATCAGTAGCGATACAGTCAGTAACACAGTGCGCTGGGGAGAGGGGTGACTGAGTGACAGTGTGAGGGAGCTGGATTAACATCAGTGGAGATACAGCCAGTAATACAGGGCGCTGGGGGAGAGGGGTTACTGAGTGACATTGTGAGGGAGCTGGATTAACATCAGTAGAGATACAGTCAGTAACACTGGGCACTGGGTGAGAGGGGTTACTGAGTGACATTGTGAGGGAGCTGGATTAACATCAGTAGAGATACAGTCAGTAACACAGTGCGCTGGGGAGAGGGGTGACTGAGTGACAGTGTGAGGGAGCTGGATTAACATCAGTGGAGATACAGCCAGTAATACAGGGCGCTGGGGGACAGAGGGTACTGAGTGACAGTGTGAGGGAGCTGGATTAACATCAGTAGAAACACAGTCAGTAAACCTTGGCGCTGGGGGAGAGGGGTCACTGAGTGACCAAGTGAGGGAGCTGGATTAACATCAGTGGAGATACAGTCAGTAACTCAGGGCGCTGGGGGAGAGGGGTTACTGAGTGACAGTGTGAGGGAGCGGGATTAACATCAGTAGAGATACAGTCAGTAACCCTGGGTGCTGGGGGAGAGGGGTCACTGAGTGACCATGTGTGGGAGCTGGACTACATCAGTGGAGATACAGTCAGTGACACAGGGCGCTGGGGGAGAGGGGTTATTGAGTGACAGTGTGAGAGAGCTGGATTAACATCAGTGGAGATACAGTCAGTAACACTGGGCACTGGGTGAGAGGGGTTACTGAGTGACAGTGTGAGGGAGCTGGATTACCATCAGTAGAGATACAATCAGTGAGACGGCGCTGGGGGAGAGGGGTTACTGAGTGACATTGTGAGGGAGCTGGATTAACATCAGTGGAGATACAGTCAGTAACACAGTGCACTGGGGACAGGGGTTATTGAGTGACAGTGTGAGGGAGCTGGATTAACATCAGTAGAGATACAGTCAGTAACCCCGGGCACTGGGGGAGAGGGGTCACAGAGTGACAGTGTGAGGGAGCTGGATTAACATCAGTGGAGATACAGTCAGTGACACAGGGCGCTGGGGGAGAGGTATTACTGAGTGACAGTGTGAGGGAGCTGGATTAAAACGTGGGGAGATACAGTCAGCAACACAGGGCGCTGGGGGAAAGGGGTCACTGAGTGACAGTGTGGGAGCTGGATTAACATCAGTGGAGATACAGTCAGTAACACAGTGCACTGGTGATAGGGGTTATTGAGTGACAGTGTGAGGGAGCTGCATTAACATCAGTGGAGATAGTCAGTAAAAGAGGACGCTGGGGGAGAGGGGTTACTGATTGAGAATGTGAGGGAGCTGGATTAACATCAGTAGAGATACAATCAGTAACCCCAGGCGCTGGGGGAGAGGGGTCACTGAGTGACAGTGAGAGGGAGCTGGATTAACATCAGTGGAGATACAGTCAGTGACACAGGGTGCTGGGGGAGTGGGTTTACTGAGTGATAGTGTGAAGGAGCTGCATTGATATCAGTGGAGATACAGCCAGTTACTCAGGGCGCTGGGGGACAGGGGTTACTGAGTGACAATGTGAGGTATCTGGATTAACATCAGTGGCGATACAGTTAGTAACCCTGGGCGCTGGGGGAGAGGGGTCACTGAGTGACAGTGTGAGAGCTGGATTAACATCAGTAGGGATACAGTCAGTAACACAGGGCGCTGGGGGAGAGGGGTTACTGAGTGACAATGTGAGGTATCTGGATTAACATCAGTGGTGATACAGTTAGTAACCCTGGGCGCTGGGGGAGAGGGGTCACTGAGTGACAGTGTGAGAGCTGGATTAACATCAGTAGGGATACAGTCAGTGACACAGGGTGCTGGGGGAGTGGGTTTACTGAGTGATAGTGTGAGGGAGCTGCATTGATATCAGTGGAGATACAGCCAGTTACTCAGGGCGCTGGGGGAGAGGGGTCACTGAGTGACAGTGTGAGAGCTGGATTAACATCAGTAGGGATACAGTCAGTAACCCTGGGCGCTGGGGGAGAGGGGTCACTGAGTGACCATGTAAGGGAGCTGGATTAACATCAGTAGAGATACAGTCAGTGACACAGGGCGCTGGGGGAGAGGGGTTACTGAGTGACAGTGTGAGGGAGCTGGATTAACATCAGTAGAGATACAGTGAGTAACGCTGGGGGAGAGGGGTCACTGAGTGAAGGTCTGAGGGAGCTGGATTAACATCAGTGGAGATACAGTCAGTGACACAGGGCGCTGGGGGAGTGGGGTTACTGAGTGACAGTGTGATGGAGCTGGATTAACATCAGTGGAGATACAGCCAGTAACACAGGGCGCTGGGGGACAGGGGTTACTGAGTGACAGTGTGAGGGAGCTGGATTAACATCAGTGGAGATACAGTCAGTAACACAGGGTACTGGGGCAGAGGGGTTACTGAATGACAGTGTGGGAGCTGGATTACCATCAGTAGAGATACAGTCAGTAACACAGGGCGTTGGGGGAGATGGGTTACTGAGTGATAGTGAGGGAACTGGATTAACATCAGTAGCGATACAGTCAGTAACACAGTGCGCTGGGGAGAGGGGTGACTGAGTGACAGTGTGAGGGAGCTGGATTAACATCAGTGGAGATACAGCCAGTAATACAGGGCACTGGGGGAGAGGGGTTACTGAGTGACATTGTGAGGGAGCTGGATTAACATCAGTAGAGATACAGTCAGTAACACTGGGCACTGGGTGAGAGGGGTTACTGAGTGACATTGTGAGGGAGCTGGATTAACATCAGTCGAGATACAGTCAGTAACACAGTGCGCTGGGGAGAGGGGTGACTGAGTGACAGTGTGAGGGAGCTGGATTAACATCAGTGGAGATACAGCCAGTAATACAGGGCGCTGGGGGACAGAGGGTACTGAGTGACAGTGTGAGGGAGCTGGATTAACATCAGTAGAAACACAGTCAGTAAACCTTGGCGCTGGGGGAGAGGGGTCACTGAGTGACCAAGTGAGGGAGCTGGATTAACATCAGTGGAGATACAGTCAGTAACTCAGGGCGCTGGGGGAGAGGGGTTACTGAGTGACAGTGTGAGGGAGCGGGATTAACATCAGTAGAGATACAGTCAGTAACCCTGGGTGCTGGGGGAGAGGGGTCACTGAGTGACCATGTGAGGGAGCTGGACTACATCAGTGGAGATACAGTCAGTGACACAGGGCACTGGGGGAGAGGGGTTATTGAGTGACAGTGTGAGAGAGCTGGATTAACATCAGTGGAGATACAGTCAGTAACACTGGGCACTGCGTGAGAGGGGTTACTGAGTGACAGTGTGAGGGAGCTGGATTACCATCAGTAGAGATACAATCAGTGAGACGGCGCTGGGGGAGAGGGGTTACTGAGTGACAGTGTGAGGGAGCTGGATTAACATCAGTAGAGATATAGTCAGTAACACTGGGCACTGGGTGAGAGGGGTTACTGAGTGACAGTGTGAGGGAGCTGGATTACCATCAGTAGAGATACAATCAGTGAGACGGCGCTGGGGGAGAGGGGTTACTGAGTGACAGTGTGAGGGAGCTGGATTAACATCAGTAGAGATATAGTCAGTAACCCCGGGCGCTGGGGGAGAGGCGTCACTGAGTGAAGCTCTGAGGGAGCTGGATCAACAGCAGTGGAGATACAGTCAGTGACACAGGGTGCTGGGGGAGTGGGGTTACTGAGTGACAGTGTGAGGGAGCTGGATTAACATCAGCGGAGATACAGCCAGTAACACAGGGTGCTGGGGGACAGGGGTTACTGAGTGACAGTGTGAGGGAGCTGGATTAACATCAGTAGAGATACAGTCAGTAACACAGTGCGCTGGGGGAGAGGGGTTAGTGAGTGATAGTGTGAGGAAGCTGGATTAACATCAGTGGAGATAGTCAGTAACAGAGGGCACTGGGGGAGAGGGGTTACTGATTGAGAATGTGAGGGAGCTGGATTAACATCAGTAGAGATACAGTCAGTAACCCCGGGCACTGGGGGAGAGGGGTCACAGAGTGACAGTGTGAGGGAGCTGGATCAACATCAGTAGAGATACACAGTCAGTAAAACAGGGCGCTGGGGAGAGGGGTTACTGAGTGACAGCGTGAGGGAGCTGGATTAACATCAGTGGAGGTAATCAGTAACAGAGGGCGCTGGGTGAGAAGGGTTACTGAGTGACAGTGTGAGGGAGCTGGATTAAAACCTGGGGAGATACAGTCAGCAACACAGGGCGCTGGGGTAAAGGGGTCACTGAGTGACAGTGTGAGGGAGCTGGATTAACATCAGTGGAGATAGTCAGTAAAAGAGGGCGCTGGGGGAGAGGGGTTACTGATTGAGAATGTGAGGGAGCTGGATTAACATCAGTAGAGCTACTGTCAGTAACCCCGGGCACTGGGGGAGAGGGGTCACAGAGTGACAGTGTGAGGGAGCTGGATCAACATCAGTAGAGATACAGTCAGTAACCCCGGGCGCTGGGGGAGAGGGGTCACTGAGTGACAGTGAGAAGGAGCTGGATTAACATCAGTGGAGATACAGTCAGTAACCCCGGACGCTGGGGGAGTGGGTTCACTGAGTGATAGTGTGAGGGAGCTGCATTAATATCAGTGGAGATACAGCCAATAACTCAGGGCGCTGGGGGACAGGGGTTACTGAGTGACAATGTGAGGTATCTGGATTAACATCAGTGGCGATACATTTAGTAAATCAGTGCGCTGGGGAGAGGGGTTACTGAGTGACAGTGTGAGAGCTGGATTAACATCAGTAGGGATACAGTCAGTAAGACAGGGTGTTGGGGGAGAGGGGTTACTGAGCGACAGTGTGACGGAGCTGGATTAACATCAGTGGAGATTGGGTCAGTAACGCAGTGCGCTGGGGAGAGGGGTGACTGAGTGACAGTGTGAGGTAGCTGGATTAACATCAGCAGAGATACAGTCAGTAACACAGGGCGCTGGGGGAGAGAGGTTACTGAGTGAAAATGTGATGGAGCTGGATTAACATCAGTAGAGATACAGTCAGTAACCCCGTTCACTGGGGGAGAGGGGTTACTGAATGACAGTGTGAGGGAGCTGGATTACCATCAGTAGAGATACAGTCAGTGAGACGGTGCTGGGGAAGAGGGGTTACTGAGTGATAGTGTGAGGGAGCTGGATTAACATCAGTGGAGATAGTCAGTAACAGAGGGCACTGGGGGAGAGGGGTTATTGATTGAGAATGTGAGGGAGCTGGATTAACATCAGTAGAGATACAGTCAGTAACCCCGGACGCTGGGGGAGTGGGCTTACTGAGTGATAGTGTGAGGGAGCTGCATTAATATCAGTGGAGATACAGCCAGTAACTCAGGGCGCTGGGGGACAGGGGTTACTGAGTGACAATGTGAGGTATCTGGATTACCATCAGTGGCGATACAGTTAGTAACACAGTGCGCTGGGGAGAGGGGTTATTGAGTGACAGTGTGAGAGCTGGATTAACATCAGTAGGGATACAGTCAGTAACACAGGGTGCTGGGGGAGAGGGGTTACTGAGCGACAGTGTGACGGAGCTGGATTAACATCAGTGGAGATTGAGTCAGTAACGCAGTGCGCTGGGGAGAGGGGTGACTGAGTGACAGTGTGAGGGATCTGCATTAATATCAGCAGAGATACAGTCTGTAACACAGTGCGCTGGGGGAGAGAGGTTACTGAGTGACAATGTGATGGAGCTGGATTAACATCAGTAGAGATAGTCAGTAACCCCGTTCACTGGGGGAGAGGGGTTACTGAGTGAAAGTGTGAGGTAGCGGGATTAACATCAGTAGAGATACAGTCAGTAACCCTGGGCGCTGGGGGAGAGGGGTCACTGAGTGACCATGTAAGGGAGCTGGATTAACATCAGTGGAGATACAGTCAGTGACACAGGGCGCTGGGGGAGAGGGGTTACTGAGTGACAGTGTGAGAGAGCTGGATTAACATCAGTGGAGATACAGTCAGTAACACAGGGCACTGGGTGAGAGGGGTTACTGAGTGACATTGTGAGGGATCTGGATTAACATCAGTAGAGATACAGTCAGTAACACTGGGCACTGGGTGAGAGGGGTTACTGAGTGACAGTGTGAGGGAGCTGGATTAACATCAGTGGAGATACAGTAAGTAACACAGTGTGCTGGGGCAGAGGGGTTATTGAGTGACAGTGTAAGGGAGCTGGATTACCATCTGTAGAGATACAGTAAGTAACCCCGGGCGCTGAGGGAGAGGGGTCACTGAGTGAAGCTCTGAGCGACCTGGATTAACATCAGTGGAGATAGTCAGTAACAGAGGGCGCTGGGGGAGAGGGGTTAGTGATTGAGAATGTGAGGGAGCTGGATTAACATCAGTAGAGATACAGTCAGTAACTCAGGGCGCTGGGGGAGTGGGGTTACTGAGTGACAGTGTGAGGGAGCTGGATTGACATCAGTGGAGATAGAGTCAGTAACACAGGGCGCTGGGGGAGTGGGGTTACTGAGTGACAGTGTGAGGGAGCTGGATTACCATCACTAGAGATACAGCCATTTAGACAGGGCGTTGGGGGAGAGGGGTTCCTGAGTGACAGTGTGAGGGAGCTGGATTAACACCAGTGGAGATACAGTCAGCAACACAGGGCGCTGGGGAGTGGGGTTACTGAGTGACAGCATGAGGGAGCTGGATTAACATCAGTGGAGATAATCAGTAACAGAGGGCGCTGGGGGACAGGGGTTACTGAGTGACAGTGTGAGGGAGCTGGATTAACACCAGGGGAGATACAGTCAGCAACACAGGGCGCTGGGGGAAAGGGGTCACTGAGTTACAGTGTGGGAGCTGGATTGACATCAGTGGAGGTACAGTCAGTAACACAGGGCGCTGGGGGAGAGGGCTTACTGCGTGACAGTGTGAGGGAGCTGGATTAACATCAGTGGAGATAGTCAGTACAAGAGGGTGCTGGGGGAGAGGGGTTACTGATTGAGAATGTGAGGGAGCTGGATTAACATCAGTAGAGCTACTGTCAGTAACCCCGGGCACTGGGGGAGAGGGGTCACAGAGTGACAGTGTGAGGGAGCTGGATTAACATCAGTGGAGATAGTCAGTACAAGAGGAATCACCTACAAATGAGCAATCCCCAATGCTATCACTACGACGCCCTGAAATGCCAAGAGCTGACCATAAAGAAGAATACCCTCAGTCAACTAGTCCTGGGACTCAGTGAAGTAACTACTAACAATACTAACAATAACCAGCCCCAGGACAGTGACAGGGTAACACAAAGAATTCGACCCAACACAATCGTCGCTAAGCAAAAGGAAAAATATCTGACATATTGGGCAGAAACAACAAAAACCCAAAGCAAACTCAATTGCTACTTGGCCCTAAACAGACAATACAACATAGCTGATTACCTGACCATGGTAAAGGATAACAAACTGAGAAGAACCTTGACAAGGTACAGACTTAGCGAACATAGCCTAGCGATCGAAAAAGGCAGACACAGGCAGACCAGGCTGCCAAGAGAGGACAGGATATGCTCTCACTGCAGTCAGGGAGTGGTGGAGACAGAGATGCACTTCCTCACAGCTTGTGGAAAATATCAGGGCATCAGGGAGAATTTCTACCAAAAATTCTCACAAATATGCCCTGATTTCAGAAATCTGAATGACAACCAAAAACTCCCATTCCTACTGGGAGAGGAGAGAAGCTGTATAACACTGGCGGCGCACTATGTTACAGCTTGCCATGAACAGAGGGACAACCAGTAAACTAAGAAAAGAATATATATAGACAATGCGAATGTATGTTTATACACTCAGGGATATACCTGTTTATACACTGTATGAATAGAACTGCGTTTATGTGCTAAACCATAAATGTATTTTGATGCTTTGGCAACATAAGATGTGACTTATCATGCCAATAAAGCGATTTAAATTGTAAATTTAAATTGTAAAATTGGGTGCTGGGGGAGAGGGGTTACTGATTGAGAATGTGAGGGAGCTGGATTAACATCAGTAGAGCTACTGTCAGTAACCTCGGGCACTGGGGGAGAGGGGTCACAGAGTGACAGTGTGAGGGAGCTGGATTAACATCAGTAGAGATACAGTCAGTAACACAGTGCACTGGGGACAGGGGTTATTGAGTGACAGTGTGAGGGAGCTGGATTAACATCAGTGGAGATAGTCAGTACAAGAGGGTGCTGGGGGAGAGGGGTTACTGATTGAGAATGTGAGGGAGCTGGATTAACATCAGTAGAGCTACTGTCAGTAACCCCGGGCACTGGGGGAGAGGGGTCACAGAGTGACAGTGTGAGGGAGCTGGATTAACATCAGTAGAGATACAGTCAGTAACCCCGGGCGCTGGGGGAGAAGGGTCACTGAGTGAAGGTCTGAGGGAGCTCGATTAACATCAGTAGAGATACACAGTCAGTAACACTGGGAGCTGGGGGAGTAGGGTTACTGAGTGATAGTGTGAGGGAGCTGCATTAACATCAGTGGAGATACAGTCTGTGACACAGGGTGCTGGGGGAGTGGGGTTACTGAGTGACAGTGTGAGAGAGCTGGATTAACATCAGCGGAGATACAGTCAGTAACACAGTGCGCTGGGGAGAGGGGTTACTGAGTGACAGTGTGAGCGACCTGGATTAACATCAGTGGAGATAGTCAGTAACAGAGGGCGCTGGGGGAGAGGGGTTAGTGATTGAGAATGTGAGGGAGCTGGATTAACACCAGTAGAGATACAGTCAGTAACTCAGGGCGCTGGGGGAGTGGGGTTACTGAATGACAGTGTGAGGGAGCTGGATTAACATCAGTAGAGATAAAGTTAGTATCCCCGTGCGCTGGGGGAGAGGGGTCACTGAGTGAAGGTCTGAGGCAGCTGAAGTAACATCAGTGGAGATACAGTCAATGACACAGGGCGCTGGGGGAGTGGGGTTACTGAGTGACAGTGTGAGGGAGCTGGATTGACATCAGTGGAGATAGAGTCAGTAACACAGGGCGCTGGGGGAGTGGGGTTACTGAGTGACAGTGTGAGGGAGCTGGATTACCATCAGTAGAGATACAGCCAGTTAGACAGGGCGTTGGGGGAGAGGGGTTCCTGAGTGACAGTGTGAGGGAGCTGGATTAACACCAGTGGAGATACAGTCAGCAACACAGGACGCTGGGGAGAGGGGTTACTGAGTGACAGCGTGCGGGAGCTGGATTAACATCAGTGGAGATAATCAGTAACAGAGGGTGCTGGGGGAGAGGGGTTACTGACTGACAGTGTGAGGGAGCTGGATTAACACCAGGGGAGATACAGTCAGCTTCACAGGGCGCTGGGGGAAAGGGGTCACTGAGTTACAGTGTGGGAGCTGGATTGACATCAGTGGAGATACAGTCAGTAACACAGGGCGCTGGGGGAGAGGGCTTACTGAGTGACAGTGTAAGGGAGCTGGATTACCATCAGTGGAGATACAGTCAGTAACACAGTGCACTGGGGACAGGGGTTATTGAGTGACAGTGTGAGGGAGCTGGATTAACATCAGAGGAGATCGTCAGTAAAAGAGGATGCTGGGGGAGAGGGGTTACTGATTGAGAATGTGAGGGAGCTGGATTAACTTCAGTAGAGCTACAGTCAGTAACCCCGGGCACTGGGGGAGAGGGGTCACAGAGTGACAGTGTGAGGGAGCTGGATTAACATCAGTAGAGATACAGTCAGTAACCCCGGGCGCTGGGGGAGAAGGGTCACTGAGTGAAGGTCTGAGGGAGCTAGATTAACATTAGTAGAGATACACAGTCAGTAACACTGGGAGCTGTGGGAGTGGGGTTACTGAGTGATAGTGTGAGGGAGCTGCATTAACATCAGTGGAGATACAGTCTGTGACACAGGGTGCTGGGGGAGTTGGGTTACTGAGTGATAGTGTGAGGGAGCAGCATTAACATCAGTGGAGATAGAGTCAGTAACGCAGTGCGCTGGGGACAGGGGTTACTGAGTGACAGTGTGAGGGAGCTGGATTAACATCAGTAGGGATACAGTCAGTAACACAGGGTGCTGGGGGAGAGGGGTTACTGAGTGACAGTGTGAGGGAGCTGGATTAACATCAGTGGAGATAGAGTCAGTAACGCAGTGCGCTGGGGAGAGGGGTGACTGAGTGACAGTGTGAGGGAGCTGGATTAACATCAGCAGAGATACAGTCAGTAACACAGGGCGCTGGGGGAGAGAGGTTACTGAGTGACAATGTGATGGAGCTGGATTAACATCAGTAGAGATACAGGCAGTAACCCCCTTCACTGGGCGAGAGGGGTCACAGAGTGACAGTGTGAGGGAGCTGGATTAACATCAGTGGAGACACAGTAAGTGAAACAGGGCGCTGGGGGAGTGGGGTTACTGAGTGATAGTGTGAGGGAGCTGCATTAACATCAGTGGAGATAGCGTCTGTAACGCAGTGCGCTGGGGAGAGGGGTGACTGAGTGACAGTGTGAGGGAGCTGGATTAACATCAGCAGAGATACAGTCAGTAACACAGGGCGCTGGGGGAGAGAGGTTACTGAGTGACAATGTGAGGGAGCTGGATTAACATCAGTAGAGATACAGTCAGTAACCCCGTTCACTGGGGGAGAGGGGTTACTGAATGACAGTGTGAGGGTGCTGGATTACCATCAGTAGAGATACAGTCAGTGAGACGGTGCTGGGGGAGAGGGGTTACTGAGTGATAGTGTGAGGAAGCTGGATTAACATCAGTAGAGATACAGTCAGTAACACAGTGCGCTGGGGTGAGGGGTTACTGAGTGACAGTGTGAGGAAGCTGGATTAACATCAGTGGAGATAGTCAGTAACAGAGGGCACTGGGGGAGTGGGGTTACTGAGTGACTGTGTGATGGAGCTGGATTAACATCAGTGGAGATACAGCCAGTAACACAGGCCGCTGAGGGAGAGTGGTGACTGAGTGACAGTGTGAGGGAGCTGGATTAACATCAGTGGAGATACAGCCAGTAATACAGGGCGCTGGGGGAGAGAGGTTATTGAGTGACAGTGTGAGGGAGCTGGATTGACATCAGTAGAGATACAGTCAGTAACCCCAGGCACTGGGGGAGCGGGGTCACTGAGTGACAGTGTGAGGGAGCTGGATTAAAATCAATGGAGATACAGCCAGTAACACAGGCCACTGGGGGAGAGGTGTTACTGAGTGACAGTGTGAGGGAGCTGGATTAACATCAGTAAAGATACAGTCAGTAACACAGGGCGCTGGGAGAGAGGGGTTACTGAGCAACAGTGTGAGGGAGCAGGATTAACATCAGTAAAGATACAGTCAGTATCCCCGGGCGCTGGGGGAGAGGGGTCACTGAGTGACAGTGTGAGAAAGCTGGATTAACATCAGTGGAGGTACAGCCAGTAACACAGGGCGCTGGGGGAAAGGGGTCACTGAGTGACAGTGTGAGGGAGCTGGTTTGGCATCAGTGGAGATACAGTCAGTAACACATGGTGCTGGGGGAGAGGGGTTACTGAGTGAAAATGTGAGGGAGCTGGATTAACATCAGTGGAGATACAGTCAGTAACGCCGGGCACTCGGGGAGAGGGGTTACTGAGTGACAGTATGAGGGAGCTTTATTAACATCAGTGGAGATACAGTCAGTAACACAGTGCGATGGGGAGAGGGGTTACTGAGTGACAGTGTGAGGGAGCTGGATTAACATCAGTGGACATAGTCATAACAGAGGGCGCTGGGGGAGAGGGGTTACTGATTGAGATTGTGAGGGAGCTGGATTAACATCAGTAGAGATACAGTCAGTTACTCAGGGCGCTGCGGGAGTGGGGTTACTGAGTGATAGTGTGAGGGAGCTGGATTAACATCAGTGGAGATACAGTCAGTGACACAGGGCACTGGGGGAGTGCGGTTACTGAGTGACAGTGTGAGGGAGCTGGATTAACATCAGCGGAGATAGAGCCAGTAACACGGCGCTGGGGGACAGGGCTTCCTGAGTGACAGTGTGAGGGAGTTGGATTAACATCAGTGGAGATACAGTCAGTAACACAGTGCGCTGGGGAGAGGGGTTATTGAGTGAAAGTGTGAGGGATGTGCATTAACATCAGCGGAGATACAGCCAGTAACACAGGGTGCTGGGGGACAGGTGTTACAGAGTGACAAAGCGAGGGAGCTGGATTAACATCAGTGGAGATACAGTCAGTAACACAGGGTGCTGGGGCAGAGGGGTTACTGAATGACTGTGTGGGAGCTGGATTGACATCAGTGGAGATACAGTCAGTAACACAGGGCGCTGGGTGCGGGGTTACTGAGGGACAATGTGAGGGAGCTGGATTAACATCAGCAGAGATACAGTCAATAACACTGTTGGATCTGTGGTTCAGTGGATATGCTGTTATTAAATAATCACACGGATGCTGTACATTAACAATAAACCGGTCTTCACTGGAGGAGGGTAGTCTTAAGACTGGGGTACAGATGCATGCGCAAAGCTTATATACAGGTGTGGTCACTGCCGGTACTACAGTATACAGGAGCTGTAAAAGTAGTTCTGACTTAAAGGCACATACACTACAATTCCTCCCCTTTTAGATTAGTAGTACCCCTAATATTCAAATAACAATTAACATCTCAACATGTACATTAAACAACAAAAGTCCATTTATAGATTCAGTCTTTGGGCTGCTTCCTGACCCTTTCACGATAGCGCCTTTCCGGAGGTTCTTGTTCTTGGTGCAGAGGCGATTCTGACCCCATTTCATCGGGTAGTTTATCGGGTTCCACTGCTACTGGGTCTGAGGTAGATGCTACCGGTATGTTGGGTTCATCCCCAGGTTCTCGAGACATGGGGTTGACGCGTTCCTGTGACGCTAAGATCTGATCGACGTGGCGCCTCACAATGTTCTCCCCGACATCCACTGTGTACATTAATGGCCCCTGCCTTGTACATATCGTTCCGGGTTGCCATTTCTCTGTTCGATAGTCACGGACCAAGACTGGTTGCCCTACATTGAAGCTCCTTGTCGGCTTCTCATTGATGTGCTGGAATTGTTTGTCCTCAGCATTTCTTCGCATATTTGGTCTGAGCAAGTCCAGACGAGACCTCAACCTTCGGTTAAAGAACATCATGGCCGGGGTCTGGTTGGTAACTGCATGTGTCGCGTTTCGGTAGGCTAATAAGAAATTGTCCATCTTATGCTGTAGTGGAATTTCATCATCGCACATGGCCTTTATCGCCTTCTTAAAGGTTTGTACGAACCTCTCAGCCAATCCATTTGTGGCTGGATGATACGGGGCAGATGTGTAATGCCTTACCCCATTCCTTCTCGTAAATTTTTGGAACTCGTCGGACACAAACTGTGGTCCATTATCAGAGCAATTCTGCTCTGGCAAACCGTTTCTGGCAATTATGGTCCGTAGGACTGCAATCGTTTTCTCTGTAGTGGTTGAAGACATTTTTATCACCTCAGGCCACTTTGAATGAGCATCCACTGCTATTAAGAACATTGAGTCCATGAATGGACCAGCGAAATCAATATGCACCCGTTGCCATGGAGAGGAGGGCCACTCCCATGGGTGTAGAGGGGCATGTGGTGGTGCATTTTGGACCTTCTGGCATCCTAAGCAGCTCTTAGTTAGGTCTTCGATTTGTTGATCGATTCCCGGCCACCACACATAAGCCCTAGCAAGGCTTTTCATTTTCATTCCCCCCAGATGATCTTCATGTAGCTCATTTAGCACTCTCTCCCTTAACTTGGGTAGAATCACCATTCTGGATCCACACATCACTGTCCCCTGGCATACTGACAGCTGTTCTCTTCTGGATGAGAATGCTGGCAACAGTGAGTCACCATGAGTTGGCCATCCCCTCACCGTCAATTCATATACCCGAGACAGCGTCGGATCATTGCGGGTCTCCTTCTCTATATCCGCGTTCGTTACTGGCAATTGTTCAATTATTGATGAATAAAATATCTCGATAGGGTCCACTGCTGGTGCTTCCTCCACAGTAGGCAGTGGCAGGTACGATAGCCCATCAGCGTTCCCATGCTGTTTCATGCCTTTATATTCTATTTCATATTGATTCGCCCCTAGAAACAGGGACCATCTTTGTAACCACTGTGCAGTCATCACTGGAACGCCCTTCTTAGGATTAAAGATGGAGACAAGTGGTTGGTGGTCAGTCAGCAAGGTGAACTTCTGCCCATGCAGATAGTGGTTGAATTTTTTTAGTCCCCATACTAGGCTGAGGGCCTCCCTGTCAATCTGGGCGTAGTTGCGCTCGGCTGAGGTTAGTGACCGAGACGCAAAGGCTACTGGCCTCTCCAACCCGTCAGGGAATTTGTGCGACAGCACCGCTCCAATACCATAGGGTGATGCATCACATGCCAAACAAATAGGTAGTGCTGGGTTGAAATGGGCCAACACCTCTTTTGATGTGATCAATTCTTTACACTTCTGGAAAGCTCATCTATGTTCGTCATCCCACTTCCATGGTACCCCTGTTTGCAGTAGGGTGTTCGGTGGGTGTAATACTGTAGACAAATTTGGTAAGAACTTGTGGTAGTAGTTTACCAGCCCGAGGAACGACCTCAGTTGTGACACATTTTCCGGTGCTGGAGCCTTGACTACTGCCTCAATCTTGTCAGGGGACTTATGTAACCCCTCTTCATCGATGACGTGGCCACAATATGAGATCTGTTTCTGGAAAAACTCGCACTTGTGTCGATTAGCTTGTAGCCCATACTCCTTTAATCTGGTGAGCACCTTCTCCAAGTTGGCGAGGTGATCACCGTCATTTTCGCCCGTGACCAAGATGTCGTCCAAATAACACTGGGTCCCTGGAATCCCTTGCAGGAACTGATCCATCGCCCTTTGCCAGATAGCCGGAGCCGAGGCTGCTCCAAACACCAGCCGGTTGTATTGATAGAGACCTTTATGAGTGTTGATCGTAAGGTATTGTTTCGAAGCTTCTTCTACCTCCATTTGCAAGTACGCCTGGGCTAGATCAATTTTGGTGAAGCGTTTACCTCCAGATAGCGAGGTGAAAATATCCTCAATTCGTGGAAGCGGATATTGTACCGTGTGAAGGACTGGGTTCACTGTCACCGTAAAATCCCCACAGATGCGGATCTTCTTTGGTTCCCCAGGCGTATTACTCAACGACCTCTTCATTACAGGAATGATGGGTGTAGCCCACTCACTCCAGTCTACTTTGGACAGTACTCCTGAACGTTCCAACCCTTCCAGCTTTGCTTCAACAGCTGGTCTGATCGCATAAGGCACTGGTCTGGCCTTCAGAAACTTTGGGCTTGCATTTTCCTCTATTTTAATTGTTGCTGTTATTCCTTTTAGTGTTCCTAGTCCCTCCTGGAACACTTCTTTTGCGTCAGTTAGCATTTTTGACAGTCGTCCAGGTGTGACGTCGTCATCCTTTTTGGCCTCAACCTTCAGTGCCTGTATGGAATGCCAATCTAATTGTATCTCCCGGATCCATTCACGTCCTACCAGTGGTGGTCCTCCATCTGGCAGTACATATATATCCATTTTAGGTATTTCCTGGCCTTTATATGTCACTTTCACCCTTATTTTTCCTTTGGGGTAGACTTTTTGCCCCGTGTACGTCTTCAAGACAATCTCTGTAGCTTTCAAGGGTATGTGTGAAAATAGCCGCTTGTAGTCTCTTTGATTTATGACTGTTAGAGCTGACCCTGTGTCCAATTCCATTTTCACTTGGACTCCGTCTATCTTGAGTGTAACCCAGATAGTCTGGTGATCCTCCATTTCTGTTACCTTATGTAGTTTCAGACAACCCAGCTCCTTGATTCCGGAGTCTGTGTCACTTTTCTGATCGTCTGAATCACTGTCCATCACCTGGTGTACCTTTTTGTACTTCTCCTGTGGAGATTTCTTACTGTTGGTTTTCTTCCCAGACCTGCAGACTCTTGCGATGTGTCCTGCTTTCCCACACTGTCTGCACACTTGGTCCTTGAACCAACAATCTTTCTGGTCATGTGTTGTTCTGCCGCAGCGATAGCACTTCCCTGTTCCATAGGACATTTCATTGGTGCCATATTCTTGCGGTCTCCGTTGTATCTCTGCAGCACCCCTTGCGGCTGCTTCGTGTGATACTGCCATCCTGAAAGCTTTGTCCAGCGTAAGGTCCTTTTCTGATAGAAGCCGCTTCTGGGTTCCTCCACTTTGAAGCCCACACACAAACTTGTCCCTTAACGTATCTGCTAGTCCCACTCCAAACTGGCAGTGTTTCGATAGCTTGCGCAGTTCCGTTAGGTACTCAGCATTGCTTTTGTCTTTGTGTTGGTTCCTTTTATGGAACTTAAATTGTTCTGCTATCAGCAGTGGTGTGGGGTTTAAGTGGTCCTGTAGGATTTCTACTATGCTTTCAAAATTCTTGTTTACCGGCTTCTCTGGGGTTATTAGATTTTGCAGTAACCCATAAGTTTTTGCACCCATGGAATTTAACAGAACCAGTGCTTTGTTAGCATCTGGCACTTCATTCGCCCTGCAGTACACCTCAATACGTTCCACATATGTCGCCCAATCTTCAACTTCATTGTCGAACGTAGAGATACTGCCACTCTTCGGCATCCTTGGGTGTGAGTTAACTGTCAAAAATGGTGCCTCCCGCGCTTCCCCTTTTTCTCCGCTGGCACAAAATGGCGTCTCCCGTGCTTTCCTTCCTTCCCGCGCTCGCCCTTCTTCTCCGCTGCGGCTTCTAAAAATGGCGTCTCCCGTGCTCCCCTTCCTTCACCCCGCGGACCCCGTTCAGCCCGTGAGCCCTGGCTGTGCTCTGCACGTTCTTCTTTTTATATTTTTCGACGCCGCTCAGTCAAGAACCCGGCTGTTTCTCTACCCTGTCTCTCTCCGGTTTGTTTTCTTTTTCTCGACGCCGCTCGGTGTTCAACCCCCGGCTGCACCCTGCGCTCTTCACCCTCTGTCTTACCCCGTCGACGCTGCTCGGCTTTCTCTCCGCCGTCGGTCGGCTCCAGACGCCGCTACTCGGGAACGGTCTGCGCTGGACCTGTCGTCGGTCTCTTGCTGCTCGTCGTGGTTGGGGAACCAAGCCCAGCTCTCCACAGCCTCCCCTGCGAAGTTCAATCTCTGCCTGACTTCTGGGCGGTTGCTCGTGGTCGACGCCCGTGTTCCTGACCTCGACTTTTTTTTTTATGTTGCAGGTATATTCGAATCGACATTCGTCGCCACTGTTGGATCCGTGGTTCAGTGGATGTGCTGTTATTAAATAATCACACAGATGCTGTACATTAACAATAAACTGGTCTTTACTGGAGGAGGGTAGTTTCAAGACTGGGGGTACAGAGACATGCGCAAAGCTTATATACAGGTGTGGTCACTGCCGGTACTACAGTATACAGGAGCTGTAAAAGTAGTTCTGACTTAAAGGAACATACACTACTAACACGGTGCTGGGGGAAAGGGGGTAGTGAGTGACAGTGTGAGGAAGCTGGATTAACATCAGCAGAGATACAGTCAGTAACACAGGGCGCTGGGGGAGAGAGGTTACTGAGTGACAGTGTGAGAGAGCTGGATTAACATCAGTGGAGATACAGCCAGTAACACAGGGTGCTGGGGGAGAGGGGTTACTGGGTGACAGTGTGAGGGAGCTGGATTAACATCAGTGGATTGAAAGCCAGTAACACGGCGCTGGGGGAGAGGGGTTACTGAGTGACAGTGTGGGAGCTAGATTAACATTAGTAGAGGTACAGTTAGTAACACAGGGCGCTGGGAGAGAGGGGTTACTGAGTGACAGTGTGAGAGAGCTGGATTAACATCAGTGGAGATACAGCCAGTAACACAGGGCTTTTGGGGGCGAGGGGTTACTGAGTGACAGTGTGAGGGAGCTGGATTAACACCAGTGGAGATACAATCAGTAACACAGGGTGCTGGGGGAAAGTGGTCACTGAATGACAGTGTGAGGGAGCTGGATTGACATCAGTGGAGATACAGTCAGTAACACAGGGCGCTGGGGGAGAGGGGTTACTGAGTGACAGTGTGAGGGTGCTGGATTAATATCAGTGGAGATACGGTCAGTGACACAGTGCGCTCGGTGAAAGGGATCACTGAGTGACAGTGTGAGGCAGCTGGATTAACATCAGTGGAGATACAGTCAGTAACACAGGGCGCTGGGGGAGAGGGGTTACTGAGTGTCAGTGTGAGGGAGCTGGATTACCATCAGTAGAGATACAGTCAGTAACACAGCGTGCTGGGTGATGGGATACTGAGTGACAGTGTGAGGGAGCTGGATTAACACCAGTGGAGATACAGTCAGTAACACAGGGCGCTGGGGGAGAGGGGTCACTGAGTGACAGTGTGAGAGAGCTGGATTAACATCAGTGGAGATACAGTCAGTAACACAGGGCACTGAGGGAGAGGCGTTACTGAGTGACATTGTGAGGGAGCTGGATTAACATCAGTAGAGATACGGTCAGTGACACAGTGCGCTGGGGAGAGGGGTTACTGAGTGACAGTGTGAGGGAGCTGGATTAACATCAGTGGAGATACAGTCAGCAACACAGGGCGCTGGGGGAGAGGGGTTACTGAGTGACAGTGTGTGGGAGCTGGATTAACATCAGTGGAGATACAGTCAGTAACACATGGTGCTGGGAGAGAGGGGTTACTGAGTGACAGTGTGAGGGAGCTGGATTAACATCAGCAGAGATACAGTCAGTAACACGGTGCTCGGGGAAAGGGGGTACTGAGTGACAGTGTGAGGAAGCTGGATTAACATCAGCAGAGATACAGTCAGTAACACAGGGCGCTGGGGGAGAGATGTTACCGAGTGACAGTGTGAGAGAGCTGGATTAACATCAGTGCCTATACAGTCAGTAACACAGGGCACTGGGGGAGAGGGGCTACTGAGTGACATTGCGGGGCAGCTGGATTAACATCCGTGGAGATACAGCCAGTAACACAGGGCGCTGGGGGAGAGCGGTTACTGAGTGATAGTGTGAGGGAGCTAGATTAACATCAGTAGAGATACAGTCAGTAACACAGGGCACCGGGATAGAGGGGAGACTGAGTGAGTGTGAGGGAATAACAACAGAAAATGCTGGAAAAACTCAGCAGGTCAGGCAACATCCGCGGAGAGAAATTTGAGTTGACGTTTCGGGTCGAACCCTTCTTCAAAACTGGAAAGAAAAGAAACTAGATCGAAGGCAGGGCTGCGATCGGACAAAAGAATAAAAGAAACAAAAGAAATAAAAGAGATTAGAAGCTAGATCTAGTTTCTTTTCTTTTCAGTTTTGAAGAAGTGTTCGACCCGAAACGTCAACTCAAATTTCTGTCCACGGATGTTGCCTGACCTGCTGAGTTTTTCCAGCATTTTCTGTTGATATTTTGGATTTCCAACATCTGCAGTATTTTGCTATCGACAGTGTGAGGGAGCTGGATTAACATCAGTGGAGATACAGTCAGTAACACAGGGTGCTGGGGGAAAGTGGTCACTGAGTGACAGTGTGAGGGAGCTGGATTGACATCAGTGGAGATACAGTCAGTAACACAGGGCGCTGGGTGAGAGGGGTTACTGAGTGACAATGTGAGGGAGCTGGATTAACATCAGTGGAGATACAGTCAGTAACGCCGGGCACTGGGCGAGAGGGGACACACAGTGACAGTGTGAGGGAGCTGGATTAACATCAGTCGAGATACAGTCAGTAACCCCGGGCGCTGGGGGAGAGGGATCACTGAGTGAAGGTCTGAGCGAGCTGGATTAGCATCAGTGGAGATACAGTCAGTGACACAGGGCGCTGGGGGAGTGGGGTTACTGAGTGACAGTGTGAGGGAGCTGGATTAACATCAGTGGAGAGACAGTCAGTAACACCGGGTGCTGGGGCAGAGGGGTTACTGAATGACAATGTGAGGGAGCTGGATTAACATCAGTAGAGATACAGTCAGTAACACGGTGCTGGGGGAGAGGGGTTACGGAGTGACAGTGTGAGGGAGCTGGATTAACACCAGTGGAGATACAGTCAGTAACACAGGGCGCTCGGTGAAAGGGATCACTGAGTGACAGTGTGAGGCAGCTGGATTAACATCAGTGGAGATACAGTCAGTAACACAGGGCGCTGGGGGAGAGGGGTTACTGAGTGTCAGTGTGAGGGAGCTGGATTACCATCAGTAGAGATACAGTCAGTAACACAGCGTGCTGGGTGATGGGATACTGAGTGACAGTGTGAGGGAGCTGGATTAACACCAGTGGAGATACAGTCAGTAACACAGGGCGCTGGGGGAGAGGGGTCACTGAGTGACAGTGTGAGAGAGCTGGATTAACATCAGTGGAGATACAGTCAGTAACACAGGGCACTGAGGGAGAGGCGTTACTGAGTGACATTGTGAGGGAGCTGGATTAACATCAGTAGAGATACAGTCAGTAACACAGGGTGCTGGGGGAGAGAGGTTACTGAGTGACAGTGTGAGGGAGCTGGATTAACATCAGTAGAGATACAGTCAGTAACACATGGCGCTGGGAGAGAGGGGTTAATGAGTGACAGTGTGAGGGAGCTGGATTAACATCAGCAGAGATACAGTCAGTAACACGGTGCTGGGGGAGAGAGGTTACTGAGTGACAGTGTGAGGACGCTGGATTAACATCAGTAGATATACAGTCAGTAACACAGGACGCTGTGGGAGAGATGTTACTGAGTGACAGTGTGAGAGAGCTGGATTAACATCAGTGCAGATACAGTCAGTAACACAGGGCACTGGGGAAGAGGGGTTACTGAGTGACATTGTGGGGCTGCTGGATTAACATCAGTGGAGATACAGCCAGTAACACAGGGCGCTGGGGGAGAGGGGTTACTGAGTGACAGTGCGAGGGAGCTGGATTAACATCAGTGGAGGTACAGCCAGTAACACAGGGCGCTGGGGGAGAGCGGTTACTGAGTGATAGTGTGAGGGAGCTAGATTAACATCAGTAGAGATACAGTCAGTAACACAGGGCACTGGGATAGAGGGGAGACTGAGTGACAGTGTGAGGGAATTGTTGAGTCTGTGTTTCCCAGTTATGCTCATGATCAATCACTGGACACAGACAACAAGAATAACTTTTAACAGGTCTTTACTATTCGGAGGTCAGGGCTGAACTGCCCAGCAAGTCCCTACACAACACTTATATACCGGTGTGGTCACCACCGGTATTACAGTATACAGCAGCCAAGAGAAAGTAGTACATCTCTTAAGGTAGTTCTCTTAAGGTGGAACAGGTTACATACACCACAATCCTCCCTTTTTAGCTTAACAGTTATATCCCCATTTAACATAACATAATAACATATATATATATACAACTTCATGCAAAACAGTTCAAAGATTCAGTCTCTGAGGAGGCGTCCTGATTCGAGTTGGATAACACCTTTCAGGGGTCTCTGATTCTCGTTGCTGGGGTGACTCATCTGGCTGGTCTCTTATGGATTGGACATCATCATCAGGTACATTCAATTCTGAGGTAGATGCTTCAGGTTCACTAACTTCTTCCACGGTTGTCTCTGCCGTCACCATGGGTTCGACCCTTGTTCTTGATTCTACCAGTTGGTCAGCATGACGCCGTATTACATTTTCACCAATATCTACCATGTACATCAGGGGTCCTTGTCTGGCCCGAATTGTTCCAGATTGCCATTTCTCGTTTTTATAGTCCCGGGCTAACACTGGTTGTCCTATTTCGAAACTTCGAGTGGTCTTGTTATTTATATGCTGGAACTGTTTGTTTTCAACTTCTCTCCGCACATTTGGTTTTACCAAGTCCAACCTGGACCGCAACCTCCTGTTATAGAACATCATGGCAGGACTTTGGTTTGTCACTGCATGAGTGGCGTTTCGATATGCCAGTAGGAATTTGTCCACCTTGTGTTGTAGTGGAATCTGATCTTCGCTCATGGCCTTTATTGCTTTTTTGAACGTTTGTACAAATCTCTCGGCCAACACGTTTGTAGCCGGATGATATGGGGCAGAGGTATAATGTTTCACCCCATTCTTCTTCATGAATTTCTGGAATTCTTCTGACACGAACTGCGGTCCGTTGTCTGAACATATTTGTTCTGGCAATCCATTTCTTGCAAATATCGTTCTCAGCACCGCGATCGTCTTTTCCGAGGTAGTGGTAGTCATCTTAATCACTTCTGGCCATTTAGAATGTGCGTCCACCGCAATTAAAAACATGGAGTCCATGAATGGACCAGCAAAGTCAATATGTACACGTTGCCATGGGGTTGAAGGCCATTCCCATGGATGCAGCGGTGCAATTGGAGGTGCATTTTGCACTTTTTGGCACCCTGGGCAGCTTCTCGTCAGATCCTCTATCTGTTGGTCGATACCCGGCCACCACACATAAGCCCTAGCAAGGCTTTTCATCTTGACTCCCCCCAGATGACCTTCATGCAGTTCCTTTAGAACTCTCTCTCTTAACTTAGGAGGAATAATCACCCTTGTTCCATACATCAATGTTCCTTGACAGACGGACAGCTGTTCTCGTCTTGCTGAGAATGCCGGTAACAGTGGATCACCATGTGCTGGCCATCCCTTCACTGTCACTTCGCAGACCTGGGACAGTGTCGGGTCGTTCCTGGTTTCTCTTTCAATACTTGCATTGGTGACTGATAAACATTCGATGATGGTCGAGTGAAATAACTCAACAGGGTCAACCGTCGGTGCTTCCTCCTCTGTAGGTAGTGGCAGGCGCGACAGCCCATCAGCATTACCATGCTGCTTTGTACCTTTGAATTCAATCTGATATCTCTGGAGTCTCTGTGCTGTCATCACCGAAACACACTTCTTAGGGTTAAAAATGGATACCAACGGCTGGTGGTCTGTCAGAAGCGTGAACTTTTGGCCCTGCAGGTAATGATTAAACTTCTTTACTCCCCACACAAGGCTGAGAGCCTCCCTATCTATCTGAGCATAGTTGCGCTCAGCGGAGGTCAATGATCTGGATGCGAACGCAACTGGCCTCTCCAGGCAATTTGGCAACTTGTGTGAGAGTACCGCCCCAATACCATATGGAAAAGCATCACAAGCCAAACGAATAGGCAGCGTTGGGTTGAAGTGAGCCAACACTTCCTCTGAGGTGATCAATGCCTTGCTTTTGCGAAAGGCCCTCTTACAGTCCTCGCTCCACTTCCATGGTACTCCCTTCTGCAAAAGAGCGTTCAGCGGGTGCAGCACCGTGGATAAATTTGGCAGAAACTTATGGTAATAGTTAATCAACCCTAGGAACGACCTCAACTGGGATACATTATCCGGAGCGGGAGCCTTCACAACAGCTTCGATCTTGTCAGGAGACTTATGAAGCCCCTCCTGGTCAATGACATGACCACAGTACGAGATCCGCTTCTGAAAGAACTCACGTTTCTGGCGATTAACTCGAAGTCCATATTCTTTCAATCTGGTGAGCACCAGTTCCAAATTTGCAAGGTGTTCCTCGTCATCATCTCCTGTAATCAGAATATCGTCCAGGTAACATTGTGTGCCTGGAATTCCCTGTAATACCTGCTCCATGGCCCTCTGCCAAATTGCTGGAGCCGATGCCACTCCAAAAACCAGTCTATTGTACCGGTACAAGCCTCTATGCGTGTTGATCGTGAGATACTGGCGTGACTCTTCCTCAACTTCCATCTGTAAGTACGCCTGCGCCAGGTCTATCTTGGTGAAGTGTTTCCCGCCAGACAACGAAGCGAAGATATCCTCAATCCGCGGAAGCGGATACTGCACCGTGTGAAGCACCGGATTAACAGTGATCTTGAAATCTCCACAGATGCGAACCTTCCCCGGTTCCCCCGGCTTGTTGCTCGATGAACGCTTCATGACGGGAACAATGGGCGTGGCCCACTCACTCCAGTCTACCTTAGACAGTACTCCTGAACGTTCTAGCCCTTCCAGCTCAGCTTCCACAGCAGGTCGTATCGCATAAGGTACCGGTCTGGCTTTGAAAAATTTCGGGTTTGCATGTTCTTCAACCTTGATGTTTGCCGTAATTCCTCTCAGTGTTCCCAGTCCCTGTTGAAACACCTCTTTAGCATCGTTCAATATTCTGGACAATCGTTTAGGTTTGACATCTTTTTTACCGGAATCTACCGTTAGTGCTTTTAAGGAATGCCAGTCCATATTTATTTTCCTAATCCACTCCCGTCCCAGTAGTGGTGGACCTCCCTCAGGTAGCACATATAAGTCCATTCCTCGGCTTTCTTTGCCCTTGTGGACCACCTTTACCTCTATCTTCCCGATGGGGTATACTCTTTGCCCCGTGTATGTTTTCAATACAATCTCCGTATCCCGTAGGGGAATATGTGGGAATAACCTTTTGTAATCTTGCTTATTCATGATCGTCAATGCCGATCCAGTGTCCAATTCCATCTTCACTTGGACTCCTGCTATCTGAAGTGTGACCCAAATTGTTTGGAGGTCTGCTTCCTTACCAACATTGTGTACTCTTAGACTACCCAGTTCATTACTGCTAGAGTCTGAATCTGACTTCTGTTCGTTCGAACTGTTCTCTGTCACCTTGTGTACCTTTCTGTATTTTTCCTGCGGTGACTTTTTGTTGCTGGTCTTCTTTCCTGACCGGCATACTTTAGCTATGTGACCAAGCCTGCCACATTTTCTGCATTTCTGATTTTTGAACCAGCACTGGTTCTGATCGTGCGTTGTCTTTCCACAACGATAACCTTTTACTGTACCCAAGACCATTTGATTGGTGCTGAGTTCCGGTGACCATAGCTGCATTTCCGCCGTGCCTCTCGCTGCGGCTTCTTGCGATGCTGCAATAGTGACAGCTTTATCAAGCGTAACATCATTCTCCTCAAGCAGTCGCTTTTGTGTTCCTTCTTTTAACAATCCACATACAAATTAATCTCTCAGCGCATCTGCTAGTCCTGTTCCAAACTGACAGTACTTTGATAGCTTACGCAGTTCAATTAAAAATTCAGCGTTGCTTTCGTCTTTCAGCTGCGTTCTTCTGTAAAATTTAAATCGTTCCGCTATCATCAGCGGCGTGGGGTTTAAATGATTTTTCAGGACAGTAACAATATTCGCGAAAGTCTGATCCGCCAGTTTATTTGGTGATAGAAGGTGCTTCAATAGCCCATATGTCTTTGCACCTATTGAGCTTAATAAGGTTAGTGCTTTCTCATCATCTGGTACCTTATTTGCTTTACAATAAACTTCCATGCGTTCTACATACGTGGTCCAATCTTTGATATCGCTATCAAAGGTATTAATGTTCCCATGTGTAGGCATCCTTGCAAGTTTTTTTAATTTTTCTTTTTCTCAAAATGGCAGCTTCCCGCGCTTGTCTTCTTCCCCCGCCTACTAAAATGGCGGCTTCCCGCGCTTGGCGGTCTTTCCCGCGCTCATCTTCTTCCCCCGCCGACTACAATGGCGGATTCCCGTGTTTGCCTTCTTCCCCCCCGCTGGCTGCAATGGCGATTGCCTTGCTGCTGCCGTTCTCGCCTCCCCAGCGGTTCTCAATTCCCCGACGCTGCTTTGCCTCGCAGCCCCGCTTGCAGCCCGGTACTTTACACCGGCTGCGTTTGAGTTCTCCGCGGCTCTCGTGCCTTAAGCTGCCCCAGTCGCTGCGCCTCTCGGCCTCGATTGCAGCCCGGCCCTTTTTACCAGCCGTGGTCGAGTTCTCCGCCCTTATTCCTCCATTTTCCCTCCCCTACTCCACAACCAACGCGGCCGACTTTCTGCTCGTGTCGCTGATCGGCATACCCACCACCGTGGTAGAAGGGATGATCACTGCCTGTCGCTGATGGAGGGCTTCGTGGCCAGAATTTTTTTCTTTTTAACCCGGGTTCTCGATGCCTCCCGTGCGATGGTGCTCAGCAGGATGATGAGGGCGGATGCCACTTCTCGACGCCCGTTCTGAGGACGAAGCTGCCTTGGATGTAAAACTGCCGCAGGGTAAGATCGGACTCGTCGCCACTGTTGAGTCTGTGTGTCCCAGTTATGCTTATGATCAATCACTGGACACAGACAACAAGAATAACTTTTAACAGGTCTTTACTATTCGGAGGTCAGGGCTGAACTGCCCAGCAAGTCCCTACACAACACTTATATACCGGTGTGGTCACCACCGGTATTACAGTATACAGCAGCCAAGAGAAAGTAGTACATCTCTTAAGGTAGTTCTCTTAAGGTGGAACAGGTTACATACACCACAGGAATAACAACAGAAAATGCTAGAAAAACTCAGCAGGTCAGGCAACATCCGTGGAGAGAAATTTGTGTTGACGTTTCGGGTCGAACGCTTCTTCAAAACTGGAAAGAAAAGAAACTAGATCGAAGGCAGGGCTGCGATCGGACAAAAGAATAAAAGAAACAAAAGAAGTAAAAGAGATTAGAAGCTAGATCTAGTTTCTTTTCTTTCCAGTTTTGAAGAAGTGTTCGACCCGAAACGTCAACTCAAATTTCTGTCCACGGATGTTGCCTGACCTGCTGAGTTTTTCCAGCATTTTCTGTTGTTATTTCGGATTTCCAACATCTGCAGTATTTTGCTATCGACAGTGTGAGGGAGCTGGATTAACATCAGTGGAGATAAAGCCAGTAAGACAGGGCTTTGGGGGAGAGGGGTTACTGAGTGACAGTGTGAGGGAGCTGGATTAACACCAGTGGAGATACAGTCAGTAACACAGGGTGCTGGGGAAAGTGGTCACTGACTGACAGTGTGAGGGAGCTGGATTGACATCAGTGGACATACAGTGAGTAACACAGGGGGCTGGGGGAGAGGGGTTACTGAGTGACAATGTGAGGGAGCTGGATTAACATCAGTGGAGATACAGTCAGTAATGGCGGACACTGGGGGAGAGGGGTCACACAGTGACAGTGTGAGGGAGCTGGATTAACATCAGTACAGATACAGTCAGTAACCCCGGGCGCTGGGGGAGAGGGGTCACTGAGTGAAGGTCTGAGCGAGCTGGATTAACATCAGTGGAGATACAGTCAGTGACACAGGGCGCTGGGTGAGTGGGGTTACTGAGTGACAGTGTGAGGGAGCTGGATTAACATCAGTGGAGAGACAGTCAGTAACACCGGGTGCTGGGGCAGAGGGGTTACTGAATGACAATGTGAGGGAGCTGGATTAACATCAGTAGAGATACAGTCAGTAACACGGTGCTGGGGGAGAGGGGTTACGGAGTGACAGTGTGAGGGAGCTGGATTAACACCAGTGAAGATACAGTCAGGAAAACGGGGCGCTCGGTGAAAGGGATCACTGAGTGACAGTGTGAGGCAGCTGGATTAACATCAGTGGAGATACAGCAAGTAACACAGCGTGCTGGGTGATGGGATACTGAGTGACAGTGTGAGGGAGCTGGATTAACACCAGTGGAGATACAGTCAGTAACACAGGGCACTGGGGGAGAGGCGTTACTGAGTGACATTGTGAGGGAGCTGGATTAACATCAGTAGAGATACAGTCAGTAACACAGAGCACTGGGGGAGAGGGGTTACTGAGCGACAGTATGAGGGAGCTGGATTAACATCAGTGGAGATACAGTCAGTAACACAGGGTGCTGGGGCAGAGGGTGTTGTGTATGTACCTTTTAGAGAAGAACTAATTCTATACTGCAGTACCGGCAGTGAGCACCCCTGTATATAAAGCCATAGCAGGCTTCTGTACTTCAGTCTTAAATTACCCTCTGTTCAGTACATACCTGTTATTTTTGTTCTCCTGCAGTCCGTGTATTATTTATACTCGGACACTACATTGGCGACGAACAGGTTCGAACTCACCTGCAGTACTGCTTCACCTCACGGGGGTCTTTCCCTGAGAAGAAGCTTCTTGGAGGCCGAAGTCAGAACAATGGGCGTCGACCGCGGGCAACCGCCCAAGGATCCATCGGAGTTCGGAGAGTTGCAGGAGAGGCTGTGGAGAGCTGGGCTTGGCTCCCCAGTCAAGGTGTTCCAGCAAATCGTGCTGGTAGCAGGTAGTGCGCTGACCCTTCCAGATTGCGGTGGGCTTGAGCTGGATCGAGCGGCTCTGCAAAGGAGCCGTGCAGCGTCGTCGGGAGGAAAAGAGAGGGAGAGGGTGGAGCGCACAGGGCGCGGTTGGTGCTCAAGAACCGGGGAGCTTAGAGAAAATAAAACAAGGGGAAGGAAAAGTGAGACGCGCCGAAGCCGCGGGTCACCGCCATTACCCTGCAGAACGCTAGGAGCAGCGTGGCAGCAAGGGGAAGAAGGAAAAGCGCGGGAGGCGCCATTTTAATCCATTGGTGAAGAAGAAAAAGTGCAGGAGGCGCCATTTTAAATCACCCAAGATGCTGAAAAATTGCAGTATCACTGCTTTCGACAACGAGGTAGAAGACTGGACCACGTATGTGGAAAGAATTGAAGTGTACTGCAAGGCAAATGAGGTGGCCGATGGAAAGAAGGCGTCGGTATTATTAAATTTGATGGGCGCGAGAACGTACGGCCTATTACGGAATTTAATTACCCCAGCTAAACCAATGGAGAAAAGTTTTGAAGAGATTGTTAATATCTTACAGGAACACCTAAACCCTACACCGCTGCTGATAGCAGAAAGATTCAAGTTCCATAAAAGAAACCAGCACAAAGATGAGAGCAATGCTGTCTATCTTACGAAACTACGCAAGTTATCGAAGCGCTGCCAGTTCGGAGCAGGACTGGCAGACACCTTACGGGATAAGTTTTACTGCGGGCTCCAGCGTAAAGGAACCCAGAAACGACTACTTTCGGAAAAGGACCTGACGCTAGAACAGGCTTTCAGCGTGGCAGCATCCTACGAAGCAGCAGCATGGGGAGCTGCGGAAATACAACAGAAACCACAAGAATACAGCGCTAACAAAATGGCGTATGGAGCAGAAAAGTGCTATCGCTGCGGCAGAACAACCCATGATCAGAAGGACTGCTGGTTTAAGGACAAAGTATGCAGGCAATGTGGGAAAATGGGACACATAGCAAGAGTCTGCAGGTCAGGAAAGAAAACCAACGCTACAAGAACTACTAATGAAAAGTACAAGAAAGTAAAGAAATTGACAGACAGTAGTTTGGAAGATCAGGAGAGTGATAAGGACTCCGGGAGCAGGAGACTAAGTTGTCTAAAGTTACAAAACGTGATCGCAAAGGAGGATCACCAAACCATTTGGGTCACCCTCATGATAGCAGGGTCCCCAGTAAAGATGGAATTGGACACAGGATCAGCCCTAACTGTCATGAATCGACGAGACTATGAGCGGCTATTCTCACACATACCCTTGAAGGACACGTCCATTGTATTGAAGACATACACGGGGCAAAAAGTCAACCCCAGAGGAAAAATAAGGGTGCCAGTTGAATACAACGGCAAGGAAACACAGAAACTGTATCTATATATACTACAAGATGGAGGACCACCATTATTGGGACGTGAATGGATCCGAAAAATACAATTGGATTGGCATTCCATTCAGGCGCTAACTGTGACTGATAAAAAGGATGATGACGTCACACCTGGACGACTGTCAAAAATTCTAACTGACGCGAAAGAGGTGTTCCAACAAGGACTTGGGACTCTAAAAGGAGTAACGGCAACGATAAAAATCGAAGATAACGCAAACCCCAAATTTTTTAATGCCAGACCGGTACCTTACGCGATCCGCCCAGCCGTTGAAGCAGAGCTGGAGAGTCTGGAGCGTTCGGGTTTGCTCTCCAAGGTGGACTGGAGTGAGTGGGCCACACCCATCGTTCCTGCAATGAAGAAATCATTGAGCAGCACACCTGGGGAACCGAAGAAGGTTTGCATCTGTGGGGACTTCAAGGTAACTGTGAACCCAGTCCTGCACACAGTACAATATCCACTTCCACGGATAGAAGATATTTTCGCCTCACTATCTGGAGGGAAACGCTTTACAAAGATTGATCTGGCCCAAGCGTATCTACAAATGGAGGTGGAAGAAGCATCTAGGAAATACCTCATGATAAACACTCACAAAGGCCTTTACTAGTACAATCGACTGGTATTCGGGGTAGCATCAGCCCCTACTATTTGGCAGAGGGCGATGGAACAAGTCCTGCAGGGAATCCCGGGGAACCAGTGTTATTTGGACGACATCCTGGTTATGGGCGAAAATGACAGTGAACACCTTGCCAACCTGGAGCAGGTGCTCACTAGATTACAGGAATATGGGCTACGAGCCAACCGCCCCAAATGCGAGTTCTTCAGGAGACAAATCTCGTATTGTGGCCACATGATGTATGCGGAAGGGTTGCATTAGTCGCTGGACAAGATTGAGGCTGTAGTCAAGGCTCCTGCACCGGAAAATGTTTCACAACTGAGGTCGTTCCTCGGGTTGGTGAACTACTACCATAAGTTCTTGCCGAATTAATCTACAATTCTGCACCCACTGAACGCCCTACTGCAAACTGGAGTAACATGGAAATGGAGTGATGAGTGTAAGCGTGCCTTTCAGAAATGTAAATGCCTAATTACTTCAAAGGAAGTATTGGCCCATTACAATCCAACACTGCCAATTCGGTTAGCATGTAATGTGTCTCCCTTTGGCATCGGAGCGGTGCTGTCACACAAATTCCGTGACGGTTCAGAGAGGCCAATAGCCTTTGCGTCACGCTCGTTAACTTCAGCCGAGCGTAACTACACCCAGATTGACAGGGAGGCCCTCAGCCTGGTGTGGGGGGTGGAGAAGTTCAATCACTATCTGCACGGGCAGAAATTCACCCTACTGACTGATCATCAGCCCCTGGTCTCCATTTTTAACCCAAAAAGGGCGTTCCGGTGATGACGGCGCAACGGCTGCAAAGATGGTCACTTTTTCTAGTGGCACATCAGTACAACATAGAGTACAAGAGTACGAAACAGCATGGAAATGCTGATGGGCTGTCGCGCCTACCGTTGCCTACGGTAGATGAAGCACCTGCAGTGGACTCTGTTGAGATATTCCATGCGACCATAGTCGAATGTCTACCTGTTACAAACTCAAGTATAGAGAAGGAAACACGAAATGACCCGACACTCTCTCGGGTCTATGATTTGACGGTGAAGGGATGGCCAGCACATGGCGACTCACTGTTGCCAGCATTCTCGCCAAGGAGAAAACAGCTGTCAGTGTGCCGGGGGACCTTGATGTGTGGATCCCGAGTGGTAATTCCACCCAAGTTGAGAGATAGAGTGCTCAATGAGCTTCATGAGGGTCATCTGGGAGGGGTAAAAATGAAGAGACTAGCCAGGGCGTTTGTGTGGTGGCCGGGAATCGATAAAGAAATCGAGGATATGACCAAGAGATGCACAGGATGCCAGAAGGTCCAAAACGCTCCACCACAGGCCCCGCTACATCCATGGGAGTGGCCCTCATCTCCATGGCAATGGGTACACATTGATTTTGCTGGTCCATTTATGGACTCAATGTTCCTAATCGCTGTGGACGCCCATTCAAAATGGCCAGAGGTCATTAAAATGTCCTCCACCACCACGGAGAAAACTATTGCAGTCCTACGGACCATCTTCGCCAGGAACAGATTTGCTCCGACAATGGGCCACAGTTTGTGTCCGAGGATTTCCGGAGGTTTCTGAGGAATAATGGGGTGAAACATTACACATCTGCCCCATATCATCCAGCCACAAATGGATTGGCTGAGAGGTTTGTTCAGACATTTAAAAAGGCAATAAAGGCAATGTATAATGACGACATACCACTACAACACAAGGTGGATAATTTCTTGTTTGCTTACCGGAATGTGACACATGCAGTCACCAACCAAGCTCCAGCCATAATGTTCTTCAACTGAAGGCTAAGATGTCGCCTGGATTTGCTCAAACCAAATATAAGACGAGATGTTGAGGATAAGCAATTCCAGCACATAAATGAGAAGCCAACCAGGAGCTTCAAGGTAGGGCAACCAGTCTTGGCCCGTGACTACCGAACAGAAAAATGGCAGCCAGGAACGATATGCACACAGCAGGGACCACTAAGGTACACAGTGGACGTTGGAGAGAGCATCATGAGACGCCATGCTGACCAGATTCTAGAGTCACAGGGACAAGCCAAACCCATACCACGAGCAGGTGCACCTGGTAATCAACCGAAAGTACAGATTGTGTCTACCTCAGAAGCAGTGGTATTGGAAGCTGACGAACCAACCAATGACAATGAGCCAGAATCAACTCCGCCGCAAGAACAGGATACGCGAGAAAGGCGCTATCCAGTCAGGATCAGGAAGCCTCCTCAAAGACTGAACTTATAAATGATTATTTCAGTTGAAGTACATAGTACAGAGGAAATTGTAATTGTAATTAGTTATTATTTAGTTGTTAAATGAATGTTATGTACTGTTTATCTAAAAGGGGAGGAATTGTTGTGTATGTACCTTTAAGAGAAGAACTGATTCTATACTGCAGTACCGGCAGTGACCACCCCTGTATATAAAGCCATAGCAGGCTTCTGTACTTCAGTCTTAAGTTACCCTCTGTTCAGTAAATACCTGTTATTATTGTTCTCCTGCAGTCCGTGTATTATTTATACTCGGACAATACAGAGGGGTTACTGAGTGACAGTGTGAGGGAGCTATATTAATATCAGTAGAGATACAGTCAGTAACACAGGGTGCTGGGAGAGAGGGGTTACTGAGCGACAGTGTGAGGGAGCTGAATTAACACCAGTGGAGATACAGTCAGTAACACAGGGTGCTGGGGGAAAGGGGTCACTGAGTGACAGTGTGAGGGAGCTGGATTAACATCAGTAGAGATACAGTCAGTAACCCCAGGCACTGGGGGAGAGGGGTCACAGAGTGACAGTGTGAGGTAGCTGGATTAACATCAGTAGAGATACAGTCAGTAACGCCAGGCGCTGGGGGTGAAGGGTCACTGAGTGAAGCTCTGAGGGAGCTGGATTAACATCAGTGGAGATACAGTCAGTGACACAGGGCGCTGGGGGAGTGGAGTGACTGAGTGACAGTGTGAGGGAGCTGGATTAGCATCAGTGGAGATACAGTCAGTAACACAGGGCGTTGGGGGAGAGGGGTTACTCAGTGACAGTGTGAGGGAGCTGGATTAACATCAGTGGAGATACAGTCAGTTACACAGTGCGCTGGGGAGAGTGGTTACTGAGTGACAGTGTGAGAGCTGGATTAACATCAGTAGAGATACACTCAGTAACACAGTGCGCTGGGGAGAGTGGCTACTGAGTGATGGTGTGAGGAAGCTGGATTAACATCAGTGGAGATAGAGTCAGTAATACAGGGTGCTGGGTGAGAGGGGTTACTGAGTGACAGTGTGAGGAAGCTGGATTAACATCAGTAGAGATACAGTCAGTAGCACAGTGCGCTGGGGGAAAGGGGTCACTGAGTGACATTGTGAGGGAGCTGGATTAACACCAGTGGAGATACAGCCAGTAAAACAGGGCGCTGGGGGAAAGGGGTTACTGAGTGACAGTGTGAGGGAGCTGGATTAACATCAGTGGAGTTACAGTCAGTAACACAGGGCGCTGGGGGAGAGGGGTCTCTGAGTGACAGTGTGAGAGAGCTGGATTAACATCAGTGGAGATACAGTCAGTAACACAGGGCACTGGGGGAGAGGCGTTACTGAGTGACATTGTGAGGGAGCTGGATTAACATCAGTAGAGATACAGTCAGTAACACAGAGCACTGGGGGAGAGGGGTTACTGAGTGACAGTATGAGGGAGCTGGATTAACATCAGTAGAGATACAGTCAGTAACACAGGGTGCTGGGTCAGAGGGTGTTGTGTATGTACCTTTAAGAGAAGAACTGATTCTATACTGCAGTACTGGCAGTGACCACCCCTGTATATAAAGCAGGCTTCTGTACTTCAGTCTTAAATTACCCTCTGTTCAGTAAATACCTGTTATTATTGTTCTCCTGCAGTCCGTGTATTATTTATACTCGGACACTACATTGGCGACGAACAGGTTCGAACTCAACTGCAGTACTGCATCACCTCACGGGGGTCTTTCCCTGAAAAGAAGCTTCTTGGAGGTCGAAGTCAGAACAACGGGCATCGACCACGGGCAACCGCCCAAGGATCCATCGGAGTTCGGAGAGTTGCAGGAGAGGCTGTGGAGAGCTGGGCTTGGCTCCCCAGTGAAGGTGTTCCAGCAAATCGTGCTGATAGCAGGTAGTACGCTGACCCTTCCGGACTGCGGTGGGCTCGAGCTGGATCGAGCAGCTCGGCAAAGGGGCCGTGCAGCGTCGTCGGGAGGAAAAGAGACAGAGAGGGTGGAGCGCACAGGGGCTCAAGAACCGGGGAGCGTAGTGAAAATAAAACAAGGGGAAGGATAAGTGAGACGCGCTGAAGCCGCGGGTCGCCGCCATTATCCTGCAGAACGCTAGGAGCAGCATGGCAGCAAGGGGAAGAAGGAAAAGCGCGGGAGGCGCCATTTTAATCCATTGGTGAAGAAGAAAAAGTGCGGGAGGTGCCATTTTAAATCACCCAAGATGCCGAAAAGTGGCAGTATCACTGCTTTCGACAACGAAGTAGAAGACTGGACCAAGTATGTAGAAAGAATTGAAGTGTACTGCAAGGCAAATGAGGTGGCCGATGGAAAGAAGGCGTCGGTATTATTAAATTTGATGGGCGCGAGAACGTACGGCCTATTACGGAATTTAATTACCCCAGCTAAACCAATGGAGAAAAGTTTTGAAGAGATTGTTAATATCTTACAGGAACACCTAAACCCTACACCGCTGCTAATAGCAGAAAGATTCAAGTTCCATAAAGGAAACCAGCACAAAGATGAGAGCAATGCTGACTATCTTACGAAACTACGCAAGTTAGCGAAGCACTGCCAGTTCGGAGCAGGACTGGCAGACACTTTACGGGATAAGTTTGAGTGCGGGCTCCAGCGTGAAGGAACCCAGAAACGACTACTTTCGGAAAAGGACCTGACGCTAGAACAGGCTTTCAGCGTGGCAGCATCCTACGAAGCAGCAGCACGGGGAGCTGCGGAAATACAACAGAAACCACAAGAATACAGCGCTCACGAAATGGCGTATGGAGCAGAAAAGTGCTATCATTGCGGCAGAACAACCCATGATCAGAAGGACTGCTGGTTTAAGGACAAAGTATGCAGGCAATGTGGGATAATGGGACACATAGCAAGAGTTTGCAGGTCAGGAAAGAAAACCAACACTACAAGAACTACTAATGAAAAGTACAAGAAAGTAAAGAAATTGACAGACAGTAGTTTGGAAGATCAGGAGAGTGATAAGGCCTCTGGGAGCAGGAGACTAAGTTGTCTAAAGTTACACAACGTGATCGCAAAGGAGGATCACCAAACCATTTGGGTCACCCTCATGATAGCAGGGTCCCCAGTAAAGATGGAATTGGACACAGGATCAGCCCTAACTGCCATGAATCGACGAGACTATGAGCGGCTATTCTCACACATACCCTTGAAGGACACGTCCATTGTATTGAAGACATACACGGGGCAAAATGTCTACCCCAGAGGAAAAATAAGGGTGCCAGTTGAATACAACAGCAATGAAACACAGAAACTGTATCTATATATACTACAAGATGGAGGACCACCATTATTGGGACGTGAATGGATCCGAAAAATACAATTGGATTGGCATTCCATTCAGGTGCTAACTGTGACTGATAAAAAGGATGATGACGTCACACCTGGACGACTGTCAAAAATTCTAACTGACGCGAAAGAGGTGTTCCAACAAGGACTTGGGACTCTAAAAGGAGTAACGGCAACGATAAAAATCGAAGATAACGCAAACCCCAAATTTTTTAATGCCAGACCGGTACCTTACGCGATCCGCCCAGCCGTTGAAGCAGAGCTGGAGAGTCTGGAGCGTTCGGGTGTGTTGTCCAAGGTGGACTGGAGCGAGTGGGCCACACCCATCATTCCTGTAATGAAGAAATCATTGAGCAGCACGCCTGGGGAACCAAAGAAGGTTCACATCCGTGGGGACTTCAAGGTAACTGTGAACCCAGTCCTGCACACAGTACAATATCCACTTCCACGGATAGAAGATATTTTCACCTCACTATCTGGAGGGAAACGCTTTACAAAGATTGATCTGGCCCAAGCGTATCTACAAATGGAGGTGGAAGAAGCATCTAGGAAATACCTCACGATAAACACTCACAAAGGCCTTTACTAGTACAATCGGCTGGTATTCGGGGTAGCATCAGCCCCTACTATTTGGCAGAGGGCGATGGAACAAGTCCTGCAGGGAATCCCGGGGAACCAGTGTTATTTGGACGACATCCTGGTTATGGGCGAAAATGACAGTGAACACCTTGCCAACCTGGAGCAGGTGCTCACTAGATTACAGGAATATGGGCTACGAGCCAACCGCCCCAAATGCGAGTTCTTCAGGAGACAAATCTCGTATTGTGGCCACATGATGTATGCGGAAGGGTTGCATTAGTCGCTGGACAAGATTGAGGCAGTAGTCAAGGCTCCTGCACCGGAAAATGTTTCACAACTGAGGTCGTTCCTCGGGTTGGTGAACGACTACCATAAGTTCTTGCCGAATTTATCTACAATTCTGCACCCACTGAACGCCCTACTGCAAACTGGAGTAACATGGAAATGGAGTGATGAGTGTAAGCGTGCCTTTCAGAAATGTAAATGCCTAATTACTTCAAAAGAAGTATTGGCCCACTACAATCCAACACTACCAATTCGGTTAGCATGTAATGCGTCTCCCTACGGCATCGGAACGGTGCTGTCACACAAATTCCTTGACGGTTCAGAGAGGCCAATAGCCTTTGCGTCACGCTCGTTAACTTCAGCCAAGCGTAACTACGCCCAGATTGACAGGGAGGCCCTCAGCCTGGTGTGGGGAGTGAAGAAGTTCAATCACTATCTGCACGGGCAGAAATTCACCCTACTGACTGATCATCAGCCCCTGGTCTCCATTTTTAACCCAAAAAGGGCATTCCGGTGATGACGGCGCAACGGCTGCAAAGATGGTCACTTTTTCTAGGGGCACATCAGTACGACATTGAGTACAAGGGTACAAAACAACATGGAAACGCTGATGGGCTGTCGCGCCTACCGTTGCCTACAGTAGAGGAAGCACCTGCAGTGGACCCTGTTGAGATATTCCATGCGACCATAGTCGAATGTCTACCTGTTACAAACTCAAGTATAGAGAAGGAAACACGAAATGACCCGACACTCTCTCGGGTCTATGATTTGACGGCGAAGGGATGGCCAGCACATGGCAACTCACTGTTGCCAGCATTCTCGCCAAGGAGAGAACAGCTGTCAGTGTGCCGGGGGACCTTGATGTGTGGATCCCGAGTGGTAATTCCACCCAAGTTGAGAGATAGAGTGCTCAATGAGCTTCATGAGGGTCATCTGGGAGGGGTAAAAATGAAGAGACTAGCCAGGGCGTTTGTGTGGTGGCCGGGAATCGATAAAGAAATCGAGGATATGACCAAGAGATGCACAGGATGCCAGAAGGTCCAAAACGCTCCACCACAGGCCCCGCTACATCCATGGGAGTGGCCCTCATCTCCATGGCAACGGGTACACATTGATTTTGCTGGTCCATTTATGGACTCAATGTTCCTAATCGCTGTGGACGCCCATTCGAAATGGCCAGAGGTCATCAAAATGTCCTCCACCACCATGGAGATAACTATTGCAGTCCTACGGACCATCTTCGCCAGGAATGGCTTGCCAGAACAGATTTGCTCTGACAATGGGCCACAGTTTGTGTCCGAGGATTTCCGGAGGTTTCTGAGGAATAATGGGGTGAAACATTACACATCTCCCTCATATCATCCAGCCACAAATGGATTGGCTGAGAGGTTTGTTCAGACATTTAAAAAGGCAATAAAGGCAATGTATAATGACGACATACCACTACAACACAAGGTGGATAATTTCTTGTTTGCTTACCGGAATGTGACACATGCAGTCACCATCCACGCTCCAGCCATAATGTTCTTCAACCGAAGGCTAAGATGTCGCCTGGATTTGCTCAAACCAAATATAAGACGAGATGTTGAGGATAAGCAATTCCAGCACATAAATGAGAAGCCAACCAGGAGCTTCAAGATAGGGCAACCAGTCTTGGCCCGCGACTACCGAACAGAAAAATGGCAGCCAGGAACGATATGCACACAGCAGGGACCACTAAGGTACACAGTGGACGTTGGAGAGAGCATCGTGAGACGCCATGCTGAACAGATTCTAGAGTCACAGGAACAAGCCAAACCCATACCACGAGCAGCTGCACCTGGTAATCAACCGGAAGAACAGATTGCGTCTACCTCAGAAGCAGTGGTATTGGAAGCTGACGAACCAACCAATGACAATGAGCCAGAATCAACTCCGCCGCAAGAACAGGATACTTGAGAAAGGCGCTATCCAGTCAGGATTAGGAAGCCTCCTCAAAGACTGAACTTATAAATGATTATTTCAGTTGAAGTACATAGTACAGACGAAATTTTTATTGTAATTAGTTATTATTTAGTTGTTAAATGAATGTTATGCACTGTTTATCTAAAAGGGGAGGAATTGTTGTGTATGTACCTTTAAGAGAAGAACTGATTCTATACTGCAGTACCGGCAGTGACCACCCCTGTATAAAAGCCATAGCAGGCTTCTGTACTTCAGTCTTAAGTTACCCTCTGTTCAGTAAATACCTGTTATTATTGTTCTCCTGCAGTCCGTGCATTATTTATATTCGGACACTACAGAGGGGTTACTGAGTGACAGGGTGAGAGAGCTGGATTAACATCAGTAGAGATACAGCCAGTAACACAGGGCGCTGGGGGAGAGGAGTTACTGAGTGATAGTGTGAGGGAGCTATATTAATATCAGTAGAGATACAGTCAGTAACACAGGGCGCTGGGAGAGAGGGGTTACTGAGCGACAGTGTGAGGGAGCTGGATTAATATCAGTGGAGATACATCCAGTAAGACAGGGCATTGTGGGAGATGGGTTACTGAGAGACAGTGTGAGGGAGCTGGATTAACACCAGTGGAGATACAGTCAGTAACACAGGGTGCTGGGGAAAAGGGGTCACTGAGTGACAGTGTGAGGGAGCTGGATTAACATCAGTAGAGATACAGTCAGTAACCCCAGGCACTGGGGGAGAGGGGTCACAGAGTGACAGTGTGAGGTAGTTGGATTAACATCAGTAGAGATACAGCCAGTAACGCCGGGCGCTGGGGGTGAAGGGTCACTGAGTGAAGCTCTGAAGGAGCTGGATTAACATCAGTGGAGATACAGTCAGTGACACAGGGCGCTGGGGGAGTGGGGTTACTGAGTGACAGTGTGAGGGAGCTGGATTAGCATCTGTGGAGATACAGCCAGTAACACAGGGCGCTGGGGCAGAGGGGTTACTGAATGACAGTGTGGGAGCTGGATTACCATCAGTAGAGATACATTCAGTAAGAGAGCATGCTGGGTGACAGGTTACTGAGTGACAGCGTGAGGGAACTGGATTAACATCAGTGGAGATACAGCCAGTAACACAGGGCGCTGGGGGAGAGGGGTTACTGAGTGACAGTGTGAGGGTGCTGGATTAACATCAGTGGAGATACAGTCAGTAACACAGGGCGTTGGGGGAGAGGGGTTACTGAGTGACAGTGAGGGAGCTGGTTTAACATCAGTGGAGATACAGTCAGTAACACAGTGCACTGGGGAGAGTGGTTACTGAGTGACAGTGTGAGAGCTGGATTAACATCAGTAGAGATTCACTCAGTAACACAGGGCGTTGGGGGAGAGGGGTTACTGAGTGACAGTGAGGGACTGGATTAACATCAGTGGCGATACAGTCATTAACAGTGCGCTGGGGAGAGGGGCTACTGAGTGACAGTGTGAGAGCTGGATTAACATCAGCAGAGATACAGTCAGTAACAGAGGGTGTTGGGGTTAGGGGTTACTGAGGGACAGTGAGGGAGCTGGATTAACATCAGTGGAGATACAGTCAGTAACACAGTGTGCTGGGGAGAGTGGTTACTGAGTGACAGTGTGAGAGCTGGATTAACATCAGTAGAGAAAAAGTCTGTAACAGAGGGTGCTGGGGGAGAGGGGTTACTGAGTGACAGGGTGAGGGGGCTGGATTAACATCAGTGGAGATAGAGTCAGTAATACAGGGTGCTGGGTGAGAGGGGTTACTGAGTGACAGTGTGAGGAAGCTGGATTAACATCAGTAGAGACACAGACAGTAGCACAGTGCGCTGGGGGAAAGGGGTCACTGAGTGACATTGTGAGGGAGCTGGATTGACACCAGTGAAGATACAGACAGTAACACAGGGTGCTGGGGGAGAGGGGTCACTGAGTGACTGTGAGGGAGCTGGATTAACATCAGTTGAGATACAGTCTGTAACACACGGTGCTGGGGCAGAGGGGTTACTGAGTGTCAGTGTGAGGGAGCTGGATTACCATCAGTAGAGACACAGACAGTAACACAGGGTGCTGGGGGAGAGGGGTCACTGAGTGACAGTGTGAGAGAGCTGGATTAACATCAGTGGAGATACAGAGAGTAACACAGGGCACTGGGGGCGAGGGGTTACCGATTGAGAATGTGAGGGAGCTGGATTAACATCAGTCGAGATACAGTCAGTAACCCCGGGCACTGAGGGAGAGGGGTCACGGAGTGACAATGTGAGGGAGCTGGATTAACATCAGTAGCGATATAGTCAGTAACTCAGGGCGCTGGGGGAGTGGGGTTACTGAGTGTCAGTGTGAGGGTGCTGGATTAGCATCAGTAGAGATACAGTCAGTAACCCCGGGCGCTGGGGGAGGGGGGTCACTGAGTGAAGGTCAGAGGGAGGTAGATTAACATCAGTAGAGATACACAGTCAGTAACACAGGGAGCTGGAGGGGAGGGGTTACTGAGTGACAGTTTGAGGGAGCTGGATTAACATCAGTAGAGATACAGTCAGTAACGCCGAGAGCTGGGGGAGCAGGGTCACGAAGTGAAGCTCTGAGGGAGCTGGATTAACATCAATGGAGATACATTCAGTGACACAGGACGCTGGGGGACTGGGGTTACTGAGTGACATTGTGAGGGAGCTCGATTAACATCAGTAGATATTCAGTCAGTAACACAGTGCGCTGGGGGAGAGGGGTTACTGAGTGACACTGTGAGGGAGCTGGATTAACACCAGTGGAGATACAGTCAGCAACACAGGGCGCTGGGGGAGAGGAGTTACTGAGTGACAGTGTGAGGGAGCTGGATTAATATCAGTGGAGATACAGTCAGTAACACAGTGCACTGGGGAGAGCGGTTACTGAGTGACAGTGTGAGGGAGCTGGATTAACATCAGTGGAGATAGTCAGTAATAGAGGGCGCTGGGGGAGAGGGGTTACTGATTGAGAATGTGAGGAAGCTGGATTAACGTCAGTAGAGCTACAGTCAGTAACCCCGGCCACTGGGGGAGAGGGGTCACAGAGTGAAAGTGTGAGGGAGCTGGATTACCATCAGTAGAGATACAGTCAGTAAAACAGGGTGCTGGGGGAGAGAGGTTACTGAGTGACAGTGTGAGGGAGCTGGATTAACATCAGTAGAGATACAGTCAGTAACACATGGCGCTGGGAGAGAGGGGTTACCGAGTGACAGTGTGAGGGAGCTGCATTAACATCAGCATAGATACAGTCAGTAACACAGGGTGCTGGGGGAGAGATGTTACTGAATGACAGCGTGAGAGAGCTGGATTAACATCAGTGGAGATACAGTCAGTAACGCAGGGTGCTGCGACAGAGGGGTTACTGAGTGACAGTGTGGGAGCTGGATTAACATCAGTGGAGATACAGCCAGTAACACAGGGCGCGGGGGGAGAGAGGTTACTGAGAGACAGTGTGAAGCAGCTGGATTGACATCAGTGGAGATACAGTCAGTAACACAGGGCGCTGGGGGAAAGGGTTTACTAAGTGACAATGTGAGGGAGCTGGATTAACATCAGTGGAGATACAGTCAGTAACACTGTGTGCTGGGGAGAGGTGTTACTGAGTGACAGTGTGAGAGCTGTATTAACATCAGTGGAGATACAGTCAGTAACACAGGGTGCTGCGGCAGAGGGGTTACTGAGTGACAATGTGAGGGAGCTGGATTAACATCAGTGGAGATATCGTCAGTAACTCAGGGCGCTGGGGGAGAGGGGTTACTGAGCGACAGTGTGAGGGAGCTGGATTAACATCAGTAGAGATACAGTCAGTAACCCCATGCACTGGGGGAGCAGGGTCACTGAGTGAAGTGTGAGGGAGCTGGATTAACATCAGTAGAGATACAGTCATTAACTCAGAGCGCTGGGGGAGAGGGGTTACTGAGTGACAGTTTGAGAGAGCTGGATTAACATCAGTGGAGATACAGTCAGTTACACAGTGTGTTGAGTCTGTATGTCCCAGTTATGTTTAGGATCAATCACTGGACACAGACAACAAGAATAACTTTTAACAGGTCTTTACTATTCTAAGGTCAGGGCTGAACTGCCCAGCAAATCCTTGCACAACACTTATATACCGTGTGGTCACCACCGGTATTACAGTGTTACAGTGTACAGCAGCCAAGAGAAAGTAGTACATCTCTTAAGGTAGTTCTCTTAAGGTAGAACAGGTTACATACACCACAATCCTCCCTTTTTAGCTTAACAGTTATATCCCCATTTAACATAACATAATAACATATATATATATACAACTTCATGCAAAACAGTTCAAAGATTCAGTCTCTGAGGAGGCCTCCTGATTCGAGTTGGATAACGCCTTTCAGGGGTCTCTGATTCTCGTTGCTGGGGTGACTCATCTAGTTGGTCTCTTATGGATTGGACATCATCATCAGGTACATCCACTTCTGAGGTAGATGCTTCAGGTTCACTAACTTCTTTCACGGTTGTCTCTGCTGTAACCATGGGTTCGCCCCTTGTTCTCGATTCTACCAGTTGGTCAGCATGACGCCGTATTACATTTTCACCAATATCTACCGTGTACATCAGGGGTCCTTGTCTGGCCCGAATTGTTCCAGATTGCCATTTCTCGTTTTTATAGTCCCGGGCTAACACTGGTTGTCATATTTCGAAACTCCGAGTGGTCTTGTTATTTATATGCTGGAACTGTTTGTTTTCAACTTCCCTCCGCACATTTGGTTTTATCAAGTCCAACCTGGACCGCAACCTCCTGTTGTAGAACATCATGGCAGGACTTTGGTTTGTCACTGCATGAGTGGCGTTTCGATATGCCAGTAGGAATTTGTCCACCTTGTGTTGTAGTGGAATCTGATCTTCGCTCATGGCCTTTATTGCTTTTTTAAACGTTTGTACAAATGTCTCGGCCAACCCATTTGTAGCCGGATGATATGGGGCAGAGGTATAATGTTTCACCCCATTCTTCTTCATGAATCTCTGGAATTCTTCTGACACGAACTGCGGTCCATTGTCTGAACATATTTGTTCTGGCAATCCATTTCTCGCAAACATCGTTCTTAACACCGCGATCGTCTTTTCCGAGGTAGTGGTAGTCATCTTAATCACTTCTGGCCATTTAGAATGTGCGTCCACCGCAATTAAAAACATGGAGTCCATGAAAGGACCAGCAAAGTCAATGTGCACACGTTGCCATGGGGTTGAAGGCCATTCCCATGGATGCAGCGGTGCAATTGGAGGTGCATTTTGCACTTTTTGGCACCCTGAGCAGCTTTTCGTCGGCTCCTCTATCTGTTGGTCGATACCCGGCCACCACACATAAGCCCTAGCAAGGCTTTTCATCTTGACTCCCCCCAGATGACCTTCATGCAGTTCCTTTAGAACTCTCTCTCTTAACTTAGGAGGAATAATCACCCTTGTTCCATACATCAATGTTCCTTGACAGACGGACAGCTGTTCTCGTATTGCTGAGAATGCCGGTAACAGTGGATCACCATGTGCTGGCCACCCCTTCACTGTCACTTCGTAGACCCGGGACAGTGTCGGGTCATTCCTGGTTTCTCTTTCAACACTTGCATTGGTGACTGGTAAACATTCGATGATGGTCGAGTGAAATAACTCAACAGGGTCAACCGTCGGTGCCTCCTCCTCTGTAGGTAGTGGCAGGCACGTCAGCCCATCAGCATTACCATGCTGCTCTGTACCTTTGAATTCTATCTGATATTGATGTGCCCCTAGGAAAAGGGACCATCTCTGGAGTCTCTGTGCTGTCATCACCGAAACGCCCTTCTTAGGGTTAGAAATGGATACCAACGGCTGGTGGTCTGTCAGAAGCGTAAACTTTTGGCCCTGCAGGTAATGATTAAACTTCTTTACTCCCCACACAAGGCTGAGAGCCTCCCTATCTATCTGAGCATAGCTGCGCTCAGCGGAGGTCAATGATCTGGATGCGAACGCAACTGGCCTCTCCTGGCCATTTGGCAACTTGTGTGAGAGTACTGCCCCAATACCATATGGAGAAGCATCACAAGCCAAACGAATAGGCAGCGTTGGGTTGAAGTGAGCCAACACTTCCTCTGAGGTGATCAATGCCTTGCTTTCGCGAAAGGCCCTCTTACAGTCCTCGCTCCACTTCATGGTACTCCCTTCTGCAAAAGAGCGTTCAGCGGGTGCAGCACCGTGGATAAATTTGGCAGAAACCTATGGTAATAGTTAATCAACCCTAGAAACGACCTCAATTGGGATACATTATCCGGAGCAGGAGCCTTCACAACAGCTTCGATCTTGTCAGGAGACTTATGAAGCCTCTCCTGGTCAATGACATGACCACAGTATGAGATCCGCTTCTGAAAGAACTCACATTTCTAGCGATTAACTCGAAGACCATATTCTTTCAATCTGGTGAGCACCAGTTCCAAGTTTGCAAGGTGTTCCTCGTCATCATCTCCTGTAATCAGAATATCGTCCAGGTAACATTGTGTACCTGGAATTCCCTGTAATACCTGCTCCATGGCCCTCTGCCAAATTGCTGGAGCCGATGCCACTCCAAAAACCAGTCTATTATACCGGTACAAGCCTCTATGCGTGTTGATCATGAGATACTGGCGTGACTCTTCCTCAACTTCCATCTGTAAGTACGCCTGCGCCAGGTCTATCTTGGTGAAGTGTTTCCCACCAGACAACGAAGCGAAGATATCCTCAATCCGTGGAGGCGGATACTGCACCGTGTGAAGCACCGGATTAACAGTGATCTTGAAATCACCACAGATGCGAACCTTCCCCGGTTCCCCCGGCTTGTTGCTCGATGAACGCTTCATGACTGGGACAATGGGCGTGGCCCACTCACTCCAGTCTACCTTAGACAGTACTCCTGAACGTTCTAGCCCTTCTAGCTCAGCTTCCACAGCAGGTCGTATTGCATAAGGTACCGGTCTGGCTTTGAAAAATTTCGGGTTTGCATGTTCTTCAACCTTGATGTTTGCCGTAATTCCTCTCAGTGTTCCCAGTCCTTGTTGGAACACCTCTTTAGCATCATCCAATATTCTGGACAATCGTTTAGGTTTGACATCTTTTGTACCAGAATCTACCGTTAGTGCTTTTAAGGAATGCCAGTCCATATTTATTTTCCTAATCCACTCCCGTCCCAGTAGTGGTGGACCTCCCTCAGGTAGCACATATAAGTCCATTCCTCGGCTTTCTTTGCCCTTGTGGGCCACCTTTACCTCTATCTTCCCGATGGGGTATACTCTTTGCCCCGTGTATGTTTTCAATACAATCTCCGTATCCCGTATGGGTATATGTGGGAATAACCTTTTGTAATCTTTCTTATTCATGACCGTCAATGCTGATCCAGTGTCCAATTCCATCTTCACTTGGACTCCTACTATCTGAAGTGTGACCCAAATTGTTTGGAGGTCTGCTTCCTTACCAACATTGTGTACTCTTAGACTACCCAGTTCATTACTGCTGGCATCTGAATCTGACTTCTGTTCGTTCAAACTGTTCTCTGTCACCTTGTGTACCTTTTTGTACTTTTCCTGCGGTGACTTTTTGTTGCTGGTCTTCTTTCCTGACCGGCATACGTTAGCTATGTGACCAAGCCTGCCACATTTTCTGCATTCCTGATTTTTGAACCAGCACTGGTTCTGATCGTGCGTTGTCTTTCCACAACGATAACATTTTACTGTACTCAAGACCATTTGATTGGTGCAGAGTTCCGGTGACCGTAGCTGCATTTCCGCAGTGCCTCTTGCTGCGGCTTCTTGCGATGCTGCAATAGTGACAGCTTTATCAAGCGTAAGATCATTCTCTTCAAGCAGTCGCTTTTGTGTTCCTTCTTTTAACAATCCACACACAAATTTATCTCTCAGTGCATCTGCTAGCCCTGTCCCAAACTGACAGTACTTCGATAGCTTACGTAGTTCAATTAAAAATTCAGCGTTGCTTTCGTCTTTCAACTGCGTTCTTCTGTAAAATTTAAATCGTTCCGCTATCATCAGCGGCGTGGGGTTTAAATGATTTTTCAGGACAGTAACAATATTCGCAAAGGTCTGATCCGCCGGTTTATTTGGTGACAGAAGGTGCTTCAATAGCCCGTATGTCTTCGCCCCCATTAAGCTTAATAAGGTTAATGCTTTCTCATCATCTGGTACCTTATTTGCTTTACAATAAACTTCCATGCGTTCTACATACATGGTCCAATCTTCGACATCACTATCAAAGGTATTAATGCTCCCATGTTTAGGCATCCTTGCAAGTTTAAAATTTTTTTTTTTTTTTTTTTAAATGGCGGCTTCCCGCACTTGTCTTCTTCCCCCGCCTACTAAAATGGCGGCTTCCCACGCTTGTCGGTCTTTCCCGCGCTCGTCTTCTTCCCCCGCTGACTACAATGGCGGATTCCCGCGTTTGCCTTCTTCCCCCGCTGGCTGCAATGGTGATTGCCTTGCTGCCGCCGTTCTCGCCTCCCCAGCGGTTCTCACTCCCCGACGCTGCTTTGCCTCGCAGCCCCGCTCGCAGCCCGGTCCTGTACACCGGCTGCGTTTGAGTTCTCCGCGCCTCTCGAGCCTTAAGCTGCCCCAGTCGCTGCACCTCTCGGCCTCGATTGCAGCCCGGCCCTTTCTACCGGCCGTGGTCGAGCTCTCCGCCCTTATTCCTCCGTTTTCCATCCCCTACTCCACAGTCAACGCGGCCGACTTTCTGCTCGTGTCGCTGATCGGCTTACCCACCACCGTGGTAGAAGGGAATGATCACTGCCTGTCGCTGATGGAGGCTTCGTGGTCAGAATTCTTTTTCTTTTTAACCCGGGTTCTCGATGCCTCCCGTGCGATGGTGCTCAGCAGGATGATGAGGGCGGATGCCTCTTCTCGACGCCCGTTTTGAGGACGAAGCTGCCTTGGATGTAAATTTGCCGCAGGGTAAGATCGGACTCGTCGCCACTGTTGAGTCTGTATGTCCCAGTTATGTTTAGGATCAATCACTGGACACAGGCAACAAGAATAACATTTAACAGGTCTTTACTATTCGAAGGTCAGGGCTGAACTGCCCAGCAAATCCTTGCACAACACTTATATACCGGTGTGGTCACCACCGGTATTACAGTATTACAGTATACAGCAGCCAAGAGAAAGTAGTACATCTCTTAAGGTAGTTCTCTTAAGGTGGAACAGGTTACATACACCACACAGTGCACTGGTGGAGAGGGGTTACTGAGTGACATTGTGAGGGAGCTGGATTAACATCAGTGGAGATACAGTCAGTAACACAGGGTGCTGGGGCAGAGGGGTTACTGAGTGACAGTGTGAGGGAGCTGTATTACCATCAGTAGGGATACAGTCAGTTACATAGCGCGCTGGGTGACGGGTTACTGAGTGACAGTGTGAGGGAGCTGGATTAACATCAGTGGAGATACAGTCAGCAACACAGGGTGCTGTGGGAGAGGGGCTACTGAGTGACAATGTGAGGGAGCTGGATTAACATCAGTGGAGATACAGTCAGTAACACAGGGCACTGGGGGAGAGCGGTTACTGATTGAGAATGTGAGGGAGCTTAATTAACATCAGTAGAGATACAGTCAGTAACCCCGGGTGCTGTTGGAGAGGGGTCACTGAGTGAAGGTCTGAGGGAGCTAGATTAACATCAGTAGAGATACACAGTCAGTAACAAAGGGAGCTGGGGGAGAGGGGTTACTGAGTGACATTGTGAGGGAGCTGGATTAACATCAGTAGAGATTCAGTCAGTAACACAGGGAGCTGGACGAAAGGGATTAATAAGTGACAGTGTGAGGGAGCTGGATTAACATCAGTGGAGATACAGCCAGTAACACAGGGTGCTGGGGGACAGGGGTTACTGAGTGACAGTGTGAGGGAGCGGGATTAACATCAGTAGAGATACAGTCAGTAATCCCGTGCGCTGGGGGAGATGGGTCACTTAGTGTCAGTGCGAGGGAGCTGGATTAACATCAGTGGAGATACAGTGAGTCACACAGGGCACTGGGGGAGAAGGGTTACTGAGTGAAATTGTGAGGGAGCTGGATTAACATCAGCAGAAATACAGTCAGTAACACAGGGCGCTGGGGGAGAGAGGTTACTGAGTGAAGGTGTGAGAGAGCTGGATTAACATCTGTGGAGATAGAGTCAGTAACACAGGACACTGGGGGAGAGGGGTTACTGAGTGACATTCTGAGGCAGCTGGATTAACATCAGTGGAGATACAGCCAGTAACACAGGGCGCTGGGGGAGAGGGGTTACTGTGCGACAGTGTGAGGGAGCTGGATTAACATCAGTAGAGATACAGTCAGTAATCCCAGGTGCTGGGGGTGAGGGGACACTGAGTGATAGTGTGACGGAACTGGATTAACAACAGTGGAGATACAGTCAGTAACGCAGGGCGTTGGGGGAGAGGGGTCACTGATTGACAGTGTGAGGGAACTGGATTAATATCAGTAGAGATACAGTCAGTAACCCCAGGCACTGGGGGAGCAGGGTCACTGAGTGAAGTGTGAGAGCTGGATTAACAACAGTGGAGATACAGTCAGTAACGCAGGGCGTTGGGGGGGAGGGGTTACTGAGTGACAGTGAGGGAGCTGGATTGACATCAGTGGAGATACAGTCCGTAAATCAGGTCGCTGAGTGCGGGGTTACTGAGTGACAATGTGAGTGAGCTGGATTAACACTGCAGATTCAGTCAGTAACACAGGGCACTGGGGGAGAGGGGTTACTGAGTGACAGTGTGAGGGAGCTGGATTAACATCAGTGGAAATACAGACAGTATCAGAGTGCGCTGGGGAGAGGGGTTGCTGAGTGACAGTGTGAGGGAGCGGGATTAACATCAGTAGATATACAGTCAGTAACCCCGTGCGCTGGGGGAGATGGGCCACTGAGTGACAGTGCGAGGGAGCTGGATTAACATCAGTGGAGATACAGTGAGTGACACAGTGCACTGGGGGAGAAGGTTTACTGAGTGAAATTGTGAGGGAACTGGATTAACATCAGCAGAAATACAGTCAGTAACACGGCACTGGGGGAGAGAGGTTACTGAGTGAAAGTGTGAGAGAGCTGGACTAACATCAGTGGAGATAGAGTCAGTAACACAGGACACTGGGGGAGAGGGGTTACTGAGTGACAGTGTGAGGGAGCTGGATTAACATCAGTGGAGATACAGCCGGTAACACAGGGCGCTGGGGGAGAGGGGTTACTGAGTTCCAGTGTGAGGGAGCTGGATTAACATCAGTGGAGATACAGGCAGTAATTAAGGGCGCTGGGGGTGTGGGGTTACTGAGCGACAGTGTGAGGGAGCTGGATTAACATCAGTAGAGGTACAGTCAGTAACCCCAGGCACTGGGGAAGCAGGGTCAATGAGTGAAGTGTGAGAGAGCTGGATTAACATCATTAGAGATACAGTCACTAACACAGGGCGCTGGGGGAGAGGGGTTACTGAGTGACAGTGTAAGGGAGCTGGATTAACATCAGTGGAGATACAGTCAGTAACACAGGGCACTGGAGGAGAGGGGTTACTGATTGACAATGTGAGGGAGCTGGATTAACATCAGTAGATATACAGTCAGTAACCCCAGGCACTGGGGGAGAGGGGTCACAGAGTGACAATGTGAGGGAGCTGGATTAACATCAGTGGAGATACAGTCAGTAACACTGTGTGCTGGGGAGAGGGGTTACTGAGTGACAGTGTGAGAGCTGGATTAACATCAGCAGAGATACAGTCAATAACACAGGGTGCTGCGGCAGAGTGGTTACTGAGTGACAATGTGAGGGAACTGGATTAACATCAGTGGTGATACAGTCAGTAACACAGGGCACTGGGGGAGAGGGGTTACTGATTGAGAATGTGAGGGAGCTGGATTAACATCAGTAGATATACAGTCAGTAACCCCGGGCACTGGGGGAGAGGGGTCACAGAGTGACAGTGTGAGGGAGCTGGATTAACATCAGTACAGATACAGTCAGTAACTCAGGGCGCTGGGAGAGAAGGGGTTACTGAGCGACAGTGTGAGGGAGCTGGATTAACATCAGTAGAGATACAGTCAGTAACCCCAGGCACTGGGGGAGCAGGGTCAATGAGTGAAGTGTGAAGGAGCTAGATTAACATCAGTAGAAATACAGTCAGTAACACAGGGTGTTGGGGGAGAGGGTTTACTGAGTGACAGTGAGGGAGCTGGATTAACATCAGTAGAGATACAGTCAGTAACACAAGGCGCTGTGGGAGAGAGGTTACTGAGTGACAGTATGAGGGAGCTGGATTGACATCAGTGGAGATACAGTCAGTAAATCATGGTGCCGAGTGCGGGGTTACTGAGTGACAATGTTAGGGAGCTGGATTAACATCAGTGGAGATACAGACAGTAATACAGGGCACTGGGGGAGAGGGGTTACTGAGTGAAATTGTGATGCAGCTGGATTAACATCAATGGAGATACAGTCAGTAACACAGGGCACTGTGGGAGAGGGGTTACTGAGTGACATTGTGATGCAGCTGGATTAGCATCAGTGGAGATACAGCCAGTAACACATGGCGCTGGGGGAGAGGGGTTACTGATTGACAGTGTCAGGGAGCGGGATTAACATCAGTAGAGATACAGTCAGTAACCCCGTGCGCTGGGGGAGATGGGTCACTGAGTGACAGTGCGAGGGAGCTGGATTAACATCAGTGGAGATACAGTGCGTGACACAGGGCACTGGGGGAGAAGGGTTACTGAGTGAAATTGTGAGGGAACTGGATTAACATCAGCAGAAATACAGTCAGTAACACAGGGCGCTGGGGGAGAGAGGTTACTGAGTGAAAGTGTGAGCGAGCTGGATTAACATCAGTGGCCGATAGAGTCAGTAACACAGGACACTGGGGGAGAGGGGTTACTGAGTGACAGTGTGAGGGAGCTGGATTAACATCAGTAGAGATACAGTCAGTAACCCCAGGCGCTGGGGGAGAGAGGTCACTGAGTGACAGTGTGAGGGAGCTGGATTAACATCAGTAGAGATACAGTCAGTAACACAGGGCACTGGGGAAGCAGGGTCACTGAGTGAAGTGTGAGAGAGCTGGATTAACATCAGTAGAGATACAGTCACGAACTCAGGGCGCGGGGGTAGAGGGGTTACTGAGTGACAGTGTGACGGAGCTGGATTAACATCAGTGGAGATACAGTCAGTAACACAGAGCGCTGGGGAGAGGGGTTACTGAGCGGCATTGTGAGAGCTGGATAAAAATCAGTAGAAATACAGTCAGTAAAACTGGGTGCTGGGGGAGAAGGGTTACTGAGTGACATTGTGAGGGAGCTGGATTAAATTCAGTGGAGATACAGTCAGTAACACAGTGTGCTGGGAAGATGGGTTACTGAGTGACAGTGTGAGGGAGCTGGATTAACATCAGTGGAGATAGTCAGTAACAGAGGGCGCTGGGGGAGAGGGGTTACTGATTGAGAATGTGCGGGAGCTGGACTTACATCAGTGGAGATACAGTCAGTAACACAGGGCGCTGAGTGCGGGTTTACTGAGTGACAATGTGAGGGAGCTGGATTAACATCAGTAGAGATACAGTTAGTAACACAGGGTGCTGTGGGAGAAAGGTTACTGAGTGACAGTGTGAGCAAGCTGGATTAACATCAGTGGAGATACAGTCAGTGACACAGAGCTTTGGTGGAGGGGGGGCATTCTGACAGTGTGAGGGAACTGGATTACCATCAGTGGAGATACAGACAGTAATGCAGGGCACTGGGGGAGAGGGGTTACTGAGTGAAATTGTGAGGGAGCTGGATTAACATCAATGGAGATACAGTCAGTAACACAGGGCACTGTGGGAGAGGGGTTACTGAGTGACATTTGTAGGGGGTTTCTCTTGCTCTTTCTGGTCTCCTGCCAGGCTTCGTGCAATAATTGCCCTTGAGTGGTTCGACCCACTCCCCCCCTACGGTTCTAGACCTTGGACTTAGGTGCAGAGAACAGTAGTGCAGAGAAAAAACTCAATAGACCAGGTTGAATAGCACGAAATGGATGCTTTTATTTTTAAACAGTTTGAAGCATTACAAAATACATGTCAAAGGCACAGATTAAAGTTACTACAATCATGCACAAATTTATGAACTTGACTCTATGGAAATGGGGAACACACGGCACATCGAAAAAGGGGAAACACATTACGATTTCCCTTAACTCCCTCCCCTATACCTAAACTAAGTTTCGACCTGGGGAACTTGGGATCATGCTCACCACTCTCGAAATCGCGAGAAAGGGGGTTCGCAGCCTTTTTGGCACCGCTTTCCGTCGTCACGTGGATTTGGAAACTTCTGGCGCAGTCGATATTCTCTCCTCCCTCGAGGCGGTGGGGTAGACCCAGCCTCGATGAGCGCTCGTTAAGGTTGAGATCCACCAAGTCAATTTGGGTTCATGGAGCAGACCCAGATGCAGGCTATGCACTTGGGAGAATCTTGTGGCATCGATCGCCGGTTCTCCAGAGGGTTTCTTCTCCGTCGGCCTGGGTCGTCGATGATCTCCCGACCCCAGTACCCGGGCCACCCTCGTCGTCTTCTCGTCGTGGCCGAGCCTTGTTTGGCTGAACACCGACCACGTTGTCCTTTTACCGAAACCGTCCGTCTTTAAAAAAAAACGAAAACGTTTTCATCGATCTGCCGAAGTGGAAGGGGCGCCGATCCGGGCACCGTCCGCCCTTCGTTCGTTCCTCGTAGAAGAAAGTTCTTGAAGAAATGGAAGCCTGAAGTCGCCCAACAAGAAGCCGTGGCAGCGAAGAAGAAGTTGTTCAAGTAACCCGGAGTCCGAAGTTTTTTTAGATGGACTTTCAATCCATAGTTATACTCTTTTGGGACAGTCTTATCTCCCGCCAAATCATAGTCCTGTCTTTGTATTAATTTTGGCGGGCAGAAATCTCTGCAGGGGCGCTTTGTCTTGTAACGGAGCCGGTGATAACTTAAACTGGCCTTCCTGGCCGATAATGTCTTTCAATGTCTTTTGCATTGTCACCGTGGCTCGGTTCGCATATTGATCGGTCCGGACATTTTCCTTGATGGCTGCTAAACGGTTTTTCCTTTGTACGATAAATGGGTATAAGTGTTTTTACATTGTCCGCCCATATCTTGATGGGCCCCATCCTGTACTTATAATCCATTGAATATGTATGCTGTTGCTCTGAGTTTCGGTTCCCAGAGACTGGCTTTCGTGGGCTCACTGTCTTCAATCCACAAGCCTGTCTGGCTTGCAGTAACAGAAATAAAATGGTTCATAAACTGATCACGGGGCCTGGCGGCCATTTTGTATGCCCTTTTATCAAAGGTTTTTCTGTGCAAGCTTACTTTGGTCAATAAACAGTCTTATTTTATCCAGTTTTCTTGCGTGATTTTTGCTGAAAATTGCGAATCTTACAGGCCCCCCTGTGATACTGATGGCTTGCTTAAAGTATCAATAATCCTTGATGAGCAAATTTTTCCTGATTCCCCACATCCAAACATTCCTGGCACTTAACTATCTATGCCCCTCATGACACATGCAGTTCCCATTTCCGGAGAAAAATGAAAATGACCTCATGCACATTTGGAATCATAGACAGCAAATCTTAAACTATAACACCTTCACCTGTCAGATGGGCAGGGGTTGATACCCTTTTGCGCCATCTGCATGCATCTTTTATTAATCCAAAAAAACTTAAGAACAACTAATAACATGACAATACTTATTTCCTTATAACCCAAAACAATCAAAAAAATGTTTTAAATGGAGGGACGCTTAATCTTATACTAGCAGCTTAGAGTGGGGTATCTGCTTCCCCCATCCGCACATAGCGTTCTCTCCATTCTCCTGTGTTCTCGTGCCTCTGGAGGCGTTTGCCTCTTTTGCAATGCACGAAGAGCAAAAATATCACAATCAAAACCTGACATACTACTAGGATATGGGATGCTATTCTAATCCAGGCGGGGACCTCTATGTTGGTGAACAAGTCCCACCATGGTGGGATGGTTATGTCCAATATGTCTTTTCCTATCTCTAAAGTCTTCTGCTCCAGTGTATAGAAATGTTTCTGCGAAACTATAACGGCTTTTAAAACCTTGGTGAGGTGTTCGGGAAGAGGGGGAATGACATAACCAAAATGCGCGACAAATCGTTGTAAATCTGTGAAATTCTCTTTGATAGTGATGTGTACAGTGGAGGGCGCAGGAATGGGAACAATTCGTTGTTGTGCCACTTGAACCTCGGCCCTGGGTTTGAAACAGAAACTGCTATCACCGACCGAACACCACTCGTGTTGTCCATATCGGTACTGAGGCGCTGCAGTGGTGACGCAGTATGTCCCACCCCCGATATATGCTACCTGTGGGGGCACATGGTCCTCTGCCATTGCCTCCATGGTGCAATTCACCGGCTTCGCGCTAGCGGTTCTGAACCCGCACTGTGGTTTCAAAAAGGCATTCAAGTGCTGGGGACACAGGATGATGTGTGCTCCCCGGCTCCGACATCCCGAGAGGTCGGTGCCTGTCATCGTACGCTCCCATCTGATGACGTAAGGCGGGACCACTGCGTAACGAATGTGTGCGCCCCCCTGAATGACTCCAATGTTCTCTACTCTGTATACCGGGGCGGGCTTTGCTGCGGGACCCAACACCGGCATTCTTACTACTATTCCCATAATAGTGTGATTCGAATGTCCGCAGTCCACTGGAACTGGGTATGCTTCTGCGGCTAGTCTGAGCTGGCACGGGCTTAATGCATTCTCAAAAGGGTGGAGCGCTTGCAAGTGCTTGTTGCTGATCCAGGACGGGACCAAACCCTGTTTTAAATCCTCAAGATTACTGCGGCCCTCGCCCAATAACCACGCCCCGTACAGCACACAGGCCTCGTTTTGCGCAGCTTGATCGGACGCATTCCGATCCTCCTTAATGAGTGCATTTACCGTTCTCGCGTGTTTCTCCAGCTCAGCAATTATGTCCTTAAAGTGTAGTGTCATGGCCTGGTCCTCATGCAACTCAGAACCCACGACCTTGTTTTCGTCTGTCAATATGTTCCTTAACTGGGCTTTTAAACCGTTGATCTGTGTCTGCAGCTCCACGTTATCTAGAGCGTTGACAACAGATGTCCCGGTATTAAAAGCAGTGAATATGTCATTTACAGTACCCCTTCTTTGCCTCCCGACTCGATCCAAAACTTCTGGCGGTGTGGTGTATAATTTGTCTCTGTCGATGTCGGCAAAGTCAAATTCGTAAAATTGTCTAAACATACTGGTTAACAGGACCTGGTATAATTGTTCCGTTTCTTTGGGACACCACTCCGGCAATCTTACCTCAGTGAGATTTAAAATCACTGAGGCCACCGCGTAGTGTACCCCTTGGTACAGCACCTGACCGGTGGGTACCAATACTAAACCGTTCCCGGGTCCCTTGGTGGTGGTTGGGCACCCTCCTTTCTGGGCTAGTGCTACCGGAAGCGTGGGCAGGGGCTTGCGTGGGCGGGTGATGAGTTCAGTGGCGTTCACCGGAATAGGGGAGTATGGGGCTCCGCACGCTCGAGTGCTAACATCCCATCTCATCCCCTTCCCTTCATCCTGCCACTGCCTCTGGAAGAAGATGGACACGCCCTTGGGGCAGACGCGTCTCGAACCCCACATACAGACATATATTCCCTCATCCGGTTCCCACCATTTGTCCCAACACACACGTAATTGTCCGTGAGTTCCCGTAATAGTCCGATGGGTATTATTACCCAGTCGCTCCCACTCGACCGTAGAGTTTCTCATGTCCTTTCCCAGCTTTCGTAGCCACCACCATCGCCTTGGTGGTACGTTCCCATTGCACACCAGACAAATCCTCTTTCCCACGGTGACGCTGACTCTGGGCGCTAGGATCCTCACTCGAGGGCACGTTAATGAAGTCTCTTGGTAGGCAAAACCGAAATTGCTGGAATATTCCGTAGAATTCGTTCCCAGCCAACCTGGCCATCTCCCTTGGTGGAAGTAGGTGGCGGTTTCCTCTACCTCTCGCTCCCCCGTCCCATCCGTTGCGATGGGGGCCGTGTCCCCGGAGCACCCGAAAATGATGACGTCCTTGGTGCGGCCTCGGTAGGCCCACCCGCACCCGATCGCCATGAACGCGACGACAATCCTTTCCATCGTATCCCAGGTTTCTGTAACCAACAAAATGATGTAGCCGGGCTCCCGATAGGTGCTGGCCTAAATTAATTGGACGCGCGGGTTCCTGGACCCCGCTCCCTAACAAACACACATACCGGGCAGACTTCAAAATTGTACTCTTAACACCATATACTTTACATTCCTTAAACTATGACCATAATTACCTATCTTAACTTATGTACAGCGCCGCCCTCCGTGGGGCGGCTTTCCGAATCCCTGTGAGGTCTGTCGTGTGCCACACCCTGCGGTGGGGCTGCATTGATCTTTGGCCTTGATCCCCCGCAGCCTGTCGCTGCTGAACGGGGATCATGTCTTCCTGGGGCTGCTTTAAACCGTGGTTGGGGAGGATGGGGAGAATCTGGCCAAAATTTTCTGGGCTGGGGCGCTCGAGCTGACCTACGAGGGGCTGCTTTGGGTTGGGCTCCCGGGGCCGATGGACCTGGGGTCGTGACTGTTACCGTCACAGCCTGTGGTTCCTCCACAGCTGCTGGCTCCAGCTCCCCTTCCTCAGGCTCCGCCCCCCCGGGGTCGGGATCTGTGGCTTCCGACCCCACCTCACCTGTCCCTACAGGTAACGAGTCTCCACCCCCACTCCCTACCTCCCCCAAGCTTGAGTCGAGGGCGGGACTGCCGTCCTCTGACTCTTCCTCCTCCGTGATTGGGTCTAAAGCGAGGTTGAGCTGTTCGGGCTCTCCCCTGCCTAAATCCCATTCAAAAGATGAGACCTCCCACTCCAATGGGATGGCCTCTCCCTTCACGCAGGCTACTGCTCCAGCCTGTGTGGTCTGTGACTCTGTTACAGGCTGAGGATCTTTGTTCTCAGACCTGGTCCCCTTTGGTGGCCCTGGTGTACCCGGTTTAAACAGTTTACACTGGTTGATGTGAAACCATTTGGTATGTCGGGGCGTCTTCACTGCATAAACCATGGGGCTGGCTTTGTCTACAATGCTGTATGGCCCCATGTACAGTGGTTCAAAACTCCCTACCCTGGCGTAGTTTTGGACCATGACCTGGTCCCCGACTACCCACTCTTGTTGTTTCCGAGGTTCTAACAACAGTTTATTTCCCTGGTGCTGTCTTCCCATGTTCCCAGCCGCCTGCCCATAAATCTGTCTCAGGCGCTCCAAGAGGGTTTGGGCGAATTTGTCCCGTTTCACCTCTCGGAGCTGGCCCTCAGTGAGCACCGGGGCTAGCACATGGGTGGGTGTTCGCATGATCCTTCCAGTCATTAACTCGTGCGGGGAATACCCCGTGCTTTTGGACTGGCTGGCTCGGATCCCCATGAGGACTAAAGGCAGGACCTCTGCCCATTTCTGGGGCGAGCCCATTGTCTCTTTCCTCAGCTTTTCCTTGAGGGTCCGATTCATACGCTCAACAATCCCGGATGACTGGGGATTGTATGCTACGTGCCACTTTCCCTCAATGCCCAAGAGCCTGAGGGCGTTCTGCATTACTTGACCGGTGAACTGACTCCCTTGGTCGGACTCTACAAAACGGGGGAGTCCCCACCGTGAGAACACTTCCCGAATCAAGATCTTAGCAGTACCCAGTGCCGTAGCTGTTCTGCACGGGAAGGCTTCTACCCATTTGGTGAACACATCTACCAGGACAAGGCAGTACTTATAGCCTCCCTGGGCGGCGGGCAGGGGCCCTATGTAGTCGACCTGAATCGACTGCCATGGTCCCTCTACCCTCCTGATGTGCCCCATGGGCACCTTCCTTTTGTGGGGGTCTGGGTTGTTAGCAGCACACACAAGACAGCTTGCGCAGAACTCGCGGACATCGTCCCGAAGTCCCGGCCACCATCCCGCCTGCTCCACCCGTTGCCAGGTGACCTCAGGTCCGGGGTGTCCCGCTCCTGGACCCTCGTGGGCCAATTGCAGGAATTCCCTTCGGTGCTGCTGCGGCACAACCCACTGCTCCTTTTGGAACAGCATACCTTCCTTGACTGTGAGGGCTGCCGTACTGTACGGACCTTCGACCTGTTTGCCCTCTGTGATGGCTTTTAGGACTGCTTTTAGGGCGGGATCCAGGGTTTGGACGGTCTTTAGGTCTGGGGGCGGTGTCACCCCTGTGTTCCCGGGAATTCCCTCCCTGCCTTGGATCGCCGCCACGGGTCCGGGTTCGTATGGGTCCCAGAGAATGCCGCTGCGGGCACCCTCCCTGGCTAGCGCATCCGCCTGCTGGTTGCCCTGACTGCAGGGTTCTGTAATGGAGTGAGCCTTCACCTTATGGATGAACACCTCTCCTTTCTCCCCCACAGCTGCTAGGATCTTCTCCAGCAAGGGCTTAACTGTTAAAGGCCGCCCGTCCGCGGAGGTGTACCCGCGTCAGGACCAGATGGCGAGGTACTCCGTACACGAATTGCACGTGAACATGCTGTCTGAGCAAATCGTGTATGGGGTTGGGAAAATCTCGGGGTGGGTAACCACGTACGCCACCGCGGACAGTTCAGCCTGCTGCGCGCTCATAGTGCTGGGGAGCTTAATTGCCAGGGCAATGTTTGCCGCAGGGTCATAAACTCCACACCCTGTGAGTCGCTTGCCGTCAGCTACAGTGCTAGAACCGTCTACGTAGATCTCGCGGCCCGTGGGATGTATCCCGGCCCGTAAACCTATGTTAACTTCCCATACCCCTTCTACGGAACATTGATGGGCTGTCCCGGGATATGCCATATTGGCTGCGAGCCTTGGCGCGCAGAGGCCTTTAACTTTGAGATCCATCTGGGAAAGGAGGAGGGTCCAGCGCGCAATCCGAGCGCTGCTTACGGTCCCATCCTTAATCCTCCCATCCAGAAGCATCTTCGTGGGGGTGTGATGGGTGAGGAGCGTAATGGGAGAGGTCCCTGTGAAGATCACTGATCTGTTCACAGCCCAATGCGTGGCCAGGAGATGCCGTTCGCAATTGGAGAAACTCCTCTCCACATCCGTGAGCACCCTGGAGGAATAAACTACTGGTCTTAGCTTGCCGTGCCGCTCTTGGAGCAGTACTGCGCTCAGGCTGTCCCCACTAGCGGCTACCTCCAGAAAGAACTCCTCTCCCCCATCTATGGCCCCTAGGGCTGGCGCGGTCTGCAGATCTCTTTTCAACTTCTCGAATGCTGCCTGGCAACCCTCGTCCCAAGACCACTCGACTCCCTTGTGTAAGAGTCGAAGTAGCGGGGCCGCTGTGGCAGCATAGTCCTCGATGAAATCTCTGCAGTACCCGGTCAATCCCAAAAAGGACCTTACACCCGTTACTGTGTTGGGAATCGGCAGATCTTGTATAGATTCCCGTCTGGCCTTATCTATGGCTCTTTCCCCAGCGCGGATGGCCAGACCCAGGAATTTAACTTCCTGCTGGCCGATCTGGGCTTTCTTTGGGTTTACTTTGAAACCCTTCCTTTCTAACAGTTCCAACAATTCGGCTAACAGTGGGCCGTGCTGCTCCCTTGTATCTGTGTACAGGAGTAAGTCGTCCACATACTGCACTATCTGGTTGGGCTGGCTGAACTCTTTCAAACTCCCCGCCATACACTGATGGAAAATGCTGGGGCTGTTGTGAAAACCCTGTGGTAAGCAGTTCCAGGTGTACTGTTGCCCTTTGAAAGTAAAGGCAAACTTGTACTGGTCCTCCCGCCGCAGCGGAATGGACCAAAAACCGTTCGAGATGTCCAGCACCGTGAATGTGGTCGCCGATGCTGGAATACTCCCTATTAAGTCTGCAACTGCTGCTACCGTGGGCGCGCAGGCTGGGATATTACTATTGAGGACTCTATAGTCCACCGTGGCTCTCCACGAATTGTCCGGTTTCTTTACCGGCCATAATGGGGAGTTCACGTGGGTGGCTATCGTCCTCAATACGCCCTGCTGTACCAATGAAGATATTGCTGTCTCCATGTCGGGTTCTGCCTCCTTGGGGAAATTATACTGCTTTTGGGGTCGGATCATGGGGTCCCCGTCTACGCTGACTTCGAACCCAGTGACTCTCCCGCAGTCGTGCTTGTGGGTGGCGAACGCGGTCAGATTTTCTGACACACGCGCCTGCAAGTCCGTTGGGACGTTTGTTATCATGAGCTCGAGATCGTAACCTCCTGATGGCTTCATAGTGCACAGGGCCCCCTTTTCTTCCTTCCCCGGGATTACGACTACCTTACCTAAACCGCCCTCGGCTCCCCAGAGACAATGATTTCTCAGGTCCACGAGGATCCCGTGTTCCACCAAGAAATCAGCCCCGAGGATGCCTTTCCCCCCCCCCTCTTTCCACTTCAATAGGATGCACGTCCATGTGGTGTGGAGCGCTCCCAACTGAATGGAGAGCGGGAGGGAGTGCGCGCCAGCCTGTGCTCTACCCGTGAAACCCGCTACTAAATATGGAGCCTGGGCGGACAGAGGTGAGGCAAAAGGTTTGTCCGTGTGGATCAAGGTACACGAAGCTCCCGTATCCAACAGGTAACTACCCCTTTGTTTCTCCACCTCCATCTCCACCACAGGTCTTCTCCAAGCGTCATACCGGAGCGGACACAAGTAGATGGGCTGCGCGGGCGTCAGTCATTTAGGTGTTTCGGCTGGGGTCTCGGGGGCGATAGGGCTGTTAGCAACCGTTACCTTCCCCTGCCAGGTCATCAGAGACCGCATAGTCTCCAAGACTGACTCGATCGCAGCGGGGTCCACAACCGCACCACCCCCTTCATTCGGGGCAAAGGCTACGGTTGGGTTCTGGACTGGTGTTGGGGCAGCGGCCTGCACTTGTGGTTGTGCTGGTGTTGTGGAAACTCTCGGGCCGTTGGCGACTCGGGCTTGGGCTCGATCTTGGGCTGCGGCAAACTCTCTCCCTCTTATCCTTCCAAGGATTCCTACAGTCCTTGCGCCAATGACCCTCCTTCCCACACCCGTAACAACTGCTATTTGCTTGGGGATGGCGATTTCCCTCCTGACGCCATGCCTTTTTAGCAGAGGCTGCGGGTCTCACCTCATGCACCTTTCCTTTCACAACAGGCGTTTTCTTGCCCTTGTTGTTTCTATAACTGATCGTGAGCTGATCTAGTACTACTTCCTCCGTGGAGCGGGCGTTAGTGGGGTCAAACCATGCTTTGGCCTGTTCCTTCACTACTGGCAGGCAACCTGCTACCAGGCACCGAAGCCAGTGAGCCCTTTGTTCGCCATCCAGCCCGGCCCGGGCCGGCCCGCCCGGGCAGCTGCGCCGATACACTGGCCACAACCTGTCGGCGAAAACCCGTGGGGGTTCTCCCTCTAGCTGCACTGTCTTTTCTAAACGGAGGAACGGAGTTCCGTCCCCCTCTCCCATGATCTCCAGAATCTCATCCCGTAGCAACTCATAGTCCCTGTGCCCTCTCTTGCTCTCGTCAGGGAGACACTGGAGGAGCGAACTGTCCAGGGAGAACAGCAGCATTTTAGACTGTTCAACCCCGTCGCAGTCATTGACTGCTGCGGTCTGCTCCACGTCCCTGAAATGCACGGAGGGATCTCCTGACTCGGAGAGTTTTGGGATGTGACTTATCATCTCTCTTAGCTGTCGTGCGCTATGAGGCATTATGATCTGACTCTCAAGGGGTCCGTCATCGCCATTTTCTTCATTTGGACCGATCCTCCGGTGTCTCGTTGGACACATTGGCGCCGACCCCGACTCTACTGTCTGGGGTTGCTCTACCTCAGGGCTCTTTTCCTCTACCGTCTCCGTCTCCTGTCCTGGAGTCCAAGACTCCTCATAGGCAGGAGGCGCAGAAGGTTCGGGGGTTGGTACCCCAACTGCCTCTTGTGGAATCGGTCTTTTGGATTCCTTGGCTAGCAACAGCTGACTCGCTGGTGGATTTATGAGACACACCAACCCGTTTGCCTTCGCTAGGGCCTTTCTCAGGTCCTCTAGCTCCCGGCGGCAAGTGCTGTGGTCGGTGTTCTCAGATCTATCCTCCATGGCCATTTTATATGCTGCCCTGGCTCCCAGGAGCTTTTCCTCTTGGGCATCTACTTGTTTGGCTAGACGGGAACACCTCTCTCTCATTCTACCTTCACTGGCCTTGGCCTCCACGACCTGACATTTTAAATATTCTACCCGGGTTTCGTGGCAGCGAATTACAGAGCGGCGTTCCTGGTTCAGCGCGTCAAGCGATTCAATCAGTTTTTGACCTCCCGCAACCTTTTCCTCCACGCCTTTAAGCAAGCCGTTGATCTGGACTGTCTGTGCTGCAACTACCTGGTCCAAAAGCTGGACTTGTTTCTTGTAGCACATCAGCCAGACCGCCTTTTCTACAGATTTCTTATGCTCTCTACCCGCTGTCCACTTGATGGCTGCGTCTAGCGGGCGCCTATCCCTTAGTAGATCAGATATCCATTGTTTTGTGAGGTTGACTTTTCCGAAAACATAATCTGCTATTCTTTCATCCATCACATTTCGTCTATTCAGATCTTGATCTAACACACTACTTTCCTGCTGCCAAGGTCCTGCCGCGGTCGCCATTTCTGTAGGGGGTTTCTCTTGCTCTTTCTGGTCTCCTGCCAGGCTTCGTGCAATAATTGCCCTTGAGTGGTTCGACCCACTCCCCCCCTACGGTTCTAGACCTTGGACTTAGGTGCAGAGAACAGTAGTGCAGAGAAAAAACTCAATAGACCAGGTTGAATAGCACGAAATGGATGCTTTTATTTTTAAACAGTTTGAAGCATTACAAAATACATGTCAAAGGCACAGATTAAAGTTACTACAATCATGCACAAATTTATGAACTTGACTCTATGGAAATGGGGAACACACGGCACATCGAAAAAGGGGAAACACATTACGATTTCCCTTAACTCCCTCCCCTATACCTAAACTAAGTTTCGACCTGGGGAACTTGGGATCATGCTCACCACTCTCGAAATCGCGAGAAAGGGGGTTCGCAGCCTTTTTGGCACCGCTTTCCGTCGTCACGTGGATTTGGAAACTTCTGGCGCAGTCGATATTCTCTCCTCCCTCGAGGCGGTGGGGTAGACCCAGCCTCGATGAGCGCTCGTTAAGGTTGAGATCCACCAAGTCAATTTGGGTTCATGGAGCAGACCCAGATGCAGGCTATGCACTTGGGAGAATCTTGTGGCATCGATCGCCGGTTCTCCAGAGGGTTTCTTCTCCGTCGGCCTGGGTCGTCGATGATCTCCCGACCCCAGTACCCGGGCCACCCTCGTCGTCTTCTCGTCGTGGCCGAGCCTTGTTTGGCTGAACACCGACCACGTTGTCCTTTTACCGAAACCGTCCGTCTTTAAAAAAAAAAAACGAAAACGTTTTCATCGATCTGCCGAAGTGGAAGGGGCGCCGATCCGGGCACCGTCCGCCCTTCGTTCGTTCCTCGTAGAAGAAAGTTCTTGAAGAAATGGAAGCCTGAATTCGCCCAACAAGAAGCCGTGGCAGCGAAGAAGAAGTTGTTCAAGTAACCCGGAGTCCGAAGTTTTTTTAGATGGACTTTCAATCCATAGTTATACTCTTTTGGGACAGTCTTATCTCCCGCCAAATCATAGTCATGTCTTTGTATTAATTTTGGCGGGCAGAAATCTCTGCAGGGGCGCTTTGTCTTGTAACGGAGCCGGTGATAACTTAAACTGGCCTTCCTGGCCGATAATGTCTTTCAATGTCTTTTGCATTGTCACCGTGGCTCGGTTCGCATATTGATCGGTCCGGACATTTTCCTTGATGGCTGCTAAACGGTTTTTCCTTTGTACGATAAATGGGTATAAGTGTTTTTACATTGTCCGCCCATATCTTGATGGGCCCCATCCTGTACTTATAATCCATTGAATATGTATGCTGTTGCTCTGAGTTTCGGTTCCCAGAGACTGGCTTTCGTGGGCTCACTGTCTTCAATCCACAAGCCTGTCTGGCTTGCAGTAACAGAAATAAAATGGTTCATAAACTGATCACGGGGCCTGGCGGCCATTTTGTATGCCCTTTTATCAAAGGTTTTTCTGTGCAAGCTTACTTTGGTCAATAAACAGTCTTATTTTATCCAGTTTTCTTGCGTGATTTTTGCTGAAAATTGCGAATCTTACACATTGTGATGCAGCTGGATTAACATCAGTGGAGATACAGCCAGTAACGTAGGGCGCTGGGGGAGAGGGGTTACTGAGTGACAGTGTGAGGGAGCTGGATTAACATCAGTAGAGATACAGTCAGTAAGTCAGGGCTCTGGAGGAGTGGGGTTACTGACTGACAGTGTGAGGGAGCTGGATTAAGATCAGTAGAGATACAGTCAGTGACACAGGGTGCTGGGGGAGAGGGGTTACTGATTGACAGTGTGAGAGAGCTGGATTAACATCAGTAGACATACAGTCAGTAACACAGGGCACTGGGGGAGAGGGGTTACTGAGTGACATTGTGAGGGAGCTGGATTAACATCAGTAGAGATACAGTCAGTAACACAGCGCTGGGGGAGAAGGGTTACTGAGTGACAATGTGAGGGAGCTGGATTAACATCAGTGGAGATACAGTCAGTAACACAGGGCACTGGGGGAGAGGGGTTACTGAGTGACATTGCGAGGGAGCTGGATTAACATCAGTAGAGATACAGTCAGTAACACAGCGCTGGGGGAGAAGGGTTACTGAGTGACAATGTGAGGGAGCTGGATTAACATCAGTGGAGATACAGTCAGTAACACAGGGCGCTGGGGGAGAGTGGTTACTGTGTGTCTGTGTGAGGGAGCGGGATTAACATCCGTAGAGATACAGTCAGTAACCCCGGGCACTGGGGGAGAGCGGTCACTGAAATACAGTGTGAGTGATCTGGAATACCTTCAGTCAAGATACAGTCAGTAACACAGCGCTGGGTGAGAGGAGTTACTGAGTGACAATGTGAGGGATCTGGATTAACATCAGTAGAGATACAGTCAGTAACACAGTGCGCTGGGGAGAGGGGTTACTGATTGGCAATGTGAGAGCTGGATTAACATCCGTAGAGATACAGTCAGTAACACAGGGTGCTGGGGGAGAGGGGTTACTGAGTGACAGTGTGAGGGAGCTGGATTTACATCAGTAGAGATACAGTCAGTAACACAGGGCGCTGGGGCACAGGGGTTACTGAGTGACAGTGTGAGGGAGCTGGATTAATATCAGTAGAGATACAGTCAGTAACACAGGCCGCTGTGGGAGAGGGGTCACTGAGTGACAGTGTGAGGGAGCTGGATTAACATCAGTAGCGATACACAGTCAGTAAGATAGCCTAATACTGCAGATGTTGGAAATCCGAAATAACAGCAGAAAATGCTGGAAAGCTCAGCAGGTCAGGCAACATCCGTGGAGAGAAATTTGAGTGACGTTTCGGGTCGAACCCTTCTTCAAAACTGGAAAGAAAAGAAAATAGATCGAAGGCAGGGGAGTGATCGTACAAAAGAAGTGAAAGAAACAAAAGAAGTGAAAGAGACAATAAAAGGTGTTCGAAACTCGTCGAGATGGTAATAGGCTGAGATTAGGTGTGAAGTGTACTGGCAGGGAAAGAGATAGCTGCCAGGTGTGAGAGAGAAACCAAAGGAAAGTGAGGGGTGGGGGGGTAAAAGAGTGGAATAATTACAAGTAAAAATGTGAAAGGGGCCGAGGTTATGATCTGAAATTGTTGAACTTGATATTGAGTCCAGAAGGCTGCAGAGTGCCTAATCGGAAGATGAGGTGCTGTTCCTCGAGTTTACGTTGAGCTTCCGTGGAACAATACAAGAGGCCAAGTACAGTGAGGTCCGAGTGGGAATGGAGCGATGAATTAAAATGACAGGCGACCGGAAGCTCGGGGTCACCCTTACGGACTGAAAGGAGGTGTTCCGCAAAGCGGTCACCCAATCTACGTTCGGTCACCGCAATGTAGAGACCGCATCGTGAGCAGCGAATACATTATACTAGATTGCGAGAAGTACAAGTAAATCGCTGTTTCACCTGGAAGGGGTGTTTGGGGCCCTGGACAGTGGGAAGGGGGGAGGTATAGGCGCAGGTGTTACATCTCCTCCGTTTGCATGGGAAGGCGCCAGGCGAAGGGGAAGGGCTGTTTGTGGTGATAGAGGAGTGGACTAGGGTGTCTCAGAGGGAGCGGTTCCTACGGAATGCTGAAAGGGGAGGGGAGGGGAAGATACGTTTGGTGGTGGGATCACTTTGGAGGTAGCAGAAATGCCGGAGGATGATCCGTTGAATGTGGAGGCTGGTGGGGTGAAAGGTGAGGACAAGGGGAACCCTATCCTGGTTCCGGGAGGGAGGGGCAGGGGTGATGGCAAAAGTGCGGGAGATAGAACTGACACGGTCGAGGGCAGTGTCAACCACGGTAGAGGGGAATACTCGGTTGCGGAAAAAGGAAGACATGTCTGAAGCACTGGTGTGGAAGGTGGCATCGTCGGAGCAGATACGGCGGAGACGGAGAAACTGGGAGAATGGAATAGAGTCCTTACAGGAGGCGGGGTGGGAGGAAGTGTAGTCCAGGTAGCTGTGGGAGTCAGTGGGCTTGTAGTGAATATTGGTCGATAACCTATCCCCAGAGATGGAGACGGAGAAGTCGAGGAAGGGAAGGGAAGAGTCCGAGATGGAACATGTGAAGGTGAGGGAAGGGTGGAAATTGGAGGCAAAGTGAATGAAATTGTCAAGTTCGGGGCGAGAGCAGGAAATGGCACCAATACAGTCTTCAATGTATCGGAAAAAGAGATGAGGGAGGGGACCCGAGTAGGACTGGAACAAAGATTGTTCCACATAGCCCACGAAAAGGCAGGCATAGTTAGGACCCATGTGGGTACCCATGGCAACACCTTTGGTTTGGAGGAAATGAGTGGAGTTAAAGGAGAAGTTGTTCAATGTGAGAACAAGTTCAGCCAGGCAGAGGAGGGTGGTGGTGGATGGGGACTGGTCGGGCCTCTATTCAAGGAAGAAGCGGAGCGCCCTCAGGCCATCCTGGTGGGGAATGGAGGTGTAGAGGGATTGTACGTCCATGGTGAAAAGGAAGCGGTTGGGGCCAGGAAACTGGAAACTGTTAAAGTGGCGGAGGGCGTCCGAAGAGTCGCGGATGTAGGTGGGAAGTGACTGGACAAGGGGAGAAAAGATAGAACCAAGATAGGAAGAGATAAGTTCCGTGGGGCAAGAACAGGCTGAAACGATGGGTCTACCAGGGCAGTACTGTTTGTGGATCTTGGGAAGGAGGTAGAAGCGGGCTGTGCGGGGTTGGGGAACTATGTGGTTGGTGGCAGTGGGGGGAAGATCTCCAGAGGAGATGAGGTCAGTGACAGTCTTGGAAACGATGGTTTGATGTTCCATAGTGGGGTCATGGTCCAGGTGGAGGTAGGCGGAGGTGTTGGAGAGTTGGCGTTCAGCTTCCGCGAGGTAGAGGTCAGTACGCCAAACAACAACAGCACCACCCTTGTCAGCGGGTTTAATGACAATGTCAGGGTTGGATCTAAGAGAAAGGATTGCTGCAAGTGCAGAGGGAGGTAGGTTGGAGTGAGTGAGGGGAGCAGAGAAATGGAGATGGCCAATGTCACGGCGGCAGTTAGCGATGAAAAGATCTAGAGATGGTAAGAGGCCAGGGGGAGGGGTCCAGGTAGAACGGGAATTCTGCAAGCGGGAGAAAGGGTCAGTTGTGCGGGGGGAAGACTCCTGCCCAGAGAAGTGGGCACGGAGACGAAGGCGGCGGGAAAAGAGCTCAACATCGTGCCGAGCTCGAAATTCATTGAGGTGGGGACGTAAGGGGATGAAGCTCAGGCCTTTGCTGATGAGTGATCGTTCGGGGTCAGAGAGTGGAAGGTCAGAGGGGATACTGAAAACACAGCAGGGGGTGAGATTGCGAGAAGGGGGGTCAGAGGAAAGTGAAGGGGAAGAAGGTTCCGGAGGGGCGTTGGTGTCCAAGAGTTGAGGTAGCTTGCGATCCTTGACATCGGAAAGGAAGAAAAAAAAACACACGGCACTCAACACCCAACAACACACGGCACTCAACACCCAACAACACACAGCACTCAACACCCAACAGACACATCACTCAACACCCAGCAATACACAGCACTCAACGCACAACAAAACACAGCACTCAACACCAACAACACACGGCACTCAACACCCACCACACACATCACTCAACACCCAACACACACAGCACTCAACACCCAACACACACAGCACTCAACACCCAACACACGCATCACTTAACACCCAACAACACACAGAACTCAACACCCAACACACACAGCACTTAACACCCAATACACACATCATTCAACACCCAACAACACACAGCACTCAATACCCAACACACGCATCACGTAACACCCAACAACACACAGCACTAAACACCCAACAGCACAAAGCTCTCAACACCCAACAACACACAGCAATCAGCACCCAACAACACACAGCTCGCAACACCCAGCAACACACAGCACTCAACACGCAACAACGCAGAGCAGTCAACACCCAACAACAAAAGGCACCCAACATCCAACAGACAGCAGTCAACACCCAACACACAGCACTCAACACACAGCACTCAATACACAACACACAGCTTACAACACCCAACAATACACAGCACTCAGCACCCAACACATAGCTCACAACAGCCAACAACACACGGCACTCAACACACAACAACACACGGCACTCAGCACCCAACAACACACGGCACTCAAAACCCAACAAAACACAGCTCTCAACACCCAACAACACACAGCACTCAACACCCAACAACACACAGCTGTCAACACCCAACACACAGCACACAACACCCAACAACACACAGCTCGCAACAACCAACAACACACAGCAATCAACACCCAACAACACACAGAACTCTGCACCCAACAACACACAGCACTCAGCACCAATCAACACACAGCATTCAGCACCCAACAACACAGAGCACTCAGCAGCCAACAACACACCGCAATCAACAGCCAAACACACAGCACTCGACACCCAACAACACAGCACTCAACACACAACAACACACAGCACTCAGCAGCCAACAACACACAGCACTCACCATCCAACAACACACAGCAAACAACACCCAACACACAGCAGTCAACACCCAACACACAAAGCACTCAACACCCAGCAACACACAACACTCAACACCCAACACACAGCACTCAACACCCAACACACACAGCACTCAACACCCAACACACAGCAATCAACAGCCAACGAGACACTGCTCTCAACACCCAGCAACACACAGCACTCAACACCCAACACAGACAGCACACAACACACAACACACAAATCACTCAACACCCAAAAACACACAGCACTCAGCGCCAATCAACACACAGCACTCAGCACCCAACAACACGCAGCACTCAATACTCAACACACGCATCACTCAACACCCAACAACACACAGCACATAACACCCAACAGCACAAAGCTCTCAACACCCAACAACACACAGCAATAAGCACCCAACAACACAGAGCATTCAACACTCAAAAACACACAGCACTCAACACCCAACAACACACAGCAATCAACACCCAACAACACACAGCACTCAACACCCAACAACACACAGCAATCAACAACCAACACAGACAGCACACAACACACAACACACAAATCACTCAACACCCAAAAACACACAGCACTCAGCGCCAATCAACACACAGCACTCAGCACCCAACAACACGCAGCACTCAATACTCAACACACGCATCACTCAACACCCAACAACACACAGCACATAACACCCAACAGCACAAAGCTCTCAACACCCAACAACACACAGCAATAAGCACCCAACAACACAGAGCATTCAACACTCAAAAACACACAGCACTCAACACCCAACAACACACAGCAATCAACACCCAACAACACACAGCACTCAACACCCAACAACACACAGCAATCAACAACCAACACACAGCTCACAACACCCAACAACACACGGAACTCAACACCCAACAACACACGGCACTCAACACCCAACACACACAGCACTCAACACCCAACACACAGCTCTCCACACCAAACAACACAGCTCTCAACATCCAAAAACACACAGCAATCAACACCCAATAAAACACAACACTCAGCAACCAACAACACACAGCAGTCAACACCCAACACACAACACTCAACACCCAGCAACACACAACACTCAACACCCAACACACAGCACTCAACTCCCAACACACACAGCACTCAACACCCAACACACACAGCACTCAACACCCAACACACACAGCACTCAACACTCAACACACACAGAACGCAACGCTCAACAACACCCAACACCCAACAGTACACGGCACTTAATACCCAACAAGACACAGCACTCAGCACAAATCAACACACAGCTCGCAACAACCAACACACAGCACTCAACACACAGCACTCAACACCCAACACACAGCAATCAACAGCCAACGACACACTGCTCTCAACACCCAGCAACACACAGCACTCAACACCCAACACAGACAGCACTCAACACCCAACACACATATCACTCAACACCCAAAAACACACAGCACTCAGCGCCAATCAACACACAGCACTCAGCACCAACAACACACATCACTCAGCACCCAACAACACACAGCACTCAGCACCCAACAACATACAGCACTCAACACCCAACACACACAAAACTCAACAACCAACACCAACAGCACTCAACACCCAACACACACATCACTCAACACCCAACACACACTGCACTCAGCACCCAACAACACGCAGCACTCAGCACCCAACAACACGCAGCACATAACACCCAACAGCACAAAGCTCTCAACACCCAACAACACACAGCAATCAGTACCCAACAACACAGAGCACTCAACACCCAACAACACACAGCACTCAACACCCAACAACACACAGCAATCAACATCCAACAACACACAGCACTCAACACCCAACAATACACAGCAATCAACAACCAACACACAGCTCACAACACCCAACAACACACGGCACTCAACACCCAACACACGGCACTCAACACCCAACACACACAGCACTCAACACCCAACACACACAGCACTCAACACTCAACATACACAGCACGCAACCCTCAACAACACCCAACACCCAACAATACACGGCACTCAATACACAACAAGACACAGCACTCAGCCCAAATCAACACACAGCTCGCAACAACCAACACACAGCACTCAACACACAGCACTCAACACCCAACACACAGCAATCAACAGCCAACGAGACACTGCTCTCAACACCCAGCAACACACAGCACTCAACACCCAACACAGACAGCACACAACACACAACACACATATCACTCAAAACCCAAAAACACACAGCACTCAGCGCCAATCAACACACAGCACTCAGCACCCAACAACACGCAGCACTCAATACTCAACACACGCATCACTCAACACCCAACAACACACAGCACATAACACCCAACAGCACAACGCTCTCAACACCCAACAACACACAGCAATAAGCACCCAACAACACAGAGCATTCAACACCCAACAACACACAGCACTCAACACCCAACAACACACAGCAATCAACACCCAACAACACACAGCACTCAACACCCAACAACACACAGCAATCAACAACCAACACACAGCTCACAACACCCAACAACACACGGCACTCAACACCCAACAACACACGGCACTCAACACCCAACACACAGCTCTCCACACCGAACAACACAGCTCTCAACACCCAAAAACACACAGCAATCAACACCCAATAAAACACAACACTCAGCGCCCAACAACACACAGCAGTCAACACCCAACACACAACACTCAATACCCAACAACACCCATCACTCAACACCCAACAACACAGAGCACTCAACACCAAACAACACACAGCTCGCAACAACCAACACACAGCACCCAGCACACAACACGCAACACCCAACAACACACAGCAATCAACATCTAACACACAGCTGACAACACCCAACAACACACGGCACTCAACACCCAACAACACACGGCACTCAACACCAAACAACACACGGCACTCAACACCAAACAACACACGGCACTCAACACCCAACACACACATCACTCAACACCCAACACACACATCACTCAACACACAACACACACAGCACTCAACACCCAATACACACATCACTCAACACCCAACAACACACAGCACTCAATACCCAACACACGCATCACTTAACACCCAACAACACACAGCACTTAACACCCAACAGAACAAAGCTCTCAACACCCAACAACACACAGCAATCAGCACCCAACAACAAACAGCTCACAACACCCAACAAGGCACAGCACTCAACACCCAACAACGCAGAGCAGTCAACATCCGACAACAAACAGCACTCAACATCCAACACACAGCAGTCAACACCCAACACACAGCAGTGAACACCCAACGCACAGATCTCAACACACAGCACTCAACACACAACACACAGCTCACAACACCCAAAAACACACAGCACTCAGCACCCAACACACAGCTCACAACAGCCAACAACACACCGCAGTCAACACCCAACAACACACGGCACTCAGTACCCAAAACACACGGCACTCATAAACCAACAACACATAGCACTCAACACCCAAGAACAAACAGCACTCAAAACCCAACAACACACAGCTATCAACACACAACAACACACAGCACTCAACACCCAACAACACACAGCTGTCAACACCAAACAAACAGCACTCAACACCCAACAACACACAGCTCGCAACAACCAACACACAGCAATCAGCACCCAAAAACTCACAGCACTCGACACCCAACAACACAGCACTCAACACCCAACACACAGCACTCAACACCCAACACACACATCACTCAACACCCAACACACACAGCACTCAATACCCAACACACGCATCACTTAACACCCAACAACACACAGTACTCAATACCCAACAGCACAAAGCTCTCAACACCCAACAACACACAGCAATCAGCACCCAACAACACACAGCTCGCAACACCCAGCAACACACAGCACTCAACACCCAACAACGCAGAGCAGTCAACACCCAACAAGAAAAAGCACTCAACATCCAACACACAGCAGTCAACACCCAACACACAGCACTCAACACACAGCACTCAACACACAACACACAGCTCACAACACCCAACAACACAAAGCACTCAGCACCCAACACACAGCTCACAACAGCCAACAACACATGGCACTCAACACACAGCAACACACGGCACTCAGCACCCAACAACACATGGCACTCAAAACCCAACAACACACAGCTCTCAACACCCAACAACACACAGCACTCAACACCCAACAACACACAGCTGTCAACACCCAACAACACACAGAACTCTGCACCCAACAACACACAGCACTCCGCACCAATCAACACACAGCACTCAGCACCCAAAAACACACAGCACTCAGCACCCAACAACACACCGCAATCAACAGCCAAACACACAGCACTCGACACCCAACAACGCAGCACTCAACACAGAACAACACACAGCACTCAGCAGCCAACAACACACAGCACTCACCATCCAACAACACACAGCAAACAACACCCAACACACAGCAGTCAACACACAACACACAAAGCACTCAACACCCAGCAACACACAACACTCAACACCCAACACACAGCACTCAACTCCCAACACACACAGCACTCAACACCCAACACACACAGCACTCAACACTCAACACACACAGAACGCAACGCTCAACAACACCCAACACCCAACAGTACACGGCACTTAATACCCAACAAGACACAGCACTCAGCACAAATCAACACACAGCTCGCAACAACCAACACACAGCACTCAACACACAGCACTCAACACCCAACACACAGCAATCAACAGCCAACGACACACTGCTCTCAACACCCAGCAACACACAGCACTCAACACCCAACACAGACAGCACTCAACACCCAACACACATATCAGTCAACACCCAAAAACACACAGCACTCAGCGCCAATCAACACACAGCACTCAGCACCAACAACACACATCACTCAGCACCCAACAACACACAGCACTCAGCACCCAACAACATACAGCACTCAACACCCAACACACACAAAACTCAACAACCAACACCAACAGCACTCAACACCCAACACACCATCACTCACCACCCAACACACACTGCACTCAGCACCCAACAACACGCAGCACTCAGCACCCAACAACACGCAGCACTCAATACTCAACACACGCATCACTCAACACCCAACACACAGCACATAACACCCAACAGCACAAAGCTCTCAACACCCAACAACACACAGCAATCAGTACCCAACAACACAGAGCACTCAACACCCAACAACACACAGCACTCAACACCACACAGCAATCAACACCCAACAACACACAGCACTCAACACCCAACAATACACAGCAATCAACAACCAACACACAGCTCACAACACCCAACTACACACGGCACTCAACACCCAACACACGGCACTCAACACCCAACACACACAGCACTCAACACCCAACACACACAGCACTCAACACTCAACATACACAGCACGCAACCCTCAACAACACCCAACACCCAACAATACACGGCACTCAATACACAACAAGACGCAGCACTCAGCCCAAATCAACACACAGCTCGCAACAACCAACACACAGCACTCAACACACAGCACTCAACACCCAACACACAGCAATCAACAGCCAATGAGACACTGCTCTCAACACCCAGCAACACACAGCACTCAACACCCAACACAGACAGCACACAACACACAACACACATATCACTCAACACCCAAAAACACACAGCACTCAGCGCCAATCAACACACAGCACTCAGCACCCAACAACACGCAGCACTCAATACTCAACACACGCATCACTCAACACCCAACAGCACAACGCTCTCAACACCCAACAACACACAGCAATAAGCACCCAACAACACAGAGCATTCAACACCCAACAACACACAGCACTCAACACCCAACAACACACAGCAATCAACACCCAACAACACACAGCACTCAACACCCAACAACACACAGCAATCAACAACCAACACACAGCTCACAACACCCAACAACACACGGCACTCAACACCCAACAACACACGGCACTCAACACCCAACACACACAGCACTCAACACCCAACACACAGCTCTCCACACCGAACAACACAGCTCTCAACACCCAAAAACACACAGCAATCAACACCCAATAAAACACAACACTCAGCGCCCAACAACACACAGCAGTCAACACCCAACACACAACACTCAATACCCAACAACACCCATCACTCAACACCCAACAACACAGAGCACTCAACACCAAACAACACACAGCTCGCAACAACCAACACACAGCACCCAGCACACAACACGCAACACCCAACAACACACAGCAATCAACATCTAACACACAGCTGACAACACCCAACAACACACGGCACTCAACACCCAACAACACACGGCACTCAACACCAAACAACACACGGCACTCAACACCCAACAACACACGGCACTCAACACCCAACACACACATCACTCAACACCCAACACACACATCACTCAACACACAACACACACAGCACTCAACACCCAATACACACATCACTCAACACTCAACAACACACAGCACTCAATACCCAACACACGCATTACTTAACACCCAACAACACACAGCACTTAACACCCAACAGAACAAAGCTCTCAACACCCAACAACACACAGCAATCAGCACCCAACAACAAACAGCTCACAACACCCAACAAGGCACAGCACTCAACACCCAACAACGCAGAGCAGTCAACATCCGACAACAAACAGCACTCAACATCCAACACACAGCAGTCAACACCCAACACACAGCAGTGAACACCCAACGCACAGATCTCAACACACAGCACTCAACACACAACACACAGCTCACAACACCCAAAAACACACAGCACTCAGCACCCAACACACAGCTCACAACAGCCAACAACACACCGCACTCAACACCCAACAACACACGGCACTCAGTACCCAAAACACACGGCACTCATAAACCAACAACACATAGCACTCAACACCCAAGAACAAACAGCACTCAAAACCCAACAACACACAGCTATCAACACACAACAACACACAGCACTCAACACCCAACAACACACAGCTGTCAACACCAAACAAACAGCACTCAACACCCAACAACACACAGCTCGCAACAACCAACACACAGCAATCAGCACCCAAAAACTCACAGCACTCGACACCCAACAACACAGCACTCAACACCCAACACACAGCACTCAACACCCAACACACACATCACTCAACACCCAACACACACAGCACTCAATACCCAACACACGCATCACTTAACACCCAACAACACACAGTACTCAATACCCAACAGCACAAAGCTCTCAACACCCAACAACACACAGCAATCAGCACCCAACAACACACAGCTCGCAACACCCAGCAACACACAGCACTCAACACCCAACAACGCAGAGCAGTCAACACCCAACAAGAAAAAGCACTCAACATCCAACACACAGCAGTCAACACCCAACACACAGCACTCAACACACAGCACTCAACACACAACACACAGCTCACAACACCCAACAACACAAAGCACTCAGCACCCAACACACAGCTCACAACAGCCAACAACACATGGCACTCAACACACAACAACACACGGCACTCAGCACCCAACAACACATGGCACTCAAAACCCAACAACACACAGCTCTCAACACCCAACAACACACAGCACTCAACACCCAACAACACACAGCTGTCAACACCCAACAACACACAGAACTCTGCACCCAACAACACACAGCACTCCGCACCAATCAACACACAGCACTCAGCACCCAAAAACACACAGCACTCAGCACCCAACAACACACCGCAATCAACAGCCAAACACACAGCACTCGACACCCAACAACGCAGCACTCAGCACAGAACAACACACAGCACTCAGCAGCCAACAACACACAGCACTCACCATCCAACAACACACAGCAAACAACACCCAACACACAGCAGTCAACACACAACACACAAAGCACTCAACACCCAGCAACACACAACACTCAACACCCAACACACAGCACTCAACTCCCAACACACACAGCACTCAACACCCAACACACACAGCACTCAACACCCAACACACACAGCACTCAACACTCAACACACACAGAACGCAACGCTCAACAACACCCAACACCCAACAGTACACGGCACTTAATACCCAACAAGACACAGCACTCAGCACAAATCAACACACAGCTCGCAACAACCAACACACAGCACTCAACACACAGCACTCAACACCCAACACACAGCAATCAACAGCCAACGACACACTGCTCTCAACACCCAGCAACACACAGCACTCAACACCCAACACAGACAGCACTCAACACCCAACACACATATCAGTCAACACCCAAAAACACACAGCACTCAGCGCCAATCAACACACAGCACTCAGCATCAACAACACACATCACTCAGCACCCAACAACACACAGCACTCAGCACCGAACAACATACAGCACTCAACACCCAACACACACAAAACTCAACAACCAACACCAACAGCACTCAACACCCAACACACACATCACTCAACACCCAACACACACTGCACTCAGCACCCAACAACACGCAGCACTCAGCACCCAACAACACGCAGCACTCAATACTCAACACACGCATCACTCAACACCCAACAACACACAGCACATAACACCCAACAGCACAAAGCTCTCAACACCCAACAACACACAGCAATCAGTACCCAACAACACAGAGCACTCAACACCCAACAACACACAGCACTCAACACCCAACAACACACAGCAATCAACACCCAACAACACACAGCACTCAACACCCAACAATACACAGCAATCAACACCCAACACACAGCTCACAACACCCAACAACACACGGCACTCAACACTCAACATACACAGCACGCAACCCTCAACAACACCCAACACCCAACAATACACGGCACTCAATACACAACAAGACGCAGCACTCAGCCCAAATCAACACACAGCACTCAACACCCAACACACAGCAATCAACAGCCAACGAGACACTGCTCTCAACACCCAGCAACACACAGCACTCAACACCCAACACAGACAGCACACAACACACAACACACATATCACTCAACACCCAAAAACACACAGCACTCAGCGCCAATCAACACACAGCACTCAGCACCCAACAACACGCAGCACTCAATACTCAACACACGCATCACTCAACACCCAACAACACACAGCACATAACACCCAACAGCACAACGCTCTCAACACCCAACAACACACAGCAATAAGCACCCAACAACACAGAGCATTCAACACCCAACAACACACAGCACTCAACACCCAACAACACACAGCAATCAACACCCAACAACACACAGCACTCAACACCCAACAACACACAGCAATCAACAACCAACACACAGCTCACAACACCCAACAACACACGGCACTCAACACCCAACAACACACGGCACTCAACATCCAACACACACAGCACTCAACACCCAACACACAGCTCTCCACACCGAACAACACAGCTCTCAACACCCAAAAACACACAGCAATCAACACCCAATAAAACACAACACTCAGCGCCCAACAACGCACAGCAGTCAACACCCAACACACAACACTCAATACCCAACAACACCCATCACTCAACACCCAACAACACAGAGCACTCAACACCAAACAACACACAGCTCGCAACAACCAACACACAGCACCCAGCACACAACACGCAACACCCAACAACACACAGCAATCAACATCTAACACACAGCTGACAACACCCAACAACACACGGCACTCAACACCCAACAACACACGGCACTCAACACCAAACAACACACGGCACTCAACACCCAACAACACACGGCACTCAACACCCAACACACGGCACTCAACACCCAACACACACAGCACTCAACACCCAACACACACAGCACTCAACACTCAACATACACAGCACGCAACCCTCAACAACACCCAACACCCAACAATACACGGCACTCAATACACAACAAGACGCAGCACTCAGCCCAAATCAACACACAGCTCGCAACAACCAACACACAGCACTCAACACACAGCACTCAACACCCAACACACAGCAATCAACAGCCAACGAGACACTGCTCTCAACACCCAGCAACACACAGCACTCAACACCCAACACAGACAGCACACAACACACAACACACATATCACTCAACACCCAAAAACACACAGCACTCAGCGCCAATCAACACACAGCACTCAGCACCCAACAACACGCAGCACTCAATACTCAACACACGCATCACTCAACACCCAACAACACACAGCACATAACACCCAACAGCACAACGCTCTCAACACCCAACAACACACAGCAATAAGCACCCAACAACACAGAGCATTCAACACCCAACAACACACAACACTCAACACCCAACAACACACAGCAATCAACACCCAACAACACACAGCACTCAACACCCAACAACACACAGCAATCAACAACCAACACACAGCTCACAACACCCAACAACACATGGCACTCAACACCCAACAACACACGGCACTCAACACCCAACAAACACAGCACTCAACACCCAACACACAGCTCTCCACACCGAACAACACAGCTCTCAACACCCAAAAACACACAGCAATCAACACCCAATAAAACACAACACTCAGCGCCCAACAACACACAGCAGTCAACACCCAACACACAACACTCAATACCCAACAACACCCATCACTCAACACCCAACAACACAGAGCACTCAACACCAAACAACACACAGCTCGCAACAACCAACACACAGCACCCAGCACACAACACGCAACACCCAACAACACACAGCAATCAACATCTAACACACAGCTGACAACATCCAACAACACACGGCACTCAACACCCAACAACACACGGCACTCAACACCCAACAACACACGGCACTCAACACCCAACAACACACGGCACTCAACACCCAACAACACACAGCACTCAACATCCAACACACACATCACTCAACACGCAACACACAACACACACAGCACTCAACACCCAATACACACATCACTCAACACCCAACAACACACAGCCCTCAATACCCAACACACGCATCACTTAACACCCAACAACACACAGCACTTAACACCCAACAGAACAAAGCTCTCAACACCCAACAACACACAGCAATCAGCACCCAACAACAAACAGCTCACAACACCCAACAAGGCACAGCACTCAACACCCAACAACGCAGAACAGTCAACATCCGACAACACACAGCACTCAACAACCAACACACAGCAGTCAACACCCAACACACAGCAGTCAACACCCAACGCACAGATCTCAACACACAGCACTCAACACACAACACAAAGCTCACAACACCCAAAAACACACAGCACTCAGCACCCAACACACAGCTCACAACAGCCAACAACACACGGCACTCAACACCCAACAACACACGGCACTCAGTACCCAACAACACACGGCACTCATAAACCAACAACACATAGCACTCAACACCCAACAACAAACAGCACTCAAAACCCAACAGCACACAGCTATCAACACACAACAACACACAGCACTCAGCACCCAACAACACACAGCTGTCAACACCAAACAAACAGCACTCAACACCCAACAACACACAGCTCGCAAACACCAACACACAGCAATCAACACCCAAAAACTCACAGCACTCGACACCCAACAACACAGCACTCAACACCCAACACACAGCAATCAACACCCAACAACACACAGCACTCAACACCCAACACACACATCACTCAACACCCAACACACACAGCACTCAATACCAACACACGCATCACTTAACACCCAACAACACACAGCACTCAATACCCAACAGCACAAAGCTCTCAACACCCAACAACACACAGCAATCAGCACCCAACAACACACAGCTCGCAACACCCAGCAACGCACAGCACTCAACACCCAACAACGCAGAGCAGTCAGCACCCAACAACAAAAAGCACTCAACATCCAACACACAACAGACAACACCCAACACACAGCACTCAACACGCAGCACTCAACACACAACACACAGCTCACAACACCCAACAACACAAAGCACTCAGCACCCAACACACAGCTCACAACAGCCAACAACACATGGCACTCAACACACAACAACACACGGCACTCAGCACCCAACAACACACGGCACTCAAAACCCAACAACACACAGCTCTCAACACCCAACAACACACAGCACTCTGCACCCAACAACACACAGCACTCAGCACCAATCAACACACAGCACTCAGCACCCAAAAACACACAGCACTCAGCACCCAACAACACACGGCAATCAACAGCCAAACACACAGCACTCGACACCCAACAACACAGCACTCAACACACAACAACACACAGCACTCAGCAGCCAACAACACACAGCAATCACCATCCAACAACACACAGCAAACAACACCCAACACACAGCAGTCAACACCCAACACACAAAGCACTCAACACCCAGCAACACACAACACTCAACACCCAACACAGAGCACTCAACACCCAACACACACAGCATGCAACGCTCAACAACACCCAACACTCAACAATACACGGCACTCAATACCCATCAAGACACAGCACTCAGCACAAATCAACACACAGCTCGCAACAACCAACACACAGCACTCAACACACAGCACTCAACACCCAACACACAGCAATCAACAGCCAACGACACACTGCTCTCAACACCCAACAACAAACAGCACTCAAAACCCAACAACACACAGCTATCAACACACAACAACACGCAGCACTCAACACCCAACAACACACAGCTGTCAACACCAAACAAACAGCACTCAACACCCAACAACAGACAGCTCGCAACAACCAACACACAGCAATCAACACCCAAAAACTCACAGCACTCGACACCCAACAACACAGCACTCAACACCCAACACACAGCACTCACCACCCAACAACACACAGCACTCAACACCCAACACACACATCACTCAACACCCAACACACACAGCACTCAATAGCCAACACACGCATCACTTAACACCCAACAACACACAGCACTCAATACCCAACAGCACAAAGCTCTCAACACCCAACAACACACAGCAATCAGCACCCAACAACACACAGCTCGCAACACCCAGCAACGCACAGCACTCAACACCCAACAACGCAGAGCAGTCAACACCCAACAACAAAAAGCACTCAGCATCCAACACACAGCAGTCAACACCCAACACACAGCTCACAACACCCAACAACACAAAGCACTCAGCACCCAACACACAGCTCACAACAGCCAACAACACATAGCACTCAACATACAACAACACACGGCACTCAGCACCCAACAACACACGGCACTCAAAACCCAACAACACACAGCTCTCAACACCCAACAACACAACACACTCAACACCCAACAACACACAGCTGTCAACACCCAACAACACACAGAACTCTGCACCCAACACACAGCACTCAGCACCAATCAACACACAGCACTCAGCACCCAAAAACACACAGCACTCAGCACCCAACAACACACCGCAATCAACAGCCAAACACACAGCACTCGACACCCAACAACACAGCACTCAACACACAACAACACACAGCACTCAGCAGCCAACAACACACAGCACTCACCATCCAACAACACACAGCAAACAACACCCAACACACAGCAGTCAACACCCAACACACAAAGCACTCAACACCCAACACACAGCAGTCAACACCCAACACACACAGCACTCAACACCCAACACACACAGCACTCAACACCCAACACAGAGCACTCAACACCCAACACACACAGCACGCAACGCTCAACAACACCCAACACCCAACAATACACGCACTCAATACACAACAAGACAAAGCACTCAGCACAAATCAACACACAGCTCGCAACAACCAACACACAGCAATCAACAGCCAACGACACACTTCTCTCAACACCCAGCAACACACAGCACTCAACACCCAACACAGACAGCACTCAACACCCAACACACATATCACTCAACACCCAAAAACACACAGCACTCAGCGCCAATCAACACACAGCACTCAGCACCAACAACACACATCACTCAGCACCCAACAACACACAGCACTCAGCACCCAACAACATACAGCACTCAACACCCAACACACACAGAACTCAACAACCAACACCAACAGCACTCAACACCCAACACACACAGCACCCAACACCCAACACACACTGCACTCAGCACCCAACAACACGCAGCACTCAGCACCCAACAATACGCAGCACTCAATACTCAACACAGGCATCACTCAACACCCAACAACACACAGCACATAACACCCAACAGCACAAAGCTCTCAAGACCCAACAACACACAGCAATCAGTACCCAACAACACAGAGCACTCAAGACCCAACAACACACAGCACTCAACACCCAACAACACACAGCAATCAACACCCATCAACACACAGCACTCAACACCCAACAACACACAGCAATCAACAACCAACACACAGCTCACAACACCCAACAACTCACGGCACTCAACACCCAACAACACACGGCACTCAACACCCAACACACACAGCACTCAACACCCAACACCCAACACACAGCTCTCCACACCGAACAACACACCTCTCAACACCCAAAAACACACAGCAATCAACACCCAATAAAACAGAACACTCAGCACCCAACAACACACAGCAGTCAACACCCAACACACAACACTCAACACCCAACAACACACATCACTCAAAACCCAACAACACAGAGCACTCAACACCAAACAACACACAGCTCGCAACAACCAACACACAGCACCCAGCACACAACACACAACACCCAAGAACACACAGCAATCAACATCCAACACACAGCTTACAACACCCAACAACACACAGCACTCAACACCCAACAACACACAGCACTCAACACCCAACACACACATCACTCAACCCCCAACACACACAGCACTCAACACCCAACACACACATCACTCAACACCCAACACACACAGCACTCAATAACCAACGCACGCATCACTTAACACCCAACAACACACAGCACTTAACACCCAACAGAACAAAGCTCTCAACACCCAACAACACACAGCAATCAGCACCCAACAGCAAACAGCTCACAACACCCAACAAGGCACAGCACTCAGCACCCAACAACGCAGAGCAGTCAACACCCGACAACACACAGCACTCAACATCCAACACACAGCAGTCAACACCCAACACACAGCAGTCAACACTCAACACACAGATCTCAACACACAGATCTCAACACACAGCACTCAACGCACAACACACAGCTCACAACACCCAAAAACAGACAGCACTCAGTACCCAACACACAGCTCACAACAGCCAACAACACACGGCACTCAACACCCAACAACACACGGCACTCAGCACCCAACAACACACGGCACTCATAAACCAACAACACATAGCACTCAACACCAAACAACAAACAGCACTCAAAACCCAACAACACACAGCTATCAACACACAACAACACACAGCACTCAACACCCAACAACACACAGCTGTCAACACCAAACAAACAGCACTCAACACCCAACAACAGACAGCTCGCAACAACCAACACACAGCAATCAACACCCAAAAACTCACAGCACTCGACACCCAACAACACAGCACTCAACACCCAACACACAGCACTCACCACCCAACAACACACAGCACTCAACACCCAACACACACATCACTCAACACCCAACACACACAGCACTCAATAGCCAACACACGCATCACTTAACACCCAACAACACACAGCACTCAATACCCAACAGCACAAAGCTCTCAACACCCAACAACACACAGCAATCAGCACCCAACAACACACAGCTCGCAACACCCAGCAACGCAGAGCAGTCAACACCCAACAACGCAGAGCAGTCAACACCCAACAACAAAAAGCACTCAGCATCCAACACACAGCTGTCAACACCCAACACACAGCTCACAACACCCAACAACACAAAGCACTCAGCACCCAACACACAGCTCACAACAGCCAACAACACATGGCACTCAACACACAACAACACACGGCACTCAGCACCCAACAACACACGGCACTCAAAACCCAACAACACACAGCTCTCAACACCCAACAACACAACACACTCAACACCCAACAACACACAGCTGTCAACACCCAACAACACACAGAACTCTGCACCCAACAACACACAGCACTCAGCACCAATCAACACACAGCACTCAGCACCCAAAAACACACAGCACTCAGCACCCAACAACACACCGCAATCAACAGCCAAACACACAGCACTCGACACCCAACAACACAGCACTCAACACACAACAACACACAGCACTCAGCAGCCAACAACACACAGCACTCACCATCCAACAACACACAGCAAACAACACCCAACACACAGCAGTCAACACCCAACACACAAAGCACTCAACACCCAACACACACAGCACTCACCATCCAACAACACACAGCAAACAACACCCAACACACAACACTCAACACCCAACACACACAGCACTCAACACCCAACACACACAGCACTCAACACCCAACACACACAGCACTCAACATTCAACACACACAGCACGCAACGCTCAACAACACCCAACACCCAACAATACACGCACTCAATACCCAACAAGACACAGCACTCAGCACAAATCAACACACAGCTCGCAACAGCCAACACACAGCACTCAACACACAACACACAGCAATCAACAGCCAACGACACACTGCTCTCAACACCCAGCAACACACAGCACTCAACACCCAACACAGACAGCACTCAGCACCCAACACACATATCACTCAACACCCAAAAACACACAGCACTCAGCGCCAATCAACACACAGCACTCAGCACCAATAACACACATCACTCAGCACGCAACAACACACAGCACTCAGCACCCAACAACATACAGCACTCAACACCCAACGCACACAGAACTCAACACCCAACACCAACAGCACTCAACACCCAACACACACAGCAATCAACAACCAACAACACACAGCAATCAACAACCAACACACAGCTCACAACACCCAACAAAACACGGCACTCAACACCCAACAACACACGGCACTCAACACCCAACACACACAGCACTCAACACCCAACACACAGCTCTCCACACCGAACAACAGACCTCTCAACACCCAAAAACACACAGCAATCAACACCCAATAAAACACAACACTCAGCACCCAACAACACACAGCAGTCAACACCCAACACACAACACTCAACACCAAACAACACACATCACTCAACACCCAACAACACAGAGCACTCAACACCAAACAACACACAGCTCGCAACAACCAACACACAGCACCCAGCACACAACACGCAACACACAACAACACACAGCAATCAACATCCAACACACAGCTTACAACACCCAACAACACACGGCATTCAACACCCAACACACACAGCATTCAACACCCAACACGCACATCACTCAACACCCAACACACACAGCACTCAATACCCAACGCACGCATCACTTAACACCCAACAACACACAGCACTTAACACCCAACAGAACAAAGCTCTCAACACCCAACAACACACAGCAATCAGCACCCAACAACAAACAGCTCACAACACCCAACAAGGCACAGCACTCAACACCCAACAACGCAGAGCAGTCAACACCCGAGAACACACAGCACTCAACATCCAACACACAGCAGTCAACACCCAACACACAGCTCACAACACCCAAAAACACACAGCACTCAGCACCCAACACACAGCTCACAACAGCCAACAACACACGGCACTCAACACCCAACAACACATGGCACTCAGCACCCAACAACACACGGCACTCATAAACCAACAACACACAGCACACAACACCCAACAATACACAGCACTCAAAACCCAACAACACACAGCTATCAACACACAACAACACACAGCACTCAACACCCAACAACACACAGCTGTCAACAACAAACAATAAGCATTCAACACCCAACACACACAGCACTCAACACCCAATACACACATCATTCAACACCCAACAACACACAGCACTCAATACCCAACACACGCATCACTTAACACCCAACCACACACAGCAATCAGCACACAACAACGCACAGCTCGCAACACCCAGCAACGCACAGCAGTCAACACCCAACAACGCAGAGCAGTCAACACCCAACAACAAAAAGCACTCAACATCCAACACAGAGCAGTCAACACCCGACACACAGCACACAACACACAGCACTCAACACACAACACACAGCTCACAACACCCAACAAAACACAGCACTCAGCACCCAACACACAGCTCACAACAGCCAACAACACATTGCACTCAACACACAAAAACACACGGCACTCAGCACCCAACAACACACGGCACTCAAAACCCAACAACACACAGCTGTCAACACCCAACACACAGCACTCAACACCCAACAACACACAACTCGCAACACCCAACAACACACAGAACTCTGCACCCAACAACACACAGCACTCAGCACCAATCAACACACAGCACTCAGCACCCAAAAACACACAGCACTCAGCACCCAACAACACACCGCAATCAACAGCCAAACACACAGCACTCGACACCCAACAACACAGCACTCAACACACAAAAACACAGCACTCAGCAGCCAACAACACGCAGCACTCACCATCCAACAACACACAGCAAACAACACCCAACACACAGCAGTCAACACCCAACACACAAAGCACTCAACACCCAACACACACAGCACTCAACACTCAACACACACAGCATGCAACCCTCAACCACACACAACACCCAACAATACACGGCACTCAATACCCAACAAGACACAGCATTCAGCACAAATCAACACACAGCTCGCAACAACCAACACACAGCACTCAAAACAAAGCACTCAACATCCAACACACAGCAATCAACAGCCAACGACACACTGCTCTCAACACCCAGCAATACACAGCACTCAACACCCAACACAGACAGCACTCAAAACCCAAAACACTTATCACTCAACACCCAAAAACACAAAGCACTCAGCGCCAAACAACACACAGCACGCAGCACCAACAACACACATCACTCAGCACCCAACAACACACAGCACTCAGCACCCAACAACATACAGCACACAACACCCAACACACACAGAACTCAACACCCAACACCAACAGCACTCAACACCCAACACACACAGCACTCAACACCCAACACACACAGCACTCAGCACCCAAAAACACGCAGCACTCAGCACCCAACAACACACAGCACTCAATACCCAACACACGCATCACTTAATACCCAACAACACACAGCACACAATACCCTACAGCACAAAGCTCTCAACACCCAACAACACACAGCAAACAACATCCAACAACACACAGCTCGCAACACCCAGCAACGCACAGCACTCAACACCCAACAACGCAGAGCAGTCAACACCCAACAAAAAGCACACAACATCCAACACATAGCAGTCAACACCCAACACAAAGCACTCAACACACAGCACTCAACACACAACACACAGCTCACAACACCCAACAACACACAGCACTCAGCACCCAACACACAGCTCACAACAGCCAACAACACATGGCACTCAACAGACAAAAACACACGGCACTCAGCACCCAACAACACACGGCACTCAAAACCCAACAACACACAGCTCTCAACACCCAACAACACACAGCACTCAACACCCAACAACACACAGCTCGCAACAACCAACAACACACAGCAATCAACACCCAACAACACACATAACTCTGCACCCAACAACACACAGCACTCAGAACCAATCAACACACAGCACTCAGCACCCAACAACACACAGAACTCAGCACCCAACAACACACCGCAATCAACAGCCAAACACACAGCACTCGACACCCAACAACACAGCACTCTACACACAACAACACACAGCACTCAGCAGCCAACAACACACAGCACTCACCATCCAACAACACACAGCAAACAACACACAACACACAGCAGTCAACACCCAACACACAAAGCAGTCAACACCCAGCAAATCACAACACTCAACACACAACACACAGCACTCAACAACAACATACACAGCACTCAACACCCAACACACACAGCACTCAACACCCAACACACACAGCACTCAACACTCAACACACACAGCACACAACCCTCAACAACACCCAACACCCAACAATACACGGCACTCAATACCCAACAAGACACAGCACTCAGCACAAATTAACACACAGCTCGCAACAACCAACACACAGCACTCAACACACAGCACTCAACACCCAACACACAGCAATCAACAGCCAACGACACACTGCTCTCAACACCCAGCAACACACAGCACTCAACACCCAACACAGACAGCACTCAACACCCAACACACATATCACTCAACACCCAAAAACACACAGCACTCAGCGCAAATCAACACACAGCACTCAGCACCAATAACACACATCACTCAGCACCCAACAACACACAGCACTCAGCACCCAACAACATACAGCACTCAACACCCAACACACACAGAACTCAACACCCAACACCAACAGCACTCAACACCCAACACACACAGCACTCAACACCCAAGACACACTGCACTCAGCACCCAACAACACGCAGCACTCAGCACCCAACAACACGCAGCACACAATACTCAACACACGCATCACTCAACACCAAACAACACACACCACACAACAACCAACAGCACAAAGCTCTCAACACCCAACAACACACAGCAATCAGCACCCAGCAACACAGAGCACTCAACACCCAACAACACACAGCACTCAACACCCAACAACACACAGCAATCAACACCCAACAACACACAGCACTCAACACCCAACAACACACAGCAATCAACAACCAACACCCAGCTCACAACACCCAACAACACACGGCACTCAACACCCAACAACATACGGCACTCAGCACCCAACACACACAGCACTCAACACCCAATACACAGCTTTCCACACCGAACAACACAGCTCTCAACACCAAAAACACACAGCAATCAACACCCAATAAAACACAACACTCAGCACCCAACAACACACAGCAGTCAACACCCAACACACAACACTCAACACCCAACAACACACATCACTCAACACCCAACAACACAGAGCACTCAACACCAAACAACACACTGCTCGCAACAACCAACACACAGCACCCAGCACACAACACGCAACACCCAACAACACACAGCAATCAACATCCAGCACACAGCTTACAACACCCAACAACACACGGCACACAACATCCAACAACACACGGCACTCAACACCCAACAACACACGGCACTCAACACCCAACAACACACGGCACTCAACACCCAACAACACACGGAACTCAACACCCAACAACACACAGCACTCAACGCCCAACACACACATCACTCAACACCCAACACACACAGCACTCAATTCCCAACACACTCATCACTTAACACCCAACAACACACAGCACTTAACACCCAACAGAACAAAGCTCTCAACACCCAACGACACACAGCAATCAGCACCCAACAACAAACAGTTTGCAACACCCAACAAGGCACAGCACTCAACACCCAACAACGCAGAGAAGTCAACACCCGACAACACATAGCACTCAATATCCAACACACCGCAGTCAACACCCAACACACAGCAGTCAACACCCAACACACAGATCTCAACACACAGCACTCAACACACAACACACAGCTCACAACACCCAAAAACACACAGCACTCAGCACCCAACACACAGCTCACAACAGCCAACAACACACGGCACTCAACACCCAACAACACACGGCACTCAGCACCCAACAACACATGGCACTCATAAACCAACAACACACAGCACTCAACACCCAACAACACACAGCACTCAACACACAACAACACACAGCACTCAACACCCAACACACAGCTGTCAACACCAAACAAACAGCACTCAACACCCAAAAACACACAGCTCGCAACAACCAACAACACAAGGCAATCAACACCAAAAAACTCACAGCACTCGACACCCAACAACACACAGCACTCAACACCCAACACACACATCACTCAACACCCAACACACACAGCACTCAACACCCAATACACACATCTTTCAACACCCAACAACACACAGCACTAAATACACAACACACGCATCACTTAACACCCAACAACACACAGCACACAATACCCAACAGCACAAAGCTCTCAACACCCAACAACACACAGCAATCAACACCCAACAACACACAGCTCGCAACACCCAGCAACGCACAGCACTCAACACCCAACAACACAGAGCAGTCAACACCCAACAACAAAAAGCACTCAACATCCAACACACAGCAGTCAACACCCAACACACAGCACTCAACACTCAACACAGAGCTCACAACACCCAACAACACACAGCACTCAGCACCCAACACACAGCTCACAACAGCCAACAACACATGGCACTCAACACACAACAACACACGGCACTCAGCACTCAACAACACACAGCACTCAAAACCCAACAACACACAGCTCTCAACACCCAACAACACACAGCACTCAACACCCAACAACACACAGCTGTCAACACCCAACACACAGCACTCAACACCCAACAACACACAGCTCGCAATAACCAACAACACACAGCAATCAACACCTAACAACACACAGCACTCAGCACCAATCAACACACAGCACTCAGCACCCAACAACACACAGCACTCAGCACCCAACAACACAGCGCAATCAACAGCAAAACACACAGCACTCGACACCCAACAACACAGCACTCAACACACAACACACAGCACTCAGCAGCCAACAACACACTGCACTCACCATCCAACAACACACAGCAAACAACACCCAACACACAGCAGTCAACACCCAACACACAAAGCACTCAACACCCAGCAACACACAACACTCAACACCCAACACACACAGCACTCAACACCCAACACACACAGCACGCAACCCTTAACAACACCCAACAATACACGGCACTCAATACCCAACAAGACACAGCACTCAGCACAAATCAACACACAGCTCGCAACAACCAAAACACAGCACTCAACACACAGCAATCAACACCCAACACACAGCAATCGACAGCCAACGACACACTGCTCTCAACACCCAGCAACACACAGCTCTCAACACCCAACACAGACAGCACTCAACACCCAACACACATATCACTCAACACCCAAAAACACACATCACTCAGCGCCAATCAACACACAGCACTCAGCACCAACAACACACTTCACTCAGCACCCAACAACACACAGCACTCAGCACCCAACAACATACAACACTCAACACCCAACACACACAGAACTCAACACCCAACACCAACAGCACTCAACACCCAACACACACAGCACTCAACACCCAACACACACTGCACTCAGCACCCAACAACACGCAGCACTCAGCACCCAACAACACGCAGCACTCAATACTCAACACATGCATCACTCAACACCCAACAACACACAGCACACAACACCCAACAGCACAAAGCTCTCAACACCCAACAACACACAGCAATCAGCACCCAACAACACAGAGCACTCAACACCCAACAACACACAGCACTCAACACCCAACAACACACAGCAATCAGCACCCAACAACACAGAGCACTCAACACCCAACAACACACAGCAATCAACAACCAACACACAGCTCACAACACCCAACAACACACGGCACTCAACACCCAACACACACAGCACTCAACACCCAACACACAGCTTTCCACACCGAACAACACAGCTCTCAACACCCAAAAACACACAGCAATCAACACCCAATAAAACACAACACTCAACACCCAACAACACACGGCACTCAACACACAACAAAACACAGCACTCAACACCCAACAACACACAGCACTCAACACCCAACACACACATCACTCAACACCCAACACACACAGCACTCAATTCCCAAAACACATCACTTAGCACCCAACAACACACAGCACTCAATACCCAACACACGCATCACTTAACACCCAACAACACACAGCACTTAACACCCAACAGAACAAAGCTCTCAACACCCAACAACACACAGCAATCAGCACCCAACAACAAACAGTTCACAACACCCAACAAGGCACAGCACTCAACACCCAACAACGCAGAGAAGTCAACACCTGACAACACATAGCACTCAACATCCAACACACAGCAGTCAACACCCAACACACAGCAGTCATCACCCAACACACAGATCTCAACACACAGCACTCAACACACAACACACAGCTCACAACACCCAAAAACACACAGCACTCAGCACCCAACACACAGCTCACAACAGCCAACAACACACGGCACTCAACACCCAACAACACACGGCACTCAACACCCAACAACACACGACACTCATAAACCAACAACACACAGCACTCAACACACAACAACACACAGCTCGCAACAACCAACAACACACAGCAATCAACACCAAAAAACTCACAGCACTCGACATCCAACAACACAGCACTCAACAGCCAACACACAGCACTCAACACCCAACAACACACAGCAATCAGCACCCTACAACACACAGCTCGCAACACCCAGCAACGCACAGCACTCAACACCCAACAACACAGAGCAGTCAACACACAACAACAAAAAGCACTCAACATCCAACACACAGCAGTCAACACCCAACACACAGCACTCAACACACAACACACAGCTCACAACACCCAACAACACACAGCACTCAGCACCCAACACACAGCTCACAACAGCCAACAACACATGGCACTCAACACACAACAAACGGCACTCAGCACGCAACAACACACGGCACTCAAAACCCAACAACACACAGCTCTCAACACCCAACAACACACAGCTGTCAACACCCAACACACAGCACTCAAAACCCAACAACACACAGCTCGCAACAACCAACAACACACAGCAATCAACACCCAACAACACACAGCACTCAACACCCAACAACACACAGCTGTCAACACCCAACACACAGCACTCAACACCCAACAACACACAGCTCGCAACAACCAACAACACACAGCAATCAACACCCAACAACACACAGAACTCTGCACCCAACAACACACAGCACTCAGCACCCAACAACACAGCGCAATCAACAGCAAAACACACAGCACTCGACACCCAACAACACAGCACTCAACACACAACACACAGCACTCAGCAGCCAACAACACACTGCACTCACCATCCAACAACACACAGCAAACAACACCCAACACACAGCAGTCAACACCCAACACACAAAGCACTCAACACTCAGCAACACACAACACTCAACACCCAACACACAGCACTCAACACCCAACACACACAGCACTCAACACCCAACACACACAGCACGCAACCCTCAACAACACCCAACACCCAACAATACACGGCACTCAATACCCAACAAGACACAGCACTCAGCACAAATCAACACACAGCTCGCAACAACCAAAACACAGCACTCAACACACAGCACTCAACACCCAACACACAGCAATCGACAGCCAACGACACACTGCTCTCAACACCCAGCAACACACAGCACTCAACACCCAACACAGACAGCACTCAACACCCAACACACATATCACTCAACACTCAAAAACACACAGCACTCAGCGCCAATCAACACACAGCACTCAGCACCAACAACACACATCACTCAGCACCCAACAACACACAGCACTCAGCACCCAACAACATACAGCACTCAACACCCAGCACACACATAAGTCAACACCCAACACCAACAGCACTCAACACCCAACACACACAGCACTCAACACCCAACACACACTGCACTCAGCACCCAACAACACGCAGCACTCAGCTCCCAACAACACGCAGCACTCAATACTCAACACACGCATCACTCAACACTAAACAACACACAGCACACAACACCCAACAGCACAAAGCTCTCAACACCCAACAACACACAGCAATCAGCACCCAACAACACAGAGCACTCAACACCCAACAACACACAGCACTCAACACCCAACAACACACAGCAATCAGCACCCAACAACACAGAGCACTCAACACCCAACAACACACGGCACTCAACACCCAACAACACACGGCACTCATAAACCAACAACACACAGCACTCAACACCCAACAACACACATCACTCAACACACAACAACACACAGCACTCAACACCCGACAACACACAGCTGTCAACACCAAACAAACAGCACTCAACACCCAAAAACACACAGCTCGCAACAACTAACAACACACAGCAATCAACACCAAAAAACTCACAGCACTCGACACCCAACACAGCACTCAACAGCCAACACACAGCACGCAACACCCAACAACACACAGCAATCAGCACCCTACAACACACAGCTCGCAACACCCAGCAACGCACAGCACTCAACACCCAACAACACAGAGCAGTCAACACCCAACAACAAAAAGCACTCAACATCCAACACATAGCAGTCAACACCCAACACACAGCACTCAACACACAACACACAGCTCACAACACCCAACAACACACAGCACTCAGCACCCAACACACAGCTCACAACAGCCAACAACACATGGCACTCAACACACAACAACAAACGGCACTCAGCACGCAACAACACACGGCACTCAAAACCCAACAACACACAGCTCTCAACACCCAACAACACACAGCACTCAACACCCAACAACACACAGCTGTCAACACCCAACACACAGCACTCAACACCCAACAACACACAGCTCGCAACAACCAACAACACACAGCAATCAACACCCAACAACACACAGAACTCTGCACCCAACAACACACAGCACTCAGCACCAATCAACACACAGCACTCAGCACCCAACAACACACAGCACTCAGCACCCAACAACACAGCGCAATCAACAGCAAAACACACAGCACTCGACACCCAACAACACAGCACTCAACACACAACACACAGCACTCAGCAGCCAACAACACACTGCACTCACCATCCAACAACACACAGCAAACAACACCCAACACACAGCAGTCAACACCCAACACACAAAGCACTCAACACTCAGCAACACACAACACACAACACCCAACACACAGCACTCAACACCCAACACACACAGCACTCAACACTCAACACACACAGCACGCAACCCTCAACAACACCCAACACCCAACAATACACGGCACTCAATACCCAACAAGACACAGCACTCAGCACAAATCAACACACAGCTCGCAACAACCAAAACACAGCACTCAACACACAGCACTCAACACCCAACACACAGCAATCGACAGCCAACGACACACTGCTCTCAACACCCAGCAACACACAGCACTCAACACCCAACACAGACAGCACTCAACACCCAACACACATATCACTCAACACTCAAAAACACACAGCACTCAGCGCCAATCAACACACAGCACTCAGCACCAACAACACACATCACTCAGCACCCAACAACATACAGCACTCAACACCCAGCACACACATAACTCAACACCCAACACCAACAGCACTCAACACCCAACACACCCAGCACTCAACACCCAACACACACTGCACTCAGCACCCAACAACACGCAGCACTCAGCACCCAACAACACGCAGCACTCAATACTCAACACACGCATCACTCAACACTAAACAACACACAGCACACAACACCCAACAGCACAAAGCTCTCAACACCCAACAACACACAGCAATCAGCACCCAACAACACAGAGCACTCAACACCCAACAACACACAGCACTCAACACCCAACAACACACAGCAATCAGCACCCAACAACACAGAGCACTCAACACCCAACAACACACGGCACTCAACACCCAACAACACACGACACTCATAAACCAACAACACACAGCACTCAGCACCCAACAACACACAGCACTCAACACACAACAACACACAGCACTCAACACCCGACAACACACAGCTGTCAACACCAAACAAACAGCACTCAACACCCAAAAACACACAGCTCGCAACAACCAACAACACACAGCAATCAACACCAAAAAACTCACAGCACTCGACACCCAACAACACAGCACTCAACAGCCAACACACAGCACTCAACACCCAACAACACACAGCAATCAGCACCCTACAACACACAGCTCGCAACACCCAGCAACGCACAGCACTCAACACCCAACAACACAGAGCAGTCAACACACAACAACAAAAAGCACTCAACATCCAACACACAGCAGTCAACACCCAACACGCAGCACTCAACACACAGCACACAGCTCACAACACCCAACAACACACAGCACTCAGCACCCAACACACAGCTCACAACAGCCAACAACACATGGCACTCAACACACAACAACAAACGGCACTCAGCACGCAACAACACACGGCACTCAAAACCCAACAACACACAGCACTCAACACCCAACAAGACACAGCTGTCAACACCCAACACACAGCACTCAAAACCCAACAACACACAGCTCGCAACAACCAACAACACACAGCAATCAACACCCAACAACACACAGAACTCTGCACCCAACAACACACAGCACTCAGCACCAATCAACACACAGCACTCAGCACCCAACAACACACAGCACTCAGCACCCAACAACACAGCGCAATCAACAGCAAAACACACAGCACTCGACACCCAACAACACAGCACTCAGCAGCCAACAACACACTGCACTCACCATCCAACAACACACAGCAAACAACACCCAACACACAGCAGTCAACACCCAACACACAAAGCACTCAACACTCAGCAACACACAACACTCAACACCCAACACACAGCACTCAACACCCAACACACACAGCACTCAACACCCAACACACACAGCACTCAACACCCAACACACACAGCACTCAACACTCAACACACACAGCACGCAACCCTCAACAACACCCAACACCCAACAAGACACGGCACTCAGCACAAATCAACACACAGCTCGCAACAACCAAAACACAGCACTCAACACACAGCACTCAACACCCAACACACAGCAATCGACAGCCAACGACACACTGCTCTCAACACCCAGCAACACACAGCACTCAACACCCAACACAGACAGCACTCAACACCCAACACACATATCACTCAACACTCAAAAACACACAACACTCAGCACCAACAACACACATCACTCAGCACCCAACAACACACAGCACTCAGCACCCAACAACATACAGCACTCAACACCCAGCACACACATAACTCAACACCCAACACCAACAGCACTCAACACCCAACACACACAGCACTCAACACCCAACACACACTGCACTCAGCACCCAACAACACGCAGCACTCAGCACCCAACAACACGCAGCACTCAATACTCAACACACGCATCACTCAACACTAAACAACACACAGCACACAACACCCAACAGCACAAAGCTCTCAACACCCAACAACACACAGCAATCAGCACCCAACAACACAGAGCACTCAACACCCAACAACACACAGCACTCAACACCCAACAACACACAGCAATCAGCACCCAACAACACAGAGCACTCAACACCCAACAACACACAGCACTCAACACCCAACAACACACAGCAATCAACACCCAACAACACACAGCAATCAACACCCAACAACATACAGCAATCAACACCCAACAACACACAGCAATCAACACCCAACAACACACGGCACTTAACACCCAACAACACATGGCACTCAACACCCAACAACACACGGCACTCAACACCCAACAACACACGGCACTCAACACCCAACATGCACAGCACTCAACACCCAACACAAAGCTTTCCACACCGAACAACACAGCTCTCAACACCCAAAAAAACACAGCAATCAACACCCAATAAAACACAACACTCAGCACCCAACAACACACAGCAGTCAACACCCAACAACACAGAGCACTCAACACCAAACAACACACAGCTCGCAACAACCAACACACAGCACCCAGCACACAACACGCAACACCCAACAACACACAGCAATCAACATCCAACACACAGCTTACAACACCCAACAACACACGGCACTCAACACCCAACAACACACGGCACTCAACACCCAACAACACACGGCACTCAACACCCAACAACACACGGCACTCAACACCCAACAACACACAGCACTCAACACCCAACAACATTCAGTACTCAACACCCAACACACACATCACTCAACACCCAACACACACAGCACTCAACACCCAACACACACATCACTCAACACCCAACAACACACAGCAATCAATACCCAACACACGCATCACTTAACACCCAACAACACACAGCACTTAACACCCAACAGAACAAAGCTCTCAACACCCAACAACACACAGCAATCAGCACCCAACAACAAACAGCTCACAACACCCAACAAGGCACAGCACTCAACACCCAACAACGCAGAGCAGTCAACACCCGACAACACACAGCACTCAACATCCAACACACAGCAGTCAACACCCAACACACAGATCTCAACACACAGCACTCAACACACAACACACAGCTCACAACACCCAAAAACACACAGCACTCAGCACCCAACACACAGCTCACAACAGCCAACAACACACGGCACTCAACACCCAACAACACACGGCACTCATAAACCAACAACACCCAGCACTCAACACACAACACACAGCACTCAACACGCAACAACACACAGCTGTCAACACCAAACAAACAGCACTCAACACCCAAGAACACACAGCTCGCAACAAACAACAACACACAGCAATCAACACCCAATAACTCACAGCACTCGACACCCATCAACACAGCACTCAGCACCCAACACACAGCACTCAACACACAACACACAGATCTCAACACACAGCGCTCAACACACAACACCCAACAACACACAGCACTCAACACCAAACAACACACAGCACTCAACACCCAACAACACACAACACTCAAAACCCAAACAACCAACAGCACTCAAGACCCAACAACACACAGCACTCAACACCCAACAACACACAGCACTCAACACCTAACATCACACTACAATCCACACCCAACAACACACAGCACTCAGCACCAATCAACACGCATCACTCAACACCCAAAAACACACAGCACACAACACTCAACAGCACAAAGCTCTCAACACCAAACAACACACAGACCATAACAACCAACACACAGCACTCAACACCCAACAACACACAGATCAGAACAACCAACACAAAGCACTCAACACCCGTCAAAACACATCACTTAACACCCATGAACACACAGCAATCAACACCCAACAACACACAGCAATCAACAACCAACAACACACAGCACTCAACACCCAACAACACACAGCACTCAACACCCAACAACACACAGCAATCAACACCCAACAACACACAGCAATCAACAACCAACAACACACAGCTCTCAACACCCAAAAACACACAGCAATCAACACGCAATAAAACACAACACTCAGCACTCAACAACACAGCAATCAACACCCAACAACACAGAGCACTCAACACGCAACAACACACAGCTCACAACACCCAACAACACACGGCGCTCAACACTCAACAACACACGGCACTCAACACCCAACACACACAGCACTCAACACCCAACACACAGCACTCCACACCGAACAACACAGCTCTCAACACCCAAAAACACACAACAATCAACACCCAATAAAACACAACACTCAGCACCCAACAACACACAGCAGTCAACACCCAACACACAACACTCAACACCCAACAACACACATCACTCAACACCCAACAACACAGAGCCCTCAACACCAAACAACACACAGCTCGCAACATCCAACACACAGCACCCAGCACACAACACGCAACACACAACAACACACAGCAATCAACATCCAACACACAGCTTACAACACCCAACAACACACGGCACTCAACACCCAACAACACACGGCACTCAACACCCAACAACACACGGCACTCAACATCCAACAACACACGGCACTCAACACCCAACAACACACAGCACTCAACACCCAACAACACACAGCACTCAACACCCAACACACACATCACTCAGCAGCCAACACACACAGCACTCAACACCCAACACACACATCACTCAACACCCAACAACACACAGCACTCAATACCCAACACACGCATCACTTAACACCCAACAACACACAGCACTTAACACCCAACAGAACAAAGCTCTCAACACCCAACAACACACAACAATCAGCACCCAACGACAAACAGCTCGCAACACCCAACAAGGCACAGCACTCAACACCCAACAATGCAGAGCAGTCAACACCCGACAACACACAGCACTCAACATCCAACACACAGCAGTCAACACCCAACACACAGCAGTCAACACCCAACACACAGATCACAACACACAGCACTCAGCACACAACACACAGCTAACAACACCCAAAAACACACAGCACTCAGCACCCAACACATAGCTCACAACAGCCAACAACACACGACACTCAACACCCAACAACACACGGCACTCAGCACCCAACAACACACGGCACTCATAAACCAACAACACACAGCACTCAACACCCAACAACACATAGCACTCAAACCCAATAAGACACAGCTCTCAACACACAACAACACACAGCACTCAACACCCAACAACACAGCTGTCAACACCAAACAAACAGCACTCAACACCCAACAACACACAGCTCGCAACAACCAACAACACACAGCAATCAACACCCAAAAACTCACAGCACTCGACACCCAACAACACAGCACTCAACACCCAACACACAGCACTCAACACCAAGCAACACACAGCACTCAACACCCAACAACACACAACACTCAACACCCAACATCACACAACAATCCACACCCAACTACACACAGCACTCAGCACCAATCAACACAAAGCACTCAACACCCAACAACACACAGCATTCAGCACCGAACAAAACGCAGCACTCAATATCCAACACACGCATCACTCAACACCCAAAAACACACAGCACACTACACTCAACAGCACAAAGCTCTCAACACCAAACAACACACAGATCACAAAAACCAACACACAGCACTCAACAGCCAAAAACACACAGATCACAACAACCAACACAAAGCACTCAACACCCAAAAAAACACAGCACTTAACACCCAACAACACACAGCAATCAAAACCCAACAACACACAGCAATCAACAACCAACAACACACAGCACTCAACACCCAACAACACAAAGCTGTCAACACCCAACACACAGCTCTTAACACCCAAAAACACACAGCAATCAACACCCAATAAAACACAACACTCAGCACTCAACAACACACAGCAGTCAACACCCAACACACAGCACTCAACACAAAGCACTCAACACCCAACACACAGCACTCAAAACCCAACAACACAGAGCACTCAACACCCAACACACGCATCACTTAACATGCAACAACACACAGCACTCAACACCCAACACACGCATCACTTAACATGCAACAACACACAGCACTCAACACCCAACAACGCACAGCACTCAACACCCAACAACGCAGAGCAGTCAACACCCAACAACACAAAGCACTCAACATCCAACACACAGCAGACAACACCCAACACACAGCAGTCAACACGCAACACACAGCACTCAACACACAACACACAGCTCACAACAGCCAACAACACACAGCACTCAGCACCCAACACACAGCTCACAACAGCCAACAACACACGGCACTCAACACCCAACAACACATGGCACTCAGCACCCAAAAACACACAGCACTCAAAACCCAACAACACACAGCACTCAAAATCCAACAACACACAGCAATCAACACCCAACAAAACACAGCATTCAATGCCCAACAACACACAGCACTCAACACCCAACAGCACACAGCACTCAACACCCAACAACACACAGCACTCAACACCCAACAACACACAGCACTCAACAGCCAACACACACAGCACTCAACACCCAACACACACAGCACTCAACACCCAACACACACCGCACTCAGCACCCAACACACACAGCACTCAACACCAAACACACACTGCTCTCAACACACAACACCCACAGCACTCAACACCCAACACACACTGCACTCAACATCCAACACCACACAGCTCACAACAGCCAACACACAGCACTCAACACACAGCACTCAACACCCAACACACAGCAATTAGCACCCAACACACAGCAGTCAACACCCAACAACACACAGCACTCAAAAGCCAAGAACACACAGCACTCAACACCCAACCACACACAGCACCCAACAACACACAGCACTCAACAGCCAACACACACAGCACTCAACACCCAACACACACAGCACTCAACACCCAACACACACAGCACTCAACACCCAACAACACACAGCTGTCAACACCCAACACACAGCTCTTAACACCCAAAAACACACAGCAATCAACACCGAATAAAACACAACACTCAGCACTCAACAACACACAGCAGTCAACACCCAACACACAGCACTCAACACAAAGCACTCAACACGCAACACACAGCACTCAACACCCAACAACACAGAGCACTCAACACCCAACAACACACAGCACTCAACACCCAACACACGCATCACTTAACATGCAACAACACACAGCACTCAACACCCAACAACACACAGCTCGCAACACCCAACAACGCACAGCACTCAACACCCAACAACGCAGAGCAGTCAACACCCAACAACACAAAGCACTCAACATCCAACACACAGCAGACAACACCCAACACACAGCAGTCAACACGCAACACACAGCACTCAACACACAACACACAGCACACAACAGCCAACAACACACAGCACTCAGCACCCAACACACAGCTCACAACAGCCAACAACACACGGCACTCAACACCCAACACACACAGCACTCAACACACAACACACACAGCACTCAACACCCAACACACATAGCACTCAACACCAAACACACACTGCATTCAACACACAACACCCACAGCACTCAACACCCAACACACACTGCACTCAACATCCAACAACACACAGCTCACAACAACCAACACACAGCAATCAACACCCAACGACACACAGGTCACAACACCCAACAACACACAGCAATCAACACCCAACAACACACAGCAATCAACACCCAACACACACAGCTCTCAAAACGCAACACACACAGCACTCAACACCCAACACACAGCTCTCCACACCCAACAACACACAGCTCTCAACACCCAAAAACTCACAGCAATCAACACCCAACAACACACAGCACTCAACATCCAACACCACACAGCTCACAACAGCCAACACACAGCACTCAACACACAGCACTCAACACCCAACACACAGCAATCAACACCCAACACACAGCAGTCAACACCCAACAACACACAGCACTCAAAAGCCAAGAACACACAGCACTCAACACCCAGCAACACACAGCACTCAACACCCAACACACAGCACTCAACACCCAACACACATATCACTCAACACCCAACAAAACACAGCACTCAACACCCAACCACACACAGCACCCAACAACACACAGCACTCAACAGCCAACACACACAGCACTCAACACCCAACACACACAGCACTCAACACCCAACACACACAGCACTCAACACCCAACAACACACAGCTGTCAACACCCAACACACAGCTCTTAACACCCAAAAACACACAGCAATCAACACCGAATAAAACACAACACTCAGCACTCAACAACACACAGCAGTCAACACCCAACACACAGCACTCAACACAAAGCACTCAACACGCAACACACAGCACTCAACACCCAACAACACAGAGCACTCAACACCCAACAACACACAGCACTCAACACCCAACACACGCATCACTTAACATGCAACAACACACAGCACTCAACACCCAACAACACACAGCTCGCAACACCCAACAACGCACAGCACTCAACACCCAACAACGCAGAGCAGTCAACACCCAACAACACAAAGCACTCAACATCCAACACACAGCAGACAACACCCAACACACAGCAGTCAACACGCAACACACAGCACTCAACACACAACACACAGCACACAACAGCCAACAACACACAGCACTCAGCACCCAACACACAGCTCACAACAGCCAACAACACACGGCACTCAACACCCAACACACACAGCACTCAACACACAACACACAACACACACAGCACTCAACACCCAACACACATAGCACTCAACACCAAACACACACTGCATTCAACACACAACACCCACAGCACTCAACACCCAACACACACTGCACTCAACATCCAACAACACACAGCTCACAACAACCAACACACAGCAATCAACACCCAACGACACACAGGTCACAACACCCAACAACACACAGCAATCAACACCCAACAACACACAGCAATCAACACCCAACACACACAGCTCTCAAAACGCAACACACACAGCACTCAACACCCAACACACAGCTCTCCACACCCAACAACACACAGCTCTCAACACCCAAAAACTCACAGCAATCAACACCCAACAACACACAGCACTCAACACCCAAATCACACAGCTCTCAAAACGCAACACGCACAGCACTCAAAACCCAACACACAGCTCACAACACCCAAAAACTCACAACAATCAACACTCAATAAAACACAACACTCAGCACCCAACAACACACAGCAGTCAACAGCCAACACACAGCACTTAACACACCGCACTCAACACACAACACACAGCACTCAACACCGAACAACACACAGCACTCAACACCCAACAACACACAGCACTCAACACACAACAACACACAGCACTCTCACCCAACAACACACAGCACTCTGCACCCAACAACACACCGCAATCAACACCCAACAACACACAGCACGCTCACCCAACAACACACAGCTATCAACACCCAACAACACGCAGCACTCAACACCCAACAACACACATCACTCAACACCCAACACAGACATCACTCAACACCCAACACACACAGCACTCAACACCCAACACACACTTCACTCAACACCCAACAACACACAGCACTCAGCACCAATCAACACACAGCACTCAGCACCCAACAACACACAGCACTCAGCACCCAACAACACACAGCTCTCAATACCCAACACACGCATCACTCAACACCCAACAACACACAGCACTCAACACCCAACAACACACAGCACTCTCACACAACAACACACAGCACTCAATACCCAACAACACACAGCACTCAATACCCAACAACACACAGCACTCAGCACCCACCAACACGCATCACTCAACACCCAAAAACACACAGCAATCAACACCCAATAAAACACAACACTCAGCACTCAACAACACACAGCAGTCAACACCCAACACACAGCACTCAACACAAAGCACTCAACACCCAACACACAGCACTCAAAACCCAACAACACAGAGCACTCAACACCCAACACACGCATCACTTAACATGCAACAACACACAGCACTCAACACCCAACACACGCATCACTTAACATGCAACAACACACAGCACTCAACACCCAACAACGCACAGCACTCAACACCCAACAACGCAGAGCAGTCAACACCCAACAACACAAAGCACTCAACATCCAACACACAGCAGACAACACCCAACACACAGCAGTCAACACGCAACACACAGCACTCAACACACAACACACAGCTCACAACAGCCAACAACACACAGCACTCAGCACCCAACACACAGCTCACAACAGCCAACAACACACGGCACTCAACACCCAACAACACATGGCACTCAGCACCCAAAAACACACAGCACTCAAAACCCAACAACACACAGCACTCAAAATCCAACAACACACAGCAATCAACACCCAACAAAACACAGCATTCAATGCCCAACAACACACAGCACTCAACACCCAACAGCACACAGCACTCAACACCCAACAACACACAGCACTCAACACCCAACAACACACAGCACTCAACAGCCAACACACACAGCACTCAACACCCAACACACACAGCACTCAACACCCAACACACACCGCACTCAGCACCCAACACACACAGCACTCAACACCAAACACACACTGCTCTCAACACACAACACCCACAGCACTCAACACCCAACACACACTGCACTCAACATCCAACACCACACAGCTCACAACAGCCAACACACAGCACTCAACACACAGCACTCAACACCCAACACACAGCAATTAGCACCCAACACACAGCAGTCAACACCCAACAACACACAGCACTCAAAAGCCAAGAACACACAGCACTCAACACCCAACCACACACAGCACCCAACAACACACAGCACTCAACAGCCAACACACACAGCACTCAACACCCAACACACACAGCACTCAACACCCAACACACACAGCACTCAACACCCAACAACACACAGCTGTCAACACCCAACACACAGCTCTTAACACCCAAAAACACACAGCAATCAACACCGAATAAAACACAACACTCAGCACTCAACAACACACAGCAGTCAACACCCAACACACAGCACTCAACACAAAGCACTCAACACGCAACACACAGCACTCAACACCCAACAACACAGAGCACTCAACACCCAACAACACACAGCACTCAACACCCAACACACGCATCACTTAACATGCAACAACACACAGCACTCAACACCCAACAACACACAGCTCGCAACACCCAACAACGCACAGCACTCAACACCCAACAACGCAGAGCAGTCAACACCCAACAACACAAAGCACTCAACATCCAACACACAGCAGACAACACCCAACACACAGCAGTCAACACGCAACACACAGCACTCAACACACAACACACAGCACACAACAGCCAACAACACACAGCACTCAGCACCCAACACACAGCTCACAACAGCCAACAACACACGGCACTCAACACCCAACACACACAGCACTCAACACACAACACACACAGCACTCAACACCCAACACACATAGCACTCAACACCAAACACACACTGCATTCAACACACAACACCCACAGCACTCAACACCCAACACACACTGCACTCAACATCCAACAACACACAGCTCACAACAACCAACACACAGCAATCAACACCCAACGACACACAGGTCACAACACCCAACAACACACAGCAATCAACACCCAACAACACACAGCAATCAACACCCAACACACACAGCTCTCAAAACGCAACACACACAGCACTCAACACCCAACACACAGCTCTCCACACCCAACAACACACAGCTCTCAACACCCAAAAACTCACAGCAATCAACACCCAACAACACACAGCACTCAACATCCAACACCACACAGCTCACAACAGCCAACACACAGCACTCAACACACAGCACTCAACACCCAACACACAGCAATCAACACCCAACACACAGCAGTCAACACCCAACAACACACAGCACTCAAAAGCCAAGAACACACAGCACTCAACACCCAGCAACACACAGCACTCAACACCCAACACACAGCACTCAACACCCAACACACATATCACTCAACACCCAACAAAACACAGCACTCAACACCCAACCACACACAGCACCCAACAACACACAGCACTCAACAGCCAACACACACAGCACTCAACACCCAACACACACAGCACTCAACACCCAACACACACAGCACTCAACACCCAACAACACACAGCTGTCAACACCCAACACACAGCTCTTAACACCCAAAAACACACAGCAATCAACACCGAATAAAACACAACACTCAGCACTCAACAACACACAGCAGTCAACACCCAACACACAGCACTCAACACAAAGCACTCAACACGCAACACACAGCACTCAACACCCAACAACACAGAGCACTCAACACCCAACAACACACAGCACTCAACACCCAACACACGCATCACTTAACATGCAACAACACACAGCACTCAACACCCAACAACACACAGCTCGCAACACCCAACAACGCACAGCACTCAACACCCAACAACGCAGAGCAGTCAACACCCAACAACACAAAGCACTCAACATCCAACACACAGCAGACAACACCCAACACACAGCAGTCAACACGCAACACACAGCACTCAACACACAACACACAGCACACAACAGCCAACAACACACAGCACTCAGCACCCAACACACAGCTCACAACAGCCAACAACACACGGCACTCAACACCCAACACACACAGCACTCAACACACAACACACACAGCACTCAACACCCAACACACATAGCACTCAACACCAAACACACACTGCATTCAACACACAACACCCACAGCACTCAACACCCAACACACACTGCACTCAACATCCAACAACACACAGCTCACAACAACCAACACACAGCAATCAACACCCAACGACACACAGGTCACAACACCCAACAACACACAGCAATCAACACCCAACAACACACAGCAATCAACACCCAACACACACAGCTCTCAAAACGCAACACACACAGCACTCAACACCCAACACACAGCTCTCCACACCCAACAACACACAGCTCTCAACACCCAAAAACTCACAGCAATCAACACCCAACAACACACAGCACTCAACACCCAAATCACACAGCTCTCAAAACGCAACACGCACAGCACTCAAAACCCAACACACAGCTCACAACACCCAAAAACTCACAACAATCAACACTCAATAAAACACAACACTCAGCACCCAACAACACACAGCAGTCAACAGCCAACACACAGCACTTAACACACCGCACTCAACACACAACACACAGCACTCAACACCGAACAACACACAGCACTCAACACCCAACAACACACAGCACTCAACACACAACAACACACAGCACTCTCACCCAACAACACACAGCACTCTGCACCCAACAACACACCGCAATCAACACCCAACAACACACAGCACGCTCACCCAACAACACACAGCTATCAACACCCAACAACACGCAGCACTCAACACCCAACAACACACATCACTCAACACCCAACACAGACATCACTCAACACCCAACACACACAGCACTCAACACCCAACACACACTTCACTCAACACCCAACAACACACAGCACTCAGCACCAATCAACACACAGCACTCAGCACCCAACAACACACAGCACTCAGCACCCAACAACACACAGCTCTCAATACCCAACACACGCATCACTCAACACCCAACAACACACAGCACTCAACACCCAACAACACACAGCACTCTCACACAACAACACACAGCACTCAATACCCAACAACACACAGCACTCAATACCCAACAACACACAGCACTCAGCACCCACCAACACGCATCACTCAACACCCAAAAACACACAGCTATCAACACCCAGCAACACACAGCACTCTCACGCAACAACACACAGCAATCAACACCCAACACAAAGTTCACAACACCCAACAACACTCGGCACTCAGCACCCAACAACACACGGCACTCAACATACAACAACATTCGGCACTCAACAAACAACAACACACAGCACTCAACACCCAACAACACACATCACTCAAGACCCAACAACACACAGCACTCAGCACCAATCAACACACAGCACTCAGCACCCAACAACACACAGCTCTCAATGCCCAACACACGCATCACTCAACACCCAACAACACACAGCAGTCAACACCCAACAGCACAAATCTCTCAACACCCAACAACACACAGCAATCACACCCAACAACACACAGCACTCAACACCCAACAACACACAGCTCGCAATACCCAACAATGCACAGCACTGAACACCCAACAACGCAGAGCAGTCAACACCCAACAACACAGAGCAGTCAACATCCAACACACTGCAGTCAACACCCAACACACAGCACTCAACACACAGCACACAACACCCAACAACACACAGCACTCAACACCCAACAACACATGGCACTGAACACCCAACAACACACGGCACTCATAACCCAACAACACACAGCACTCAATACCCAACAACACACAGCACTCAGCACCAATCAACACACTGCACTCAGCACCCAACAACACACAGCACTCAGCACCCAACAACACACAGCACTCAGCATCCAACAATAGACAGCACTCAACAGCCAAACACACAGCACTTGACATCCAACAACACACAGCACTCAACACCGAGGTTGACACAGCACTCAACACCCAACAACACAGAGCACTCAATACCCAACACACACATCACTCAACACCCAACAACACACAGCACTCAGCACCCAACAACACACAGCACTCAACACCCAACACACACAGCAATCAGCACCCAACAACACACTGCACTCAACACCCAACAGCACAAAGCTCTCAACACCCAACAACACACAGCAATCAGCACACAAACAACACACAGCACTCAACATCCAACAACACACAGCTCGTAATAACCAACAACACACAGCACTCAACACCCAACAACACACAGCAGTCAACACCCAACAACACACAGCACTCAACATCCAACACACAGCAGTCAACACCCAACACACAGCAGTCAACACCCAACACACAGCACTCAACACACAGCACAAAACACCCAAAAACACACAGCACTCCACACCCAACAACACACAGCACTCAACACCCATCAACACATGGCACTCATAACCCAGCAACACACAGCACTCAACACCCAACAACACACAGCACTCAGCACCAATCAACACACAGCACTCAGCACCCAACAACACACAGCACTCAGCACCTAACAACACACAGCACTCAGCACCAATCAACACACAGCACTCAGCACCAATCAAGACACAGCACTCAGCTCCCAACAACACACAGCACTCAGCATCCAACAATACACAGCACTCAACAACAAACAACACACTGCACTCAACACCCAACAACACACAGCAGTCAACACCCAACAAAACACAGCACTCAACACCCAACACAAAGCACTCAACACCCAACAACACACAGCACTCAACACCCTACACACAGCTCACAACACCAACAACACACGGCACTCAACACCCAACAACACATGGCACTCAACACCCAACAACACACGACACTCATAACCCAACAAAACACAGCGCTCAACACCCAACAACACACAGCACTCAACACCCAACAACACACAGCAGACAACACCCAACAAAACACAGCACTCAACACCCAACACACAGCAATCAACACACAGCACTGAACACCCAACACAGAGCACTCAATACCAAACACACAGCACTCAACACCCAACACCCATTACACAGCACACAACACACAACAGCACACAGCACTCAACAGCCAACAACACACAGCAATCAACACCCAACAACACACAGCACTCTGCACCCAACAACACACAGCACTCTGCACCCAACAACACAAAGCACTCAACACCCAACAACACACAGCTCGCAACAACCAACACACAGCTCACAACACCCAACAACACATGGCACTCAACACCCAACAACACACGGCACTCAACACCCAACAACCACATCACACAACACCCAACACACTCAGCACTCAACACCCAAAACACACTTCACTCAACACCCAACAACACACAGCACTCAGCGCCAATCAACACACAGCACTCAGTGCCCAACAACACACAGCACTCAGCACCCAACAACACACAGCACTCAATACCCAACACACGCATCACTCAACACCCAACAACACACAGCAGTCAACACTCAACAGCACAAATCTCTCAACACCCAACAACAAACAGCAATCAGCACCCAACAACACACAGCACTCAACACCCAACAACACACAGCTCGCAATACCCAACAACGCACAGCACTCAACATCCAACAGCACAGAGCAGTCAACACCCAACAACACAGAGCACTCAACATCCAACACACAGCAGTCAACACCCAACAAACAGCAGCCAACACCCAACACAAAGCACTCAACACACAGCACACAACACCCAACAACACACAGCACTCAACATCCAACAACACACGGCAATGAACACCCAACAGCACACGGCACTCATGACCCAACAACACACCGCACTCAACACCCAACAACACACAGCACTCAGCACCAATCAATACACAGCACTCAACAGTAAAACACACAGCACTCGACACCCAACAACACACAGCACTCAAAACCCAACTACACACAGCACTCAACACAGAACAACACACAGCACTCAGCACCCAACAACACACAGCACTCTGCCCCCAACAACACACAGCACTCAACACCCAACACACAGCACTCAACACACAGCACTGAACAACACACAGCACTCAACACCCAACAACACACAGCAATCAACACCCAACAACACACAGCACTCAGCACCCAACAACACACAGCACTCTGCCCCCAACAACACACAGTAATCAGCACCCAACAACACACAGCACTCAACACCCAACAGCACAAAGCTCTCAACACCCAACAACACACAGCAATCAGCACACAAACAACACACAGCACTCAACACCCAACAACACACAGCTCGCCATAACCAACAACGCACAGCACTCAACACCCAACAATGCAGAGCAGTCAACACCCAACAACACACAGCACTCAACATCCAACACACAGCAGTCAACACGCAACACACAGCAGTCAACACCCAACACACAGCACTCAACACACAGGACAAAACACCCAACAACACACAGCACTCAACACCCAACAACACATGGCACTCAACACCCAACAACACATGGCACTCATAACCCAACAACACACAGCACTCAACACCCAACAACACACAGCACTCAGCACCAATCAACACACAGCACTCAGCACCCAACAACACACAGCACTCAGCACCTAACAACACACAGCACTCAGCACCAATCAACACACAGCACTTAGCACCAATCAAGACACAGCACTCAGCTCCCAACAACACACAGCACTCAGCACCCAACAACACACAGCACTCAGCATCCCACAATACACAGCACTCAACAGCCAAACACACAGCACTCAACACCCAGCAACACACAGCACTCAACACCCAACAACACACAGCACTCAACAACCAACACCCAACACACAGCACTCAACACCGAACAACACACAGCAATCAACACACAGCACTCAACACCCAACACACAGCTCACAACATCAACAACACACGACACGCAACATCCAACAACACACGGCACTCAACACCCAACAACACACGGCACTCATAACCCAACAACACACAGCTCTCAACACCCAACAACACACCGCACTCAATACCCAACACACACATCACTCAACACCCAACAACACACAGCACTCAGCACCCAACAACACACAGCACTCAACACCCAACACACACAGCAATCAGCACCCAACAACACACAGCACTCAACACCCAACAGCACAAAGCTCTCAACACCCAATAACACACAGCAATCAGCACACAAACAACACACAGCACTCAACATCCAACAACACACATCTCATAATAACCAACAACGCACAGCACTCAACACCCAACAACACACAGCAGTCAACACCCAACAACACACAGCACTCAACATCCAACACACAGCAGTCAACACCCAACACACAGCAGTCAACACCCAACACACAGCACTCAACACACAGCACAAAACACCCAAAAACACACAGCACTCCACACCCAACAACACACTGCACTCAACACCCATCAACACATGGCACTCATAACCCAACAACACACAGCACTCAACACCCAACAACACACAGCACTCAGCACCTAACAACAGACAACACTCAGCACCAATCAACACACAGCACTCAGCACCAATCAACACACAGCACTCAGCACCAATCAAGACACAGCACTCAGCTCCCAACAACACATAGCACTCAGCATCCAACAATACACAGCACTCAACACCCAACAACACACAGCAGTCAACACCCAACAAAACACTGCACTCAACACCCAACACTCAACACACTGCACTGAACACCCAACACACAGCACTCAACACACAACACACAGCACTCAACACCCAACACCCAACACACAGCACTCAACACCCAACAACACACAGCACTCAACACCCAACACACAGCTCACAACACCAACATCACACGGCACTCAACACCCAACAACACACGGCACTCAACACCCAACAACACATGGCACTCATAACCCAACAACACACAGCACTCAACACCCAACAACACACAGCACTCAATACCCAACACACAGCACTCAACACCCAACACACATATCACTCAACACCCAACAAAACACAGCACTCAACACCCAACCACACACAGCACCCAACAACACACAGCACTCAACAGCCAACACACACAGCACTCAACACCCAACACACACAGCACTCAACACCCAACACACACAGCACTCAACACCCAACAACACACAGCTGTCAACACCCAACACACAGCTCTTAACACCCAAAAACACACAGCAATCAACACCGAATAAAACACAACACTCAGCACTCAACAACACACAGCAGTCAACACCCAACACACAGCACTCAACACAAAGCACTCAACACGCAACACACAGCACTCAACACCCAACAACACAGAGCACTCAACACCCAACAACACACAGCACTCAACACCCAACACACGCATCACTTAACATGCAACAACACACAGCACTCAACACCCAACAACACACAGCTCGCAACACCCAACAACGCACAGCACTCAACACCCAACAACGCAGAGCAGTCAACACCCAACAACACAAAGCACTCAACATCCAACACACAGCAGACAACACCCAACACACAGCAGTCAACACGCAACACACAGCACTCAACACACAACACACAGCACACAACAGCCAACAACACACAGCACTCAGCACCCAACACACAGCTCACAACAGCCAACAACACACGGCACTCAACACCCAACACACACAGCACTCAACACACAACACACACAGCACTCAACACCCAACACACATAGCACTCAACACCAAACACACACTGCATTCAACACACAACACCCACAGCACTCAACACCCAACACACACTGCACTCAACATCCAACAACACACAGCTCACAACAACCAACACACAGCAATCAACACCCAACGACACACAGGTCACAACACCCAACAACACACAGCAATCAACACCCAACAACACACAGCAATCAACACCCAACACACACAGCTCTCAAAACGCAACACACACAGCACTCAACACCCAACACACAGCTCTCCACACCCAACAACACACAGCTCTCAACACCCAAAAACTCACAGCAATCAACACCCAACAACACACAGCACTCAACACCCAAATCACACAGCTCTCAAAACGCAACACGCACAGCACTCAAAACCCAACACACAGCTCACAACACCCAAAAACTCACAACAATCAACACTCAATAAAACACAACACTCAGCACCCAACAACACACAGCAGTCAACAGCCAACACACAGCACTTAACACACCGCACTCAACACACAACACACAGCACTCAACACCGAACAACACACAGCACTCAACACCCAACAACACACAGCACTCAACACACAACAACACACAGCACTCTCACCCAACAACACACAGCACTCTGCACCCAACAACACACCGCAATCAACACCCAACAACACACAGCACGCTCACCCAACAACACACAGCTATCAACACCCAACAACACGCAGCACTCAACACCCAACAACACACATCACTCAACACCCAACACAGACATCACTCAACACCCAACACACACAGCACTCAACACCCAACACACACTTCACTCAACACCCAACAACACACAGCACTCAGCACCAATCAACACACAGCACTCAGCACCCAACAACACACAGCACTCAGCACCCAACAACACACAGCTCTCAATACCCAACACACGCATCACTCAACACCCAACAACACACAGCACTCAACACCCAACAACACACAGCACTCTCACACAACAACACACAGCACTCAATACCCAACAACACACAGCACTCAATACCCAACAACACACAGCACTCAGCACCCACCAACACGCATCACTCAACACCCAAAAACACACAGCTATCAACACCCAGCAACACACAGCACTCTCACGCAACAACACACAGCAATCAACACCCAACACAAAGTTCACAACACCCAACAACACTCGGCACTCAGCACCCAACAACACACGGCACTCAACATACAACAACATTCGGCACTCAACAAACAACAACACACAGCACTCAACACCCAACAACACACATCACTCAAGACCCAACAACACACAGCACTCAGCACCAATCAACACACAGCACTCAGCACCCAACAACACACAGCTCTCAATGCCCAACACACGCATCACTCAACACCCAACAACACACAGCAGTCAACACCCAACAGCACAAATCTCTCAACACCCAACAACACACAGCAATCACACCCAACAACACACAGCACTCAACACCCAACAACACACAGCTCGCAATACCCAACAATGCACAGCACTGAACACCCAACAACGCAGAGCAGTCAACACCCAACAACACAGAGCAGTCAACATCCAACACACTGCAGTCAACACCCAACACACAGCACTCAACACACAGCACACAACACCCAACAACACACAGCACTCAACACCCAACAACACATGGCACTGAACACCCAACAACACACGGCACTCATAACCCAACAACACACAGCACTCAATACCCAACAACACACAGCACTCAGCACCAATCAACACACTGCACTCAGCACCCAACAACACACAGCACTCAGCACCCAACAACACACAGCACTCAGCATCCAACAATAGACAGCACTCAACAGCCAAACACACAGCACTTGACATCCAACAACACACAGCACTCAACACCGAGGTTGACACAGCACTCAACACCCAACAACACAGAGCACTCAATACCCAACACACACATCACTCAACACCCAACAACACACAGCACTCAGCACCCAACAACACACAGCACTCAACACCCAACACACACAGCAATCAGCACCCAACAACACACTGCACTCAACACCCAACAGCACAAAGCTCTCAACACCCAACAACACACAGCAATCAGCACACAAACAACACACAGCACTCAACATCCAACAACACACAGCTCGTAATAACCAACAACACACAGCACTCAACACCCAACAACACACAGCAGTCAACACCCAACAACACACAGCACTCAACATCCAACACACAGCAGTCAACACCCAACACACAGCAGTCAACACCCAACACACAGCACTCAACACACAGCACAAAACACCCAAAAACACACAGCACTCCACACCCAACAACACACAGCACTCAACACCCATCAACACATGGCACTCATAACCCAGCAACACACAGCACTCAACACCCAACAACACACAGCACTCAGCACCAATCAACACACAGCACTCAGCACCCAACAACACACAGCACTCAGCACCTAACAACACACAGCACTCAGCACCAATCAACACACAGCACTCAGCACCAATCAAGACACAGCACTCAGCTCCCAACAACACACAGCACTCAGCATCCAACAATACACAGCACTCAACAACAAACAACACACTGCACTCAACACCCAACAACACACAGCAGTCAACACCCAACAAAACACAGCACTCAACACCCAACACAAAGCACTCAACACCCAACAACACACAGCACTCAACACCCTACACACAGCTCACAACACCAACAACACACGGCACTCAACACCCAACAACACATGGCACTCAACACCCAACAACACACGACACTCATAACCCAACAAAACACAGCGCTCAACACCCAACAACACACAGCACTCAACACCCAACAACACACAGCAGACAACACCCAACAAAACACAGCACTCAACACCCAACACACAGCAATCAACACACAGCACTGAACACCCAACACAGAGCACTCAATACCAAACACACAGCACTCAACACCCAACACCCATTACACAGCACACAACACACAACAGCACACAGCACTCAACAGCCAACAACACACAGCAATCAACACCCAACAACACACAGCACTCTGCACCCAACAACACACAGCACTCTGCACCCAACAACACAAAGCACTCAACACCCAACAACACACAGCTCGCAACAACCAACACACAGCTCACAACACCCAACAACACATGGCACTCAACACCCAACAACACACGGCACTCAACACCCAACAACCACATCACACAACACCCAACACACTCAGCACTCAACACCCAAAACACACTTCACTCAACACCCAACAACACACAGCACTCAGCGCCAATCAACACACAGCACTCAGTGCCCAACAACACACAGCACTCAGCACCCAACAACACACAGCACTCAATACCCAACACACGCATCACTCAACACCCAACAACACACAGCAGTCAACACTCAACAGCACAAATCTCTCAACACCCAACAACAAACAGCAATCAGCACCCAACAACACACAGCACTCAACACCCAACAACACACAGCTCGCAATACCCAACAACGCACAGCACTCAACATCCAACAGCACAGAGCAGTCAACACCCAACAACACAGAGCACTCAACATCCAACACACAGCAGTCAACACCCAACAAACAGCAGCCAACACCCAACACAAAGCACTCAACACACAGCACACAACACCCAACAACACACAGCACTCAACATCCAACAACACACGGCAATGAACACCCAACAGCACACGGCACTCATGACCCAACAACACACCGCACTCAACACCCAACAACACACAGCACTCAGCACCAATCAATACACAGCACTCAACAGTAAAACACACAGCACTCGACACCCAACAACACACAGCACTCAAAACCCAACTACACACAGCACTCAACACCCAACAACACACAGCACTCAGCACCAATCAATACACAGCACTCAACAGTAAAACACACAGCACTCGACACCCAACAACACACAGCACTCAAAACCCAACTACACACAGCACTCAACACAGAACAACACACAGCACTCAGCACCCAACAACACACAGCACTCTGCCCCCAACAACACACAGCACTCAACACCCAACACACAGCACTCAACACACAGCACTGAACAACACACAGCACTCAACACCCAACAACACACAGCAATCAACACCCAACAACACACAGCACTCAGCACCCAACAACACACAGCACTCTGCCCCCAACAACACACAGCACTCAACACCCAACAACACACAGTAATCAGCACCCAACAACACACAGCACTCAACACCCAACAGCACAAAGCTCTCAACACCCAACAACACACAGCAATCAGCACACAAACAACACACAGCACTCAACACCCAACAACACACAGCTCGCCATAACCAACAACGCACAGCACTCAACACCCAACAATGCAGAGCAGTCAACACCCAACAACACACAGCACTCAACATCCAACACACAGCAGTCAACACGCAACACACAGCAGTCAACACCCAACACACAGCACTCAACACACAGGACAAAACACCCAACAACACACAGCACTCAACACCCAACAACACATGGCACTCAACACCCAACAACACATGGCACTCATAACCCAACAACACACAGCACTCAACACCCAACAACACACAGCACTCAGCACCAATCAACACACAGCACTCAGCACCCAACAACACACAGCACTCAGCACCTAACAACACACAGCACTCAGCACCAATCAACACACAGCACTTAGCACCAATCAAGACACAGCACTCAGCTCCCAACAACACACAGCACTCAGCACCCAACAACACACAGCACTCAGCATCCCACAATACACAGCACTCAACAGCCAAACACACAGCACTCAACACCCAGCAACACACAGCACTCAACACCCAACAACACACAGCACTCAACAACCAACACCCAACACACAGCACTCAACACCGAACAACACACAGCAATCAACACACAGCACTCAACACCCAACACACAGCTCACAACATCAACAACACACGACACGCAACATCCAACAACACACGGCACTCAACACCCAACAACACACGGCACTCATAACCCAACAACACACAGCTCTCAACACCCAACAACACACCGCACTCAATACCCAACACACACATCACTCAACACCCAACAACACACAGCACCCAACAACACACAGCACTCAACACCCAACACACACAGCAATCAGCACCCAACAACACACAGCACTCAACACCCAACAGCACAAAGCTCTCAACACCCAATAACACACAGCAATCAGCACACAAACAACACACAGCACTCAACATCCAACACACAGCAGTCAACACCCAACACACAGCAGTCAACACCCAACACACAGCACTCAACACACAGCACAAAACACCCAAAAACACACAGCACTCCACACCCAACAACACACTGCACTCAACACCCATCAACACATGGCACTCATAACCCAACAACACACAGCACTCAACACCCAACAACACACAGCACTCAGCACCTAACAACAGACAACACTCAGCACCAATCAACACACAGCACTCAGCACCAATCAACACACAGCACTCAGCACCAATCAAGACACAGCACTCAGCTCCCAACAACACATAGCACTCAGCATCCAACAATACACAGCACTCAACACCCAACAACACACAGCAGTCAACACCCAACAAAACACTGCACTCAACACCCAACACTCAACACACTGCACTGAACACCCAACACACAGCACTCAACACACAACACACAGCACTCAACACCCAACACCCAACACACAGCACTCAACACCCAACAACACACAGCACTCAACACCCAACACACAGCTCACAACACCAACATCACACGGCACTCAACACCCAACAACACACGGCACTCAACACCCAACAACACACGGCACTCAACACCCAACAACACATGGCACTCATAACCCAACAACACACAGCACTCAACACCCAACAACACACAGCACTCAATACCCAACACACACATCACTCAACACCCAACAACACACAGCTCTCAGCACCCAACAACACACAGCACTCAACACCCAACACACACAGCACTCAACACCCAACACACACAGCACTCAACACCCAACACACACAGCACTCAACACCCAAAACAAACAGCAGTCAACACCCAACTCACACAGCACTCAACACCCACCAACACACAGCTTTCAACACCCAACATACAGCACTCAACACCCAACAACACACAGCACTCAGCACAATCAACAAACAGCACTCAGCACCCAAAACATACAGCACTCAGCACCCAACAACACACAGCACTCAACACCCAACAACACACGGCACTCAACACCCAACAACACATGGCACTCATAACCCAACAACACACAGCACTCAACACCCAACAACACACAGCACTCAGCACCAATCAACACACAGCACTCAGCACCCAACAACACACAGCACTCAGCACCTAACAACACACAGCACTCAGCACCAATCAACACACAGCACTCAGCACCAATCAACTCACAGCACTCAGCATCCAACAATACACAGCACTCAACAACCAACAACACACTGCACTCAACACCCAACAACACACAGCAGTCAACACCCAACAAAACACAGCACTCAACACCCAACACACAGCACTCAACACACTGCACTGAACACCCAACACACAGCACTCAACACACAACACACAGCACTCAACACCCAACACCCAACACACAGCACTCAACACCCAACAACACACAGCACTCAACACCCAACACACAGCTCACAACACCAACAACACACGGCACTCAACACCCAACAACACACGGCACTCAACACCCAACAACACACGGCACTCATAACCCAACAACACACAGCACTCAACACCCAACAACACACAGCACTCAATACCCAACACACACATCACTCAACACCCAACAACACACAGCACTCAGCACCCAACAACACACAGCACTCAACACCCAACACACACAGCACTCAACACCCAACACACACAGCACTCAACACCCAAAACAAACAGCACTCAACACCCAACACACACAGCACTCAACACCCAACAACACACAGCTTTCAACACCCAACACACAGCACTCAACACCCAACAACACACAGCACTCAGCACAATCAACAAACAGCACTCAGCACCCAACAACACACAGCACTCTGCACCCAACAACACACAGCACTCAACACCCAGCACAAACAGCACTCAATACCCAACACACACATCACTCAACACCCAACAACACACAGCACTCAGCACCCAACAACATACAGCACTCAACACCCAACACACACAGCACTCAACACCCAACACACACAGCACTCAACACCCAAAAGAAACAGCACTCAACACCCAACACACACAGCACTCAACACACAACAACACACAGCTTTCAACACCCAACACACAGCACTCAACACCTAACAACACACAGCACTCAGCACAATCAACAAACAGCACTCAGCAACCAACAACACACAGCACTCAGCAACCAACAACACACAGCACTCAACCCCCAACACACAGCACTCAACACCCAACAACACACAGCACTCAGCACAATCAACAAACAGCACTCAACACCCAACAACACACTGCACTCAACACCCAAAAACACACAGCACTCAGCACAATCAACACACAGCACTCAACACCCAACAACAGACAGCACTCAACACCCACCACCAGACAGCACTCAACACCCACCACACAGCAGTCTATACCCAACACACAGCACTCAACACCCAACAACACACAGCACTCAGCACAATCAACACACAGCACTCAACACCCAACAACAGACAGCACTCAACACCCACCACCAGACAGCACTCAACACCCACCACACAGCAGTCTATACCCAACACACAGCAGTCAACACCCAACACACAACACTCAACATCCAACAACACACAGCTTGCAACAACCAACACACAGCACTCAACACGCAACAAAACACCGCACGCAACACCCAAAACACATATCACTAAACACCCAACACACAGCAGTCAACACCCAACAACACACGGCACTCAAAAGCCAACAACACACAGCACTCAACACCCAGCAACACACATCACGCAACACCCAACACACAGCACTCAACAGGCAACAAAACACAGCACTCAACACCCAACAAACATATCACTCAACACCCAACACACACAGCAGTCAACACCCAGCAGACAGCAGTCAACACCCAAGAACACAGCACACAGCACTCAACACCCAACACACACAGCACTCAACACCCAACAACACACAGCTGTCACCACCCAACACACAGCACTCAACACCCAACAACACACAGCTCGCAACAACCAAAACACAGCACTCAACAGCCAACAACACACAGCTCGCAACAACCAAAACACAGCATTGAACACCCAACAACACACAGCACTCAACACCCAACAACACACAGCAATCAACACCCAACAACACAAAGCACTCAACACCCAACAACACACAGCACTCAACACCCAACAACACACAGCACTCAACACCCAACACACAGCAGTCAACACCCAACAAAACACGGCACTCAAAAGCCAACAACACACAGCACTCAACACCCAACAACACACAGCAATCAACACCCAACAACACAAAGCACTCAACACCCAACAACACACAGCACTCAACACCCAACAACACACAGCACTCAACACCCAACACACAGCAGTCAACACCCAACAAAACACGGCACTCAAAAGCCAACAACACACAGCACTCAACACCCAACAACACACAGTAATCAGCACCCAACAACACACAGCACTCAACACCCAACAGCACAAAGCTCTCAACACCCAACAACACACAGCAATCAGCACACAAACAACACACAGCACTCAACACCCAACAACACACAGCTCGCCATAACCAACAACGCACAGCACTCAACACCCAACAATGCAGAGCAGTCAACACCCAACAACACACAGCACTCAACATCCAACACACAGCAGTCAACACGCAACACACAGCAGTCAACACCCAACACACAGCACTCAACACACAGGACAAAACACCCAACAACACACAGCACTCAACACCCAACAACACATGGCACTCAACACCCAACAACACATGGCACTCATAACCCAACAACACACAGCACTCAACACCCAACAACACACAGCACTCAGCACCAATCAACACACAGCACTCAGCACCCAACAACACACAGCACTCAGCACCTAACAACACACAGCACTCAGCACCAATCAACACACAGCACTTAGCACCAATCAAGACACAGCACTCAGCTCCCAACAACACACAGCACTCAGCACCCAACAACACACAGCACTCAGCATCCCACAATACACAGCACTCAACAGCCAAACACACAGCACTCAACACCCAGCAACACACAGCACTCAACACCCAACAACACACAGCACTCAACAACCAACACCCAACACACAGCACTCAACACCGAACAACACACAGCAATCAACACACAGCACTCAACACCCAACACACAGCTCACAACATCAACAACACACGACACGCAACATCCAACAACACACGGCACTCAACACCCAACAACACACGGCACTCATAACCCAACAACACACAGCTCTCAACACCCAACAACACACCGCACTCAATACCCAACACACACATCACTCAACACCCAACAACACACAGCACTCAGCACCCAACAACACACAGCACTCAACACCCAACACACACAGCAATCAGCACCCAACAACACACAGCACTCAACACCCAACAGCACAAAGCTCTCAACACCCAATAACACACAGCAATCAGCACACAAACAACACACAGCACTCAACATCCAACAACACACATCTCATAATAACCAACAACGCACAGCACTCAACACCCAACAACACACAGCAGTCAACACCCAACAACACACAGCACTCAACATCCAACACACAGCAGTCAACACCCAACACACAGCAGTCAACACCCAACACACAGCACTCAACACACAGCACAAAACACCCAAAAACACACAGCACTCCACACCCAACAACACACTGCACTCAACACCCATCAACACATGGCACTCATAACCCAACAACACACAGCACTCAACACCCAACAACACACAGCACTCAGCACCTAACAACAGACAACACTCAGCACCAATCAACACACAGCACTCAGCACCAATCAACACACAGCACTCAGCACCAATCAAGACACAGCACTCAGCTCCCAACAACACATAGCACTCAGCATCCAACAATACACAGCACTCAACACCCAACAACACACAGCAGTCAACACCCAACAAAACACTGCACTCAACACCCAACACTCAACACACTGCACTGAACACCCAACACACAGCACTCAACACACAACACACAGCACTCAACACCCAACACCCAACACACAGCACTCAACACCCAACAACACACAGCACTCAACACCCAACACACAGCTCACAACACCAACATCACACGGCACTCAACACCCAACAACACACGGCACTCAACACCCAACAACACATGGCACTCATAACCCAACAACACACAGCACTCAACACCCAACAACACACAGCACTCAATACCCAACACACACATCACTCAACACCCAACAACACACAGCTCTCAGCACCCAACAACACACAGCACTCAACACCCAACACACACAGCACTCAACACCCAACACACACAGCACTCAACACCCAACACACACAGCACTCAACACCCAAAACAAACAGCAGTCAACACCCAACTCACACAGCACTCAACACCCACCAACACACAGCTCTCAGCACCCAACAACACACAGCACTCAACACCCAACACACACAGCACTCAACACCCAACACACACAGCACTCAACACCCAACACACACAGCACTCAACACCCAAAACAAACAGCAGTCAACACCCAACTCACACAGCACTCAACACCCACCAACACACAGCTTTCAACACCCAACATACAGCACTCAACACCCAACAACACACAGCACTCAGCACAATCAACAAACAGCACTCAGCACCCAAAACATACAGCACTCAGCACCCAACAACACACAGCACTCAACACCCAACAACACACGGCACTCAACACCCAACAACACATGGCACTCATAACCCAACAACACACAGCACTCAACACCCAACAACACACAGCACTCAGCACCAATCAACACACAGCACTCAGCACCCAACAACACACAGCACTCAGCACCTAACAACACACAGCACTCAGCACCAATCAACACACAGCACTCAGCACCAATCAACTCACAGCACTCAGCATCCAACAATACACAGCACTCAACAACCAACAACACACTGCACTCAACACCCAACAACACACAGCAGTCAACACCCAACAAAACACAGCACTCAACACCCAACACACAGCACTCAACACACTGCACTGAACACCCAACACACAGCACTCAACACACAACACACAGCACTCAACACCCAACACCCAACACACAGCACTCAACACCCAACAACACACAGCACTCAACACCCAACACACAGCTCACAACACCAACAACACACGGCACTCAACACCCAACAACACACGGCACTCAACACCCAACAACACACGGCACTCATAACCCAACAACACACAGCACTCAACACCCAACAACACACAGCACTCAATACCCAACACACACATCACTCAACACCCAACAACACACAGCACTCAGCACCCAACAACACACAGCACTCAACACCCAACACACACAGCACTCAACACCCAACACACACAGCACTCAACACCCAAAACAAACAGCACTCAACACCCAACACACACAGCACTCAACACCCAACAACACACAGCTTTCAACACCCAACACACAGCACTCAACACCCAACAACACACAGCACTCAGCACAATCAACACACAGCACTCAACACCCAACAACAGACAGCACTCAACACCCACCACCAGACAGCACTCAACACCCACCACACAGCAGTCTATACCCAACACACAGCAGTCAACACCCAACACACAACACTCAACATCCAACAACACACAGCTTGCAACAACCAACACACAGCACTCAACACGCAACAAAACACCGCACGCAACACCCAAAACACATATCACTAAACACCCAACACACAGCAGTCAACACCCAACAACACACGGCACTCAAAAGCCAACAACACACAGCACTCAACACCCAGCAACACACATCACGCAACACCCAACACACAGCACTCAACAGGCAACAAAACACAGCACTCAACACCCAACAAACATATCACTCAACACCCAACACACACAGCAGTCAACACCCAGCAGACAGCAGTCAACACCCAAGAACACAGCACACAGCACTCAACACCCAACACACACAGCACTCAACACCCAACACACAGCTGTCACCACCCAACACACAGCACTCAACACCCAACAACACACAGCTCGCAACAACCAAAACACAGCACTCAACAGCCAACAACACACAGCTCGCAACAACCAAAACACAGCATTGAACACCCAACAACACACAGCACTCAACACCCAACAACACACAGCAATCAACACCCAACAACACAAAGCACTCAACACCCAACAACACACAGCACTCAACACCCAACAACACACAGCACTCAACACCCAACACACAGCAGTCAACACCCAACAAAACACGGCACTCAAAAGCCAACAACACACAGCACTCAACACCCAACAACACACAGCAATCAACACCCAACAACACAAAGCACTCAACACCCAACAACACACAGCACTCAACACCCAACAACACACAGCACTCAACACCCAACACACAGCAGTCAACACCCAACAAAACACGGCACTCAAAAGCCAACAACACACAGCACTCAACACCCAACACACAGCACTCAACACCCAACAACACACAGCTCTCAACACCCAACAAGACACAGCTCGCAACAACCAACACAAAGCACTCAACACCCAACAAAACACAGCAATCAACACCCAACAACACACAGCACTCAACACCCAACAACACACAGCACTCAACACCCAACAACACACAGCTATCAACACCCAACAACACACAGCAATCAACATCCAACAACACACAGCATTCAACACCCAACAACACACAGCACTCAACATCCAACACAAACATCACTCAACACCCAACAATACACAGCTCGCAACACCCAACAACGCACAGCACTCAACACCCAACAACACACAGCACTCAACACCCATCAACACACGGCTGTCAACACCCAACAGGCAGCTCTCAACACCCATCAACACACGGCCAGCACCCAACACACATCACTCAACACCTAACAGCACACAGCTCTCAACACCCAACAACTCGCAGCACTCAACACTCAACAAAACACAGCACCCAACACCCAACAACTCACAGCACTCAAAAGCCAACAACACACAGCTCTCAACACCCAACAACACACAGCACTCAATACCCAACACACGCATCACTCAACACCCAACAACATACAGCACTCAACACCCAACACACACAGCACTCAACGCCCAGCACACAGCAGTCAACACCCAACACACAGAGCACTCAACACGCAACACACCGCATTCAACACCCAAAATACAACACACAGCTCTCAACACCCAACAACACACAGCACTCTGCACCCACACAGCACTCCACAGCCAAGAACACACAGCAGTCAACACTCAACAACACACAGCACTCAACACACACAGCACTCAACATCCAACACACAACACACAGCGCTCAACACCCAACAAAACACAGCTTTCAATAAACTAGAACACAGCGCTCAACACCCAACAACACACAGCACTCAAAACCCAACAACACACAGCACTCAACACCCAACACACAGCAGTCAACACCCAACAACACACAGCACTCAACACCCAACAACACAGAGCACTCAACACCCAACAACACACAGCACTCAACACCCAACAACACACAGCAATCAACACCCAACAACACACAGCACTCTGCGTCCAACAACACACAGCACTCTGCACCCAACTACACACAGCACACAACACCCAACAACACACAGCAATCAGCACCCAACAACACACAGCACTCAACACCCAACAACACACAACACTCAACACCCAACAACACACAGCACACAACACACAACTCACATAGCACTCAACATCTAACACACAGCACTCAACAACCAACAACACGCAGCACTCCACACCCAACAACACACAGCACTCAACACCCAACAACACACAGCACTCAACACCCAACAGCACTCAACACCCAACACCCAACAACACACAGCACTCAACACCCAACAACACACAGCACTCAACACCAACACACAGCACTCAACACCCAACAGCACTCAACACCCAACAACACGCAGCACTCAACACCCAACAACACAGCACGCAACCTCCAACGACACACAGCACTCAACGCCCAACTACTTACAGCTAGTTATGTGAAAATTTTAACAAAAAAAATCAGAATTAGAGATGAATTTCTCGTTAAGATTCTTTCAAATTCGAGACTCGATTTGAGGACTTAAACCTTGGCAGTTTCGACACTGGAAGGCTGGGCAGGAACATCCCAGCATTTACTCCTCCAGCTTTCTAACAAATCAAACAGATAGGCCACAAATTTACACTGTCGGATCATAGCAAAGAATTGCTTAACACATGACCCCAAATTAGGGTGTATATTTAATACTGAGCAAGACTGCGAAAAAATGCTAGAAGACATTAATAAACTTATGTAATTTACAAAAATGAAAGCAGAACCGAGAGGTTATACCTATCAGGAAAGATTGAACCAGCTGGGGTTCTTTTCTATAGAAAAGAGAAGACTGAGGCATGAACAGATAGAGGTCTTTAAGATTATTAAAGGGTTTGATAAGGTAGGGGTAGAGAAGATGTGTCCACTTGCGTATGAGACCAAAACTAGAGGTCATAAATACAAGATAGTCACTAATAAATCCAACAGGGAATTCAGGAGAAACTTCTTTACCCAGAGAATGGTTAGAATGTAGAACTCGCTACCACAGGGAGTAGTTGAGGCAAATAGCATAGCTGCATTTAAGGGGAGCTTGATAAGCACTTGCGGGAAATAGGAATAGAAGGATATGCTTATAGGGTTAGATGAAGAAGGGTGGGAGGAGGCTCATGTGGAGCATAAACACCAGCATGGACCAGTTGGGCCAAATGGCCTGTTTCTATGACATCAGTCTTCTCTTTTCTAGAGAAAAGAGCTCCAGCCTGTTCAATCTTTCCCAATAGGTATAACCTCTCAGTTCTGGTATCATTCTGGTAAATCCATTTTGCACCTTCTCCTGTCTTTTTTATAAAATGGTGACCAGAATAGTTCTCAGTACTCCAAGTGTGGTCTAACCAAGTTTCTATACAAGCTTAACATAACTTCTCTGCTTTCAATTCTATCTCTCTTGAAATGAACCCCAGTGCTTTGTTCGCTTTTTAAAATAACGTTATTAACCTGCATCGCTACGTTTAGTGCTTTGTTTATCTTTACGCCTAGATCTCTGTTTCTCTACCCCATTTAGACACTTATTTTCCAAGGAGTGTGTGGCATCCTTATTCTTCCAACCAAAATGTACTACCTCACACTTATCTATATTGAAGTTCATTTGCCAATTACACGCCCATTCTGCAAGTTTATTAATGTCTTCCTGTATTTTATCGCAGCCCTCCTCTGTATTAACTACACCCCCCAAATTAGTGTCACCCACACATTTTTGAAATTGTAGTTCAGATTCCCAAGTCCAAATCGTTTATGTAAATGGTGATCAACAGTGGTTCCAGCACCGATCCTTGTGGAACACCACTTCCCACCATTTGCCAGTGTGAGTAACTGACTTTAACCCTTACTCTCTGTTTTCTGTTTTGTAGCCAGCTTGCTATCCATTCTGCTACTTGTCCCCTGGCTCCACAGGGGCGAAATTGGGCTTGGTAGCACCACTTTTAAAGGGCGCTACAAGGCCCCTTAAGGTTTCAAAGTGGCGTCCGCGCCGCGCTCCCATCCTTCTGAAGTGAAGTGCTCCGGGCGTGATATGGTACAGGGGTTAGCGCACACGCTCTGAATGCCCCCGGCAGCATGCAACGCAGGCAGATCATGACGTCAATCAGTGTGCAATGCTGATTTGATGCCAGTGCTGCCATTTTTGGAGCTCCAAACTCCAGCCTATGCCCTCTCTTAACCTTGCACAGCTGAACACAACGTTAAGCAGCATGGAGCAGGGTATTTTTTAAATGGTGAGAGATTGGGAAATGTTGGTATTCAGAGGGACCTGGGTGTCCTTGTACACGAATCACTGAAAGTTAACATGCAGGTACAGCAAGCACTTAGGAAAGCAAATGGCATGTTGGTCTTTACTACAAGAGGAAATACGTCTTACTACAATTATATAGGGCCCTGGTGAGACCACTGTATTGATTTCTTTGTGGGTTCAATGACGAGACATTTATGAAAGAGAATGACTTTTAATCTAAAGCTTGTTCAACTCTTTTATACAGCTTTTACAGGAGACACGATGCTTGTGATGCATCTAGAATGAAACTGAAACTAAACCAAACTGCTTGTCTCTCACATGACCTCTGCTGGTCAGGCATAAGTAATCAATACCTGCAATCATGCTGGTAAGGCATCATAATCAAACAGGCAAATAACATCACTATTTGCTGATATCATTACATCTCCTTTTCTTAAAACAAAAGTATTTTACTTTTAACTAACAACATGTTTTCTTTGTATTAATCTGCATTTTAACTGTAACACTTAATGAACTTACATTATCATTATCATGATCAAGGTTTTTTAACCTTGCTTTGTGTGTTCACATGAAATATGTCAATACACTAGAACTTGAAGAAAGAATAAGATAACATTACTTCCTTCTATAACAATAGTCCTTAAATTTGCTCAATGAGTCTCTCAGGAGGCTTCACATGTCTTGAGGATTTTCTGATTGATTGTCCTTGAATCTGAGTTGTTGCCTCAGATGATTGGTTCTCAGCTGTGTGATCAGGTTGTTCAACAGTATCAGTCTCTTGACCTGCTGTGGCTGGTCCCATGAGAAGGTCCCGACGATTTCTTCTCAGAACAGCACCCTCATCTGTCTGAATGGTGTATGATCTTGGTTGAACTTCACTCAGGAGAGTTCCCTTCTGAGTCCATGTGTTTGTTTTGTCTTTCAACCTTACTTGGTCACCAGTGTGGAGTTCAGGTAGGTTTTGTGTTCCTCTGTCATAGTAGTACTTTTGCTTTTCTTTCTGTTGTTCTTTGAACTTCCTCACTTTCTCCCCCTCTTTTGTTTTCAGGAGGTTCTCTGGGATGGGTAGGTTTGACCTTAGCCGACGTTCCATCAGGAGTTGGGCTGGTGACTTACCACACTCGAGCGGCGTTGTGCGGTATACAAGCATGCTTTGGTAGAAGTCAGTTCCACTATCTTTTGCCTTGTACTTCAGTCTTTTCACTGTGTTTGCGGGCTCTCCTGGGTCAACAGCTCTGGACAACGTGTCTGCTGTATACCTCAGCTTACCCGGTGTGTACGCAACATTCAGTTCATCATAGACTGTCTCTCCTTCACTTTCCACAATGAGGACTCTCTTTATCAGGTTCAGTCTCTCACAGGCTTTTAAACCTAGTATGGCTTGCACACCCTTTGGCACCATGATTAATGCTAGCGTGTGCTCTCTGTCCTTGTGTGTCACTTTGACAATGCATCTTCCTTTCACTGGTATATCAGTACCTGAGTATCCTGTCACTTTCACTTTGATTCCATGTATCTTTGGTCTGGGTCTAATTTTCTTAAAATCAGTCTCTGATATCACATTAACTTGTGCTCCAGTATCCAATTTAAATGGAATGTGTATGTCATTCACTTTTAGTGTCAACATCCAGTCTCTTTCTTCTTTTTTGTTTTCAGCCACAACATCTACATAGAACTCCTCTATGTTGCTTTCATCTACTGCATGGACCTTGCTTTGTTGCGTTTGGTTCTTACAGCAACGGGCATAATGGTTGTTCTTGTTGCAACTATTGCATGTTTTACCATATGCTGGACACTTTCTTGGTGGATGCTGTGTACCGCATCGACTACATGACTTTCGATTGTCCCTTTCATTTTTGTTCGCTGGCTACGCCTCTTTTTTCACATTGGCGCTCTTTTTGTTAAACGGTTCATGTCCGTTCATTCTCACTGCATCCACGTTGCAGCTATTGTCACTGAACAGCTCCTTTGCCTGCAACTTCACAGTCTCTGTAGCCCTACACAGTGCTATGGCTTTTCCCAGGTCTAGATCTTGTTCTCTTAGCAGTCTTTCCCTTAGACCATTATTCAGAATACCACACACCAGTCTGTCTTTTATCAGCGAGTCTGTCAGTCCCCCAAATTCACATGATTTGCTTCGGTTTCTCAGTTCAGTCACATACTGATCAATAGTCTCACCCGTTTTCTGAACACATGTGAAAAATCTGTGCCTCTCAAACATCACGTTACGTTTAGGTATGCAGTAGGCCTCAAACTGTTCCATTATTTTATCTAGCTTCATTTTGTCTCCATTAGCAGCGAATGTGAAGTTATTATACACCTCCAGCGCTTCATCACCCACGACATGTAAGAACACTGACGATTTCTTATTATCACTTTTCTCGTCAGTTCCGATTGCCGCTACATACAACTCTACACGTTGTTTGAATCTCCTCCAATTTTCAGCCACATTACCTGTCAACTGAAGCGTCGCCGGTGGGAGTAAACCTTCCATTTTTCACTTCATTAGCTATTCTCTAATGGTAAGCAACGATGTTCTCTTTTGGCTTGCTAATCTGTGGAGAGCTGATTTAACTTCAGATTTTTCCTCTTCATCTCTTTCAATCACTTCTGACACCATGTATTGATTTCTTTGTGGGTTCAATGATGAGACATTTATGAAAGAGAATGACTTTTAATCTAAAGCTTGTTCAACTCTTTTATACAGCTTTTACAGGAGACACGATGCTTGTGATGCATCTAGAATGAAACTGAAACTAAACCAAACTGCTTGTCTCTCACATGACCTCTGCTGGTCAGGCATAAGTAATCAATACCTGCAATCATGCTGGTAAGGCATCATAATCAAACAGGCAAATAACATCACTATTTGCTGATATCATTACAACCACATTTGGAGTATTGTGTACAGTTTTGGTCTCCTTACCTAAGGAAGGATATACTTCCCATAGAGGGAGTGCAACGAAGGTTCACCAGACTGATTCCTGGGGTGAGGGGATTGTCCTATGTGGACAGATTGGGTAGACTAGGCCTATATTCTCTAGAGTTTAGAAGAATGAGAGATGATCTCATTGAAACATACAAAGTTCTTCTAGGGCTTGACAGGGTAGATGCTGGGAGGATGTTTGCCCTGGCTGGGGAGTCTAGAACCAGGGGTCACAGTCTCAGAATAAGGGTTTGGCCATTTAGGACAGAGATGAGAAATTTCTTCACTCAGGGTGTGGTGGCTCTTTGGAATTCCCTACCCCAGAGGGCTGTGGAGGCTCAGTCATTGATTATATTCAAGATAGAGAGCGTTAGATTTTTGAATATTAAGGGAATCAAGGGATATGGGGAAAGTGCAGAAAAGTGGAGATGAGGTAGAATATCAGCCATTGAATGGTGGAGCAGGCTCAAACAGCCAAATCGCCAACTCCTGCTCCTATTTCTTATGTTCTTATGTTAAAGAGAGACAACTTCATCGCATTCCCTTTTGCCAGAGGAACGTGGAGCGAGAATGAGGGCTTGCAAGGTTTGCAGGCTTCCCCATGGTGCAGGGTCCCATTGACTGCATGCACATTTGTTTTGCATGTGCCTCATGTCAACTCTGCCATGTACCTGAACCGAAAGGGATTCCACTCCCTCAACATAGAGCTGGTGTGTGACCACAGGCAGCGCATCATGCCTTCATTCTGTGGCAGTCCACTGTGCCATCTGTATTTCAACCAGCACGGCAAACCAAAGGGTGGCTACTACACAACAAGGGCTATCCACTGACAACACGGCTTAAGACTCCAGTCCGTAACCTAGGTACACGTGCACAGCATGCATACAATGAGAGCCATGCCACCACACAAAATGTGATAGAGCAAACCATTGGCATGCTGAAGCAATGATTCCACTGTCTGGAATGCTCTGGAGAAGTACTGCAATACTCGGCCATTAAAAGGGAACAGCCCTTGCCACCACCTATCAGGCTAGAAGCTGAGAAACAGATGGATGAGGAGGAGGGTGCCGAAGAGGAGGGGAGGCTGCAACCTAGACAGCCCCTTTATGCACAGGATGTAAGTAAACAAATAATGAATAAGCAATACCAGTAACCACAACACCAATTCCCCATTCACCCCAATACCCCATTCACCCCAATACCCCATTCACCAACAGTCCCACACTCTTTCCTTTGGCACTGAACATCACCTCATCTTGCCCACAATGCAAAAATAAAAGCTAATATAAAATACACGTTCCAATCCAAATTTATAAATTAGATCCTATCATATTGCATACAAAACAACTACTAAGATTCTAGATTTGGGTATGTTCGACTTCAATGGGATGAGACAGAGACTGTCCACAGTAAACTGGGCAAATCTGTTAATGGGTTAAATGACAGAAGATCAGTGGGAGATGTTTAAACAAGAACGTAACGTGATACAGAACCAGTTTATACCCCTGAGGGACAAGAGCTCTACTTGCAAAAAAAAATCCAGCGACTAAAGAGGTAAGGGACAGCATAAAACTAAAAGAAGAGCATACAAAAATGCAAAAAATAGCTCATATTCTGGTGAATGGGAAAAATACTAAGGACAGCGAAGGGTGACAAAACAGATAGTAAGATCTACAAAAAGGGAGCATGAAAGGAAATTTGCAAGGAATATAAAAATCAACATTTTTTTTACAATTATATTAGGAAAAAAAGGGTGGTCAGGAGCAATGTTGGCCCCTTAAAAACTGAAAGCAGTGATGTTATCAATGATAAGGAAATGGCGAACATGTTGAATAATGATTGTGTCAGTATTTACAGTAGAGGAAGGATAGCATGCCAGAAATCCCAAGGAAACTAATATTGAATCAGGGACAGGGACTGTAAAGGGTGGTGTGTGGATCAGCTTCGCCTCTGACTTATGAACGGTTCGAATCACTTCCACTCCCTTGGTTCTAGACCTGGACTTATTTGGGGGTTGTAATGAAATTGCAGCAGACAACTGAATTTGATACAAGAACTTTGGTTTTTATTTGAGAAGGAAAAACACAATACAATAATCTTAACACTCTAATAAAATGGGGAAAAACTTCGACATACACGAGGGAAAAAATTACAGTAGACAAATACCTCACCCCTCCCAATCCCACCTTACTAGCTGAGTTGGACTCTAAAGGACCAGGGATAATGCTCACCAAATGCAGGAATAGTTTGTAGAGTGGAAAAACTTGCAGATCTTCAGTTTCTTCCGAGTTGGTTTCTTGTTGGTCGCGGTGGCCCAGTATTACCTGGTTGGCTTCTAGCAATATTTGGTTGTTGGTTTCGTGGGGCCCTTGGTGCCGTGAGGTGTCCGATGATGTGTTACTTCTTCTTCGAGAGAGAACTGCTTCCAGATGCTTGGTTCTGAAACTGCCGAGTTTCGATGGTGTTTTTAAACTTGAACGATGGGTCTCTCCTTTCTCTTGAACTGGTTGAACTGCTTCTGTTGAACTCCTTCTGCTGAACTGTACTCTGCGAACTGTCGAACCCATCAAACTCATCGAGCTGATTTCTTGTGGAGACAGGTCTTTAGTTTATACTAATTGAGGCCTGCTTATCTGCCTGCCAAATCAGTCTCGGTTCATTGTTAAATTTTGGGCAGGCTCGTTAACATTGATTGGTCCCATTTATTTAACTGGTTTCAGGATTGCTTCGAAATTGGTTTAAGTGTGTGAAGTGGTTTTGGATGTCTCTCTGAGTGGTTAAACTGTTGTTCGATTGTCTTCTCCTGCTGGGGTCAGGGTCCCTTTTGTTGATCTGTGGCATGTACTGCATTATGCATACTCTTGATGGCTCTGTAATTTTGGCGGGAACTGCTCTTCCGTAGGCCTCTTGTCATTTATGTGAAATGACTGAGACAGCCCAGAGCATTCCCAGACAGTTTGGCCAATGCCAATACCCAAACTGCTTGTTTTTACAGAGGCCCATCCCAATCCCTTTGTCGCAACCTTCTACAGGCCTGGACATGCCCTTTTAAAATAACCAAAATCCTCAGGTTTTAGCTTTAAGCCCCTTTTTGGCCCAACATTCTTTTAAACAGTCCAAAATCTCTTCTTTGGGGTAATCTTCTTGGTTTGAGGGAATCTGCAGAATTTTGCGAACCTTACAGGACTCAATAAAATTAATGTAAGTAAAATAACAATAATGAAGAAAATAATGGCACAAAAGAGTGACAAATCCCCAGGACCAGGTGGTTTCCACCCCAGAGCTTAAAGGAAGTAAATGAGCACATCACAGATACCCAAACTATAATCTTCCAAGGTTCTCTCGATTCAGGAGCCGTTTCTTTAGATTGGAAAATTGCGCATGTCACCACGCTATTTAAAATTGATGAGAGAGGGAAACCAGGGAATTATAGACCAGTTAGCCTAACATCTGTTGTTGGGAAATTGCTAGAGTCTATAATTAAGGATAGAGTGACTGAAAACCTTGAAAATTTTCAGTTGATCAGAGCGAGTCAGCATGGATTTATGAAAGGTAGGTCATGCCTGCTAAACCTGATTGAATTTTTTGAAGATGTTACTAAATTAGTAGACAGGGGAGTGTCTATGGATGTTATTTATATGGATTTCCAGAAGGCATTTGATGAAGTCCCACATAAGAGACTGTTAACTAAGGTAGAAGCCCACAGAATTAAGGGCAAATTATTGACCTAGTTAGGAAATTGGCTGAGTGGCAGGAGACAGAGAGTAGGGATAATGGACAGGTACTCAAATTGGCAGGATGTGACTCGTGGTGTCCTGCAGGGATCTGCATTAGGACCGCAGCTATTCACAATATTTATTAATGACTTAGATGATGGCATAGAAAGTCATATATCCAAATTTGCCGATGACACAAAGATTGGTGGAATTGTAGGCAGTGTAGATGGAAGCATAAAATTGCAAAGGAATATTGACAGATAAAGTGAATGGGCAAAACTATGGCAAATGGATTTCAATGTAGGTAAATGTGAGGTCATCCACTTTGGACCTAAAAAGGATAGAACAGGGTACTTTCGAAATGGTGAAAGGCTAAAAACATTGGAGGTTCAAAGAGACTTGGGGGGTCCAGGTAGATAGATCATTAAAATGTCATGAACAGGTACAGAAAATAATCCAAAAGGCTAATGGAATGTTGGTCTTTATATCTTGAGGACCCAGGTCTCTTTGCACTTCCCCTTCGCCCAATCTATTGCCATTTAAATAATAATCTGCCTTCCTGTTTTTGCCACCAAAGTGGATAACCTCACATTTATCCACATTATAGTGCATTTGCCATGTTTCTGCCCAATCACCCAACCTATCCAAATCGTACTGGAATTTCACGACATCCTCCTCGCAGCATACCCTCCCACCCAGCTTTGTGTCGTCTGCAAATTTGGAGATATTACATCCAATTCCCTCGTCCAGATCATTAATATATATTGTGAACAGCTGGGGTCCTAGGACCGATCCTTGCGGTATCCTACTAGTCACTGCCTGCCACTCGGAAAACGACCCGTTTGTTCCAACTCTTTGCTTTCTATCCGCCAACCAGTTCTCTATCCAAGTCAATACCTTGCCCCCAATCCCATGTGCCTTAATTTTGCACGCTAATCTCTTATGCGGGACCTTATCGAAAGCCTTCTGAAAGTCCAAATACACCACATCCACTGGTTCTCCCTTATCTATTGTACCAGTTACATCCTCAAAAAAATTCCAGTAGATTAGTCAAGCATGATTTACCTTTTGTAAATCCATGTTGACTTTGTCCGATCCTGTCACTGCTTTCCATGTGCTCTGCTATTACATCTTTTATAATGGACTCTAGCATTTTCCCCACTACTGATGTCAGGCTTATCGGTCTATAATTCCCCGCTTTTTCTCTACCACCTTTTTTGAATAGTGAGGTAACATTAGCTACCCTCCAATCCATGGGTACTGTTCCAGAGTCTATTGAGTTCTGGAAGATGACCAGCAATGCATCTACTATTTCTAGGGCCACTTCCTTAAGTACCCTAGGATGTAGATTATCAGGCCCTGGGGATTTATCGGCCTTCAGTCCCATCAATTTTCCTACCACAATTTCCCTACAAATACTGATTTCTTTCAGTTCCACCCTTTCATCAGACCCTATGTTCCCTGGCATCTCTGGGAGGTTATTTGTGTCCTCCTTTGTGAAAACAGAATCAAAATATGTATTTATTTGGTCTGCCATTTCTTTGTTCCCCATTATAAATTCCTCTGATTCTGACTGCAAGGGACCTACGCTTGACTTCCCCAATCTTTTTCTCTTCACATATCTATAAAAGCTTTTACAGTCAGTTTTTATGTTCCCTTCAAGCTCACTCTCATATTTTATTTTCCCCTTCTTAATTAATCCCTTTGGCCTCCCTTGTTGAATCCTAAACTGCTCCCAATCCTCAGGATTATTGTTTTTTCTGGCCAATTTATATGTCCTCTCCTTGGATCTTATGCTATCCCTAATTTCCCTTGTTAGCCACGGTTGAGTCACCTTTTTTGTTTTATTTTTATGCCAAACTGGGATGAACAAATTCTGTAGTTCATCCATTCGGTCTTTGAATGTTTGCCATTGCCAATCCACCATCAACCCTTTGAGTGACATTCCCCAATCAATCCTACCCAACTTGCTCCTCAGACCATCGTAGTTTCCTTTATTTAAATTTAGGACCCTAGTCTCTGAGTCAACTACTTCATTCTCCATCTTAATGAAGAATTCGATCATATTATGATCGCTCCGACCCAAGGGGCCTCATACAACAAGATTGCTAACTAATCCTTTCTCGTTACATAATACCCAGTCTAAGATGACCTGATCTCTGGTTGGTTCCTCGACATATTGGTCCAGGAAACCATTCCGTAAACACTCCAGGAATCCCTCCTCCACAGTATTGTTACAAATTTGGTTAGCCCAATCTATATGTAGATTAAAGTCACCCATGATGACTGCTGTGCCCTTATTGCATGCTTCTTTAATTTCCCTTTTAATGCCATCCCCATCCTCCGCTTTACTGTTTGGAGGTCTATATACCACTCCCACTAACGTTTTCTGCCCCTTAGTATTTCTCAATTCTACCCATACAGATTCCACATCATCAGAGCTAATATCCTTCCTTACAATTGTGTTAATCCCTTCTTTAACCAGTAATGCTACACCACCTCCCTTTCCTTTTTGCCTATCTTTCCTGAATATCGAATACCCCTGGATGTTGAGTTCCCAGCCTTGGCCATCCTTGAGCCATGTTTACGTAATCCCAACCAAATCATATTTGTTTACCTCTATTTGCACAGCCATCCTGAGAGAGGACAGCAGGTTCGTGTTCCATGGAGCCACTGCCACTCACTCAGGGTGGTGCCTCAGCGAATCTAGCAATCTGTTGGAGAAGAGACTGCTGGACTGCAGTGACACCCTGGAAGCCCCTTTGTACACTGGTATCCTTCTTTTTCTCCTTCTTAGGCAGTCCCTCAGAACTGAGGGTGACTTGCTTCCACATTAAAAATGAGTTCGCAGGTGACTGATGAGTCCAATGCGGGACCTACAGTCTCTGTCACAGGTGGGGCAGATGGTGGTTGAAGGGGCGGGTGGGTGGGGTGCTTGGGTTGAGGTGCGCTCCTTGCGCTGCCTGCGCTTGCCTTCCGCTTGCTCCTGGCGAAGAGACTCGAGTTGTTCGGCGCCTTCCCGGATGCTTCTCCTCCAGTTTGTGTGGCCTTGGGCCAGGGATTCCCAGGTGTCGGTGGGGATGTTACACTTTTTCAAGGTGGCTTTGAGGGTGCCCTTGAAGCATTTTCTCTGCCCACCTGGGGCTCTTTTGCCGTGCCAGAGTTCCAAGTAGAACGCTTGTTTTGGGAGTCTTGTATCGGGCATGCAGACAATGTGACATGTCCATCAGAGCTGATCGAGCATGGTCAAAGCTTCAATGCTGGGGATGTTGGCCTGAGCGAGAAAACTGATTTGGTGTGCATTTCCTGCCAATGGATTTGCAGGATCTTGCAGAGGCAGCATTGGTGGTACCTCTCCAGTGTCTGAGGCATACAGCAGGGCGGGTATCACTGCTGCTCTGTAGACCATGAGCTACTGGAGTGGAGCTAATTTACAGAACAAATGGGAAACTGTTCAACTTCCGTCGCCTCCAGTCCAGATCCAAGGTCTTCCCATCCTCTGTCATCGAATTACAGTATGCAGACGACACTTGCATTTGTGCTCACTCGGAGGTCGAACTCCAAACTGTCGTCAACACCTTTACCGAAGCGTACGAGAGCATGGCCTTACACTAAACATCCGTAGGACAAAGGTCCTCTACCAACCTGCTCCCGCCACACAGTACTGCCCCCCGATTATCAAAATCCACAACAAGGCCTTGGACAACGTGGACCACTTTCCATAGCTCGGGAGCCTACTGTCAGCAAGGGCAGACATCGATGATGAAGTCCAACATCGCCTTCAGTGTGCCAGTGCAGCCTTCGGTCGCCTTAGGAAGAGAGTGTTTGAAGACCACTACCTCAAACCTGGCACTAAGCTCATGGTCTACAGAGCAGTAGTGATGCCCACTGGTATCCAGAGCCATGATGGCAGCAGTCTGAGCTTTCACTGCAGCACTCAGATGTTGGGTACCCGTTGCTTGTGCTGCAATGGATGCTGAGACATCAGCCATCAGACGCTGCATCATGGTAGGTTCCACAGGTGTGCTGGTGAAGGTGGCCACCCGTTCCATGTTGGAAAGGATGGGCTCCAAGCTCTGCACAAATCCCTGTGCCAAGTTGGTGCTGGACTCCTCCATCCTCCTTGACATTGCACGCAGGCTTTCTGGCAGGCATCCAAGTGCACCAAGCATTTGGGTGTGTACATCCATCAGCGCTCTTCTGTAGCCTGGCCCATCGAAGTCCTCATCTGAGCCCTCTGCAGCAGAACTAGTGTGTGACCTCACACCCCAGCAAGCTGGCACCTGCACTCTTCTTTATCCCCAGCTCTGGCTGCAGCGCACTTGTGCCGGGTGTCTCACCACATGCAGATCCCACCTCTATCCTATCCTCTCAATTACGCGCAGTGTCAATATCTGAGTTGGTGGCTGCGTCTGTGAAATGAAGTGATGGTGTGTCTTCACCTTCACTGTCCTCCTGCTCTTCTACCATTGCCTGGGCAGGTTGCAGTTCTGGGTTATCTGAAATGAAAAAGGGACAAAGGTTGGGTTGTGGTGAGGGGAGAGGAGAAAGTGAGAAGTGCCTACTTACATGTAGCGTTAGATGAGGAAGGATGATAGGAGGCTTGAGTGGAGCATTAACGCCGGCATGGACTGCTTGAGTTGAATGGCCTGGTTCTGTGCCATATATTCTATGTAATTCTATATAATACACCATCTGCATCTTGTAAGTCAGAAGAGATTGAATGATGAGTGAAAAGTGGGATGTGGGAAGAAGGACCAGGTATGAGGAGACCGTCATCTTCAATGTCTTCAGGCCCACCAGTAGCCATGGTTGCAGTGATGGCCCTTCCCATAATGGCCAGTACCGTCTCCTCCATGGGGGTAAGAACATGCAGGCAAGCCTCTCCTCCTCTGGTTAGTTCCTGTTGCCTCCTGTTGTGTGCCACCTTCTCCTGCAAGAGAGAGGGAAGTGTGTCAGTGAAAGTCGTGCAATCTGTTTGGCTGATGTGATTCTCATGGTTGAATAGCTGGCAGTGTGTGCAAGCTCTGAGATGTGGGTTTGAGGCTTGCAGAAGTGCTAAGTGAGTGAGGGTGAGGTGAAGCATATCAACGTGTGTTGGTTAATCTCGTGTCGTGATCTCCATGCCCGTGAATCTACTATGTGGTACCTCGTTCAAGGCTATATTACGTCTACTGCATTTCGCTTATTTACCCTTACTGATACTTCTTCAAAGAATTCTGTAAGATTGGTGTAGCATGGACTTCTCTTTTGGAATCTGTGCTAACTACTGTTTATTGTATTTTCTGTTTCTGGATGTTTTTATATTATGTAATTTTGAATGCCTCTATTAGATCTCCCCTTAACCTTCTCTGCTTTAAGGAGAACACCCCATGTATATATCAATATAGGAGAGGAATGTATCATAGAAGTTGATGTTTTCATCCTTCTCCTGTGGCTTACAATACCCAAATTGCATCATAATCGTTCATTTATGAGAAGCAAGCATAACATTTACAAATAACAATGGTGAGGCACAAAAATTTAAATTTTTTCAACATTTTGTACAGTTTAAGCTGCTAAATAAAACTCCTGAGGTAAAGTTGTTGTTTGGGGTGAGGTTAAATGTGTTACTGAGGGATACTGATGTCCGTGCCCAGGGTTAGAAAGGAATATTTATGGAGGTGCTTTAATGCTGAGCTCAGGCACACAGCTGGACTCAGTCAGCCAGCCAGATCTAGACCACGTGAATGATCAAGGTTCCAGACACTGGAGTCTAGAAGGTGTGAAAGAACCTCCGGCTGCAGTGCTACATCAATGACAAGGGAAGAATAAAAAAAAAATCTTTTATAATCTTATAAATAACTGAGAAAGAAAGGGGGAGAAATTTCCCTGCTTTGTGCCTCCCATGGGGTGCGCTAATGGGGTGCAAAGGCCTTTTTGCCCAGCCGTGGTGCTGACCGTCCCTCACGCCAAATTCCGCAGCCCAATCTCATGCGCCCGGAGATCATGATGTCATAGCCCCGGTAGAGCCCTAGCAGATAAATTCCCCTTCGCCCCCTGCAGCAGCGCCGGGCGATGGCAGCGATCGGAGCAGGGCAGCCGGCCGCTAGCGGGGTGGAGGTTAAAGGTGAGGTGGCCGGCCGGCCGCCCTGGAAAAAATGTCAGCTTTTTTGAAAAAAATGTTTTTTCACTCCGGACGCGGGGTCTGTGCTGCGATCGGTCAGCGCTATGCTCTGCTTGAGTGCCGGGCCAATCGTGTGGCACCCCCACTCCCCGGTGCTGCAGGTAAGTTAAAAAAAACTGCAGAGTTCGCAGCGTGGGGCCCTTCCCTTAGTTTCAGGGCCACATGGCCCAGTGCATGGAGCTGCAGAGCTGTGCACCCCGAGTCATGAACTTTCCCTCCTCTTACGCTCCACGAAGGAAGCGGAGCACTTGACTTAGCCCTCCACTTCCCTCTTGGTGCAAAAAGTGGGAATTTTAGAAAGGCTGGAAGAGGTTAGCACCTAACTTTTCCAGCTTTTCTGATTCAGCACCCCAAACGGGGGTCGAGGGGAATTTCTAGCCCAAAACTTTGAGCATGAGAGAAGAGGAAGCAAATCAAAGGGTTAGAATCTCTCCTCATCTCAGTCCTAAATGGCCGACCACTTATTCTGTTACCACGAGTTATAGACTCCCCAGCCAGAAGAAACATCCTCCTAGCATCTATCCTGTCAAATCCCTTAAGAAATTTATATGCTTCAATGAGATCAGTGATGTTTGCCTCTTTAATATCAGTAAGATGTGTTGTATTTTTACTTCACGCCAATCATGTGATACATTGCTTTGGTAAGTTTGCTGTGTTACAGTGACAGTCAAACCAATGTCAATTTCTGGCTGCCTTGGGACCCTGATAAACATCAGAAACTGTGCAATAGGTTGGAGATATATCCATGAGCAATGCCACAAGAGGCCAACTAGTAACAAATACGTGGCAGGCAATGTTTCCGAGTTTGCATTGCTGATGGGGAGCCTCACTCACTGGCGGGGCATATTGCGAATGCGCAGAGGTTAGATTAATTAATTAATAAGCATTTACTGTTATGTAGGCAAATGCAGCAATCAATTTGTGTGCAGCAAAGTTCCGTAAGCATAACATTAATTAATTAACGAATCAATTCATTAATTAATTACATTCCATTAGAATTAATGACCGGAAAATTATTGGTAGTGCGCCTGAAGTTTCCCAGTTCGTGCCTGTAGTAGGGATGACTCCTGGCTGGTAATGCGGACCTGGAAGATTAGCTCTGTGATGTAGACTTCGCTAAATATATTGTGGACACCTTGTGGCATAACTCATTATTTTATTATGTTTCTTGCTCGCCCATTTTGAACACCTTTGATCCGTAATTTTCTGCATGCCTAATTAGGATCTGAACTCTCCTTTAGTCACTTGGATTTATGATTCAATCACACACTGATTCAGAGGGCCGAGGGCACTGCATTTAGGATAATAGCTTAGAACAGCCAAAGTTACCAATGATAACATTGGAGGCATAAATAAACTGCGATTGTTCCAATCATTGTTACTTAATCCTGGATTTTATTTTGGGGTGTTCAGTTTAGCTTTGTCAGTTGTGCAAAACAAAAATCTGTAGCGCTGTGATGTTTAAAATGAGAGTTACCCTGTTATTCATCCCCCCATTTGGTGCTCTTAAGAACTGCTATTTTTGCCAGCTCATAAATCTTGTTATATCGTGGCATGTTGCAGAGGTTAGTGCTTCGGAGCATAGAATCCTTGCTGTGAGTTAATAGGTTTGCTGTCTGGGGGAGGCCGATGATGTGGTAGAATTAACACAAATAAATTATTAAAAAAATATAGCCCAGCATGAATCCTGAGGGCAAGCAAAAATGAAGATGATGATAACTGCCTTTACAACAGCTGTTAACAGTAAGTGCTAATTGATAGCTGACACTAATGCATGCATCATAAGCACATCAGAAGTTTCAGCTTGGCTCAGTTGGTTGCATGCTAAGGCAGAAGTTTGTGGGCTCAAGCCTCACTCCTTGACTTGAGCTCATCATCTGATACATCAGCACGGTACTGAGAGAGTGCTAAATTGCTCAAGCTGTCATCTGTCAGATGAGGTGCTAAACTGAAGCCCCATCTACCTGCTCCGTTTGATGCAACATATCCCATTGTCACTATTCAAAGAGAGCAGTTCTCCTGGTGTCATGGCCAATGTTTCTCCTCAAGTAACACCACCTAAAACAAATTAAAGAAAGACTTGCATTTATAGTACGATAGCAAAATACTGCAGATGCTGGAAATCTGAAATAACAGAAAATGCTGGAAAAACTCAGCAGGCCAGGCAACATCCGTGGAGAGAGAAATAGAGTCAAGGTTTCAGGTCGAAACCCTTTGTCAAGACTGAAAATGCACAGGAAATGAAACATTAACAAGGACTCTATTTCTCTCTCCACGGATGTTGCCTGGCCTGCTGAGTTTTTCCAGCATTTTCTGTTGCTATTTCTTGCATTTATAGAACGCCTTTCACGACCGCAGGATGTCCCAAAGCACCATACAACCAATGAATTGCTTTTGAAGTGTAATCACTGTTGTATTGTAAGAAATGCAACAGCCAATTCGCATACAGCCAATTCCCAACAACAGCAATGTGATAACGACCAGATAATCTGTTTTTTTAGATGTTCATTGAGGGATTAATGTTGACCAGGCCACTGGGGAGACATTCCCTGCTCTTCTTCAAACAGTGCTGTTGGACCTTTCAACGTCTTGGTTTAATGGCTCATCTGAAAGATGGTACCTCCGACAGTGCAGCACCCCCTCAGTTTATCTGGTTGTGCATTCATTTGCTGTTTCTGGAAGTTTGCTGTTCACAGATTAATTGCTGCATTTGCCTACATAATAGTAAATACACTTCCAAAAGTAATCCATTGCTTGCAAAGTGCTTTGGGGTGGCCTGAAGGCATGATAAAGCAATATGCAAATGCCAGTTCCTTCTTTCACATATATATCATGTGTGAATTGTATGCAGTCTATGGAAGAGACATAAACTACCTATATTCAAGAAACAACAGCACCTTATTTAGAAAGCTGCTTCAAGGCAAAGCGCACACTGAATCCTTTACCATCAGCACAGTTCATTCTACTCTTAGTAATTATCGCTTGCTAAGCTGGGTGTACAGTGCAAGTGACTTTTCTGATCTATTACAGGTACAATTGAGATTTTGTACCCCTCTGAAAAGAGACAAGTATTTACATAATAACGGATGGCCACCTGTACCGCGGGGACCGAGACTTCGCAGGCTGATATGAAACATGTACTCTTCAACAGTTCTGCATTCTTCAATTCCTGAGGAAAGGCAGTGTTCTTTATTATGTCGTAATATATCTCTTTAACATGAAAAGCTGTTAACACAATCAGTGCCTCATTGCTCTTGCATATTGTGTCGATATCTCTTTAAGAATTGTAGATGTAGCCATGATTTGTTATAAAGAATATCAACGTTTTATTTAAGTAAAATCACCAGTAAACTCACAGTAACTTCAGGAGCTGAATCAGCCAGCTGCTTCTCAGACCATCGCACTGGAGACACAGAGAGAGAGGACAAGAGAATCACCCGACTCATCAGCTGACTCATCACCTGACAATTCCCATGACTCAGACGCTACGTACTTGCAACTAATGTACATCCCACGTCACATCTTCCCCTCAAAAGAAAAAAATACTATCGCAGAGTTAAAAAAAACACACATAAAGGAACTCTGGGATTTAACCGAATCAAAACACGCAGTCACAAGCAGGCACTATAAAAACAGATAGTCCTTCAATCAAGATGGAGGCTGATACTGTCCTTCAGATCTGCGATTGGTGTTTGACTACCGCGCGTTTCGGGTGCTGCAGTTGTTTTTTTTCTTCAGAAACCGTGGACAGTTCAGAGGACCGCTGGGGACCTTCGCTTCAGAAAAGTCCTCGATCTCAGGAGTGTTGTTTACAGGCGGCTCATCAGCGTAAATCAACTGGCGCCGATTCCTGCGGTATGATGAGCCGCTATCATAATTTCTCGGACCCACCACAGGTGTGTATGTACCAGCACTGAGTACTCTGCCCAGGGAGTTTCATCCGCACTGTATCACCAGGGTGTAATTCTAAAAGTGGCTTAGCATTCCTGTCAGAGTAACACTGCTGACATTGTTTCATGCCAACAAGCACACGAGTGTCTTCCTCTGTTGAATATCTAGGCTGTAGGAGTGTTCCCGCTATAGGAAGTATTGTATTGCACCTACGACCAATATGTCTCTGTGCAGGGCTTGTTCCCACATCTTCACTCAGCGTGTTACGTCTATCCAATAAAGCTAGAAACTCTTATTCACCGAACTCCTTGCACTTTGTGAAGAGTTGTTTCACGGTCTTGATGGCATTCTCAGCTTTGCCATTGGACTACAGGTAGTGAGGTAATGATGTCATGTGTCTCAATCCCCATGTCTTGAAAAACACTGCAAATTCTGCTGATGAGAACTATGGCCCATTATCCATTGCCATGTAGGATTTGCAAAATTGAACTTTATATTGTAAAGGGTCGAATGGCAGAAGAGTCCATGATTTTAAAGACTGTTTTAAAAGAAGCCTAGGAAAAAGGGGCATTCAAAATGGCCGCCAGACCCTGTGACCAACTTATTGGGACACTTTAAAATGGTTCCGGCAGTCCTCAGACAGCTTTGTGGATTCAGCCCACAGTAAGTTCTGGAAGCCATTTCTGAGAGAATGAAACCAGACACCCACATATACATATAGATTGGATGCAGATCCAGTCAAGATCGGCCTGTAGATAAAGGCCATCTAAATGTTTAACCAGACAAAAGGGAACAGTTTCATATTCATGAGAAGAGCATCAAGGACCCGTTAAGGCCATCACCAGGACATTAAACACAATGAAGGTCATTCCAGACCAGAGATGGCCCGTTACCGGCCATCCAAGAACAGTTTAAAATATAATAACTACCCTGTTGTGCTCCCAGCCCGCCAAACTTAAAACAAAAGACTAACCTGATTTGGCGCGAGATAGGGGCTTCTGATGAGAAGTATATCTGGGAACCCAGAGGTAGAAAGAAAAGGTGAGGAAGCCATAGACGGAGCGGTCATCGTGGTGCTACCATTGTATCGGTAGCATCATCGCTAGAAGAAGGAGAAGAAGACGGTTCGAGCCGGCGTCCCGCCCCGGGGTAAAACATCGGGAGCTCATCGACCAACCCTGGGCTGTTGATGAAACGAGAGGCCATCGACCCACTCTGGCTCGGGAGAAGAGACAATTAAAAAACTACAGAAAAGATGATGGGGGCCAGCCCGAGGCTCCTCTGACCGGTGTCGAGCAAACGATCCCCGACCCTGCCGACATCCAGACCAGCCGGTGTCCAGCTGTCCCCGACCCCCACCTCAGGAGAGAGGTGTGGCACAGTTCACTGGGGCTCCACCAACCACGTGGAGACGGGACACCTGAAAGGATCAAACGCAGACCTGTTTCAAAACCTTACACTTCCTAGTTGGATTGGTGAGCATGTTTCACAGAATCACAGAATCACAGAATCCCCATGATGTGCCTCAATAATTCCGAGACTCGATGTTAGCGAAAGAAAACAAGGCTTTTATTAACTTAGAAGGTAACACGTAGTGGAGAGAGGTATCTTCCATCCGGAGGGCTGCAGTACTGGATATGAGGCCAGGCTGAGCTTGCTTACATAGGGGCCAGGTATGGGCGGAGCCCTACACACAACACATTCCAATATACAATACAATGGTGAGGAAACGGAACTGGGGGAAGGGAAATGAAACTGAAACCGACCACAGTCACAGGCAGTGATGAATGGAATATTTCATCACATTCACCCCTTCTATAGATTTAGTCTGTTCGGGGGTTTGATAGTCCTCTGCGACCGACGTGGCTGTTGCGGTGCCGCGGGTGTCGGCTGGGTGTCCCCGGTAGCCTCCTGGGTCTCTGCCGGGGGTGCCGCCAGGGTTGTTGAAGGGGTAGTTGGTGGGGGTGCCGTTGGTCGATGTTCTTCCGGGGGTGAGGAGAGAGTAGTGGGTGGGTAAGAGTTGCTGCGATCATTGTCGCTGCTATCGCCGTGGTTGTTGTCGTTACCAGCTGGGGCGATGTCTTTTATGGACACGGTGTCCTCCCTTCCGTCGGCGTGCCGGACATATGCGTATTGGGGGTTGGCGTGGAGTAGGTACACTGGCTCCATGAGAGGGTCCGTCTTGTGGCCCCTCACATGCCTTCGCACGAATACCGGACCTGGGGTGGAGAGCCATGACGGCATGGATACGCCTGAGGTGGATTTCCGGGGAAAGACAAACATTCGTTCATGAGGCGTGGCATTAGTGGCAGTACACAATAGCGACCGTATCGAATGGAGCACATCCGAGAGGACTTCCTGCCAGCGGGAGATAGGGAGGCCCTTGGTCCTTAGAGCTAGAGTGACTGCTTTCCATACTGTCCCGTTCTCTCGCTCCACTTGGCCGTTACCCCGGGGGTTGTAGCTGGTGGTACGGCTCGTGGTGATCCCCTTGGACAGCATGTACTGGCGTAGCTCTTCACTCATGAAGGACGCCCCCCTATCCGTATGGATGTAGCTCGGCATACCGAACAGGCAGAACAGGCTGTTGAGGCATTTAATGACCGTGGCGCTGGTCATGTCTGGGCAGGGGAAGGCGAATGGGAACCGGGAGTATTCGTCCACAATGTTCAGGAAGTAAACATTGCGATCGACGGACGGGAGGGGGCCCTTGAAATCTAAGCTGAGCCGCTCGAAGAGCCGTGTAGCTTTGATTAAGTGGGCTCTATCTGGGCGGTAGAACCGAGGCTTGCACTCAGCGCAAGTGCGGCAGTTCCTGGTCAGGGACCGAACTTCCTCAATCGAGTAGGGTAAGTTACGGGACTTTATGAAGTGGAACAGCCGCGTGACCCCTGGGTGGCAGAGGTCGTTGTGGAGGGTCTGTAGCCGATCCCCGGTGGCGCTGGCACACGTCCCTCGTGAGAGGGCGTCAGGGGGTTCGTTAAGGGCCCCTGGCCGGTAAATGATGTCATACTCGAAGGTAGAGAGCTCGATCCGCCACCTAAGAATCTTATCATTTTTAATCTTCCCCCTCTGTTTATTATTGAACATAAACGCTACCGACCGCTGGTCGGTAAGTAGGGTGAAGCGTTTGCCGGCTAGGTAGTGGCGCCAGTGGCGCACTGCCTCCACGATGGCTTGGGCCTCCTTTTCCACGGAGGAGTGTCTGATCTCGGGCCCTTGGAGGGTCCTCGAGAAGAAAGCTACGGGCCGCCCCGCCTGGTTGAGGGTGGCCGCCAAGGCGAAGTCAGACGCATCACTTTCCACTTGAAATGGAGTGTTCTCGTCCACTGCCTGTAGCGTGGCCTGCTCAATATCCTGCTTAATGCTTTTGAAGGCGGCGTGGGCCTCAGCAGAGAGCGGAAAAGAGGATGCTTTCAAGAGGGGGCGGGCTTTGTCGGAGTAGTTGGGGACCCATTGGGAATAATAAGAAAATAACCCCAGGCACCTTTTCAGGGCTTTGGGAGTGTTGGGCAGGGGCAGCTGCCGTAGGGGGCGCAATCGGTCGGGGTCTGGTCCGATTTCCCCATTCTCCACCATGCTGCCTAGTATGCAGAGGCGCGTGGTGTTGAAAACGCACTTGTCCTCGTTGTAGGTGAGGTTGAGTTTTTGTGCGGTTTCCAGGAACCTCTCGAGGTTCGAGTCGTGATCCTGCTGATTGTGACCGCAGATGGCGACGTTGTCGAGGTAGGGGAAGGTTGCCTGCAAGTGGTGGTCATCGACCATGCGGTCCATCTCCCTCTGGAAGACCGAGACCCCATTCGTCACCCCAAAGGGGACTCTGAGGAATTGGTAGAGGCGTCCGTTCACCTCGAAGGCGGTGTACGGGCGGTCCTCTGGTCTGATAGGGAGCTGGTGGTACGCTGACTTAAGGTCGATGGTGGAGAACACCCGGTATTGGGCGATTTGGTTCACCATTTCTGATATGCGGGGTAGCGGGTAGGCGTCTAGTTGGGTGTACCTGTTGATCGTTTGGCGATAGTCGATCACCATCCGTTTCTTCTCGCTACCCCTTACCACTACCACTTGGGCGCACCACGGGCTGTTGCTGCGTTCAATAATGCGCTCTTTCAGGAGCCTGTCTACCTCGGTCGCGATAAACCGCCTGTCCTCCCAGCTGTACCTCCTGCTTTTGGTCGCTATTGGCCGGCAGTTAGGGGTAAGGTTCGCGAATAGCGAAGGCGGTTTTACCTTCAGGGTAGCCAGACCGCACACTGTGAGGGGCGGCTGGGACCCACCGTACTTGAGCGTGATGCTTTGGTGGTTGCACTGGAAATCCAGGCCCAAGATCACGCTCGCACATAGATTCTTCATGATTAATACTTTAAAATTATCATATACAGTTCCGTTAACGGACAATTGTACCGTGCAGTAACCCAGAATGGTCGATGTCTGGGTTTTATCAGCCATAGAGATGGTACCCTGAGTAGGGACCACCTTTAGGGAGAGTTGTTGTGCCAGTTCAGGGTGGATAAAACTCTCCGTGCTTCCACTGTCAATTAAACATTTAACCCTGCACCCGTTTACCTCGATGTCCACCATTGATTTGGATAGCGGGTGCGGCCTGGTCTGGTCCACTGTGACTGATGCCACTGTAGGGCCCTGATCGAGACAAGATGGCGTCCACGCTGTCTGCTCATAAGATGGCGGACCCCACGAGGTCGGGCAAGATGGCGTCCAAGATGGCCGCTCCCACGGCGCGCACGCGGTGGTGGCGGGTTTTCCGGCGGTTGGTTTTCCGGCGGGGTTCCCTCTGCACACCTTCCCGAAGTGCCCCTTCTTACCGCACTTAAAGCAAGTGGTGCCTTTCGCCGGGCACAGGTTTCTGGTGTGCTTTGGCTGCCCGCAGAAGTAGCAGTTGGGTCCCCGACGCGTCGCGGCTGTTGTAGGGCTTCTGGGGGGAGAGCGGGACCCCGACGGTGTCGGGCTGCTGGGTGGGGAAGATGCCTTCCAAGATGGCGGCACCCTTGGTGCACACGTGGCGGCGTTGACGGCGCGGGCTGAAGAGTAGGCGTCCGAGTTTCTCTGGGCCACATCCAGGGATCGCGCGGTGTCCGCAGCCTGTTTCAGGCCCAATCCCGTTTTTTCCAGCAGTCTTTGCCGGATGTAAGTGGAGCTGAGGCCTGTGATAAAGGCATCGTGAACAAACTCGTCAGTGTACACTGCGGCTTTTACATCTCGGCACTTGCAGTCTTTGCCAAGCATTTTCAGGGTGCCTAGGAACTCCTCCACCGATTCCCCAGGTCGCTGTGCGCGAGTAGCGAGCAGATGCCTAGCATACACCTCATTCGTCGGCTGCTGGTAATGCGCCTTTAAGATGTCGCAGGCGGCCAGGTACGTGTCGGCGTCTTGGATGAGGGGGTAAACCCGGTGGCTTACCCAATTCCGCAGAATTCCGAGTTTCATGCTCGCAGCGTCCGTAGCGTCTTTGACGGCTGCGGAATTGTCCAGGAAGAATTCCATACACATAAACCAGTGTCCGAAGTGTGCTGATGCGTCCGGAGCATGCTGATCCAAATCCAAACGTTCGGGTTTCAGGAGTTGATCCATTGTGTTGAAAAATAAGTTAATAAAATTGATGTGCCTCAATAATTCCGAGACTCGATGTTAGCGAAAGAAAACAAGGCTTTTATTAACTTAGAAGGTAACACGTAGTGGAGAGAGGTATCTTCCATCCGGAGGGCTGCAGTACTGGATATGAGGCCAGACTGAGCTTGCTCACATAGGGGCCAGGTATGGGCGGAGCCCTACACACAACACATTCCAATATACAATACAATGGTGAGGAAATGGAACTGGGGGAAGGGAAATGAAACTGAAACCGACCACAGTCACAGGCAGTGATGAATGGAATATTTCATCACACCCCACAATGCAGATAGAGGTCATTTCGGCCCATCGAGCCTGCACCGACACATATCCCACCCTATCCCCGTAACCCCACGTATTTAATCCCCTAACACTAAGGGTCAATTTATCATAGCCAAATCAACCTAACCCGCACATCTTTGGACTGTGGGAGGAAACTGGAACACCCGGAGGAAACCCACGCAGACACAGGGAGAATGTGCAAACTCCTGGCCCTTCATAATCAGATCTAGATAGGTTTAAGGGGGTGGACATTTAAGGGTATAATTAACATGAGCTTTTGTCCCTCGATGTTCCGTGTGTTTTCCCCATTTCATGATGATCTTTGTAGAGTATAATATGCCTGCATTTGCCTTAGTTAGTACTGTGTCGTTATGATTTGTTTGTGTTTTCCCCTCCCATGTACCCTCTTATTTGCTTGCATTTTGAATTGTTTTACATTATGCAATAAAATTCCATTTTGTTTCATCAAACTTGGTCTATAAGAGTTTTCTCTACATTGTAGTTCTTGCCCCAAAGTCCAGAGTACAGAATCTAAGGGGCGAGTGGGTCGAACTATTCACGGTTTTACTGTGCAAGAGAGAGAGGCCTCTAGAGAGAGAAACCTCTGCAATCTAAAACCCCTTACAGCCAGGATGTCTGGTATCCCGAATCTAGCAAACATCTCTTGAGGTTCTCTCAGATAACTGCGAGTAGTAACTAAAGTGAGGCTGGCGACTTCGATAAAGTTACTGAAATAGTCACACATGACAAGCAGGGTATGGCCATGTAGCTCACAAAGGTCAGCCCCAACCTTCGACTAAGGCCTAGCCACAATCTCGTGCTGCAATACTGACTTCTTGCTTGGAGAACTCCTGATGAGCCAAACAGATTTCACAATCTGCAATATATTTTTTAAGCTCTGTTGACATCCTGGGCCAATAGAGGTTGTCGTAGACTCTACAGATTCAACCATCTATGCCAATGTGTGTTGAATGAGCTACTGACATGAACTCTTTCCGCAATACAGCTGGTGTCACGAGTTGCTGTCCCTTGACTATCAAATCTCCTTGGACAGTTAGTTCATCTCGAAAGTCAAAGTAAGGGTGGAGGCATTCAGGCACCCATGACTTGACCCCAGGCCAGCCTTGCTGAATAATAAGCCGCAGCTGCTTCTGAACCGGGTCATCCGCTGGAGCATGAGCAAGTTGTTGCCATCGTGAGTCACTAACTGGAAGTGATTCGCGATGAGCAATTTCTTCCAGCTCACATGTAAAATCACAGGCATTAGCTTCTGGCGGGTATGCTCTGCTCAGTGTATCTGCTAGGACCATCTCTTCCCCTTTCAATTCAATTTTCAATTCAATTCAATTCAAATCGCTTTATTGGCATGATAAGGTATATCTTATGTTGCCAAAGCATCGAAAAACATTTATGGTTGAACACATAAACGCAGATCTATTCATACAGTGTATAAACAGATATATCCCTGAGTGTATAAATATACATTCGTATAATTTGTATATACTCTTTTCTTAGGTTTACTGGTTGTCCCTCTGTTTATGGCAAGCTGTAACATAGTGTGCCACTAAGGTTACACAATTTCTCTGTTCCCCTAGTAGGTATGGGAGTTTTTGGTCATCATTCAAATTTCTGAATTCAGGGCATATTTTTGTGAATTTTTGGTAGAAATTCTCCCTGATGCCCTGATATTTTCCACAAGCTGTGAGGAAGTGCCTCTCTGTCTCCACCACTCCCTATATATATATATAAAATACTTTCCGACAACATTTTTGAAGTCTTAACAGTGTTCTTTGAAGTCTCTTGGGTGCGTTGTTCAGTGGCTTGAGCACTACTGACTCTATCGGACGGGAATCCGTTTCAATATTCGCCACGTTCCGGCCGTAGATGTAAGCTTCAAATTTATTACAGGCGAACGTGATCGCGAGAAGTTCCTTCTCGATCTGTGCGTATCGTGTCTCTGCTGCCATCAATGCCCTTGATGCATATGCGACCGGTTGTCTATTCTGCATCATTGCTGCTCCAAGTCCAAACTGAAATGCATCACACTGTAAAATGACTTCTTCTTTCAGATTATAATACCGAAGGACTGGTGCGCTGGTGACTGCTACTTTAAGTCGTTGCAGCGCCAATTCTTGTGATTCTCCCCAGAACCACTCTACGCCTTTCTGTGTTAAATCTTTGAGCGGTCTTGTGATGTCTGACAGATGCGGGAAAAACTTATTCAGATATTGAGCAAGCCCAAGCAGTTGCTGGCTCCCTGCTACATCAGTCGGTGTCGGCAAATCCAAAACTGCTTTAACTTTGGCTGGATCCACAGACAGTCCTCTTCCCGTCGCCACTCGTCCAATAAAAGGAACTTCTTGCACACAAATATCGGCCACCTCCTGAGGTCCCCACCATCACAGAAGCCAATCTTCAGCCAATTCGATTCACTCCACGTGATATCAAGGAACGGCTGAGCGCACTGGATACAGCAAAGGCTATGGGCCCCAACAACATCCCAGCTGTCGTGCTGTTGACTTGTGCTCCAGAATTAGCTGCGCCTCTAGCCAAGCTGTTCCAGTACAGCTACAACACTGTCATCTATCTGACAATGTGGAAAACTGCCCAGGTATGTCCTGTCCACAAAAAGCAGGACAAATCCAATCTGGCCAATTACTGCCACATCAGTCTACTCTCAATCATCAGGAAAGTGATGGAAGGTGTAATTTGACAGTGCTATCAAGTGGAACTTACTCACCAATAACCTGCTCACCGATGCTCAGTTTGGGTTCCACCAGGACCACTCGGCACCAGATCTCATTACAGCCTTCGTCCAAACATGGACAAAGGAGCTGAATTCCTGAGGTGAGGTGAGAGTGACTGTCCTTGACATCAAGGCATCGAATGTGGCATCAAGGAGCCCAAGTAAAACTGAATCAGGGAAAACTCTCCACTAGCTGGCGTCATACCTAGCACAAAGGAAGATGCTTGTGGTTGTTGGAGGTCAATCATCTCAGCCCCAGGACATCATTGCAGTGTCCTAGGCCCAACCATCTTCAGCTGCTTCATCAATGACCTTCCTTCCATCATAAGGTCAGAAATGGGGATGTTTGCTGATGATTGCTCAGTATTCAGTTCCATTCGCAACTTCTCAGATAATGAAGCAGTCCATGCCCGAATGCAGCAAGACCTGGATGACATTCAGACTTGGGCTGATAAGTGGCAAGTAACATTTGCACCACACAAGTGCCAACAATGACCATCTCCAACAAGCGAGAGTCTAATCGCCGCTCCTTGACATTCAACGGCATTACCATCGCCGAATCCCCCATCATCAACATCCTATGGGGTCACCATTGACCAGAAACTTAACTGGACCAGCCACATAAATACTGTGGCAACAAGAGCAGGTCAGAGGCTAGGTATTCTGTGGCGAGTATCTCACCTTCTGACTCCCCATGCCTTTCCACCATCTACAAGGCACAAGTAAGGAGTGTGATGGAATACTCTCCACTTGCCTGGATGAGTACAGCTCCAACAACACTCAAGAAGCTAGACACCATCCAAGACAAAGCAGCCCGCTTGATTGGCACCCCATCCGCCACCTTAAACATTCACTCCCTCCACCACCGGCGTACTGTGGCTGCAGTGTGTACCATCTACAAGATGCACTGTAGCAACTCACCAAGGCGTCTTCGGCAGCACCTCCCAAACCCGCGACCTCTTCCACCTAGAAGGACAAGGGCAGCAGATGCATGGGAACATGATCACCTCCAAGTTCCCCTCCAAGTCACACACGATCCGGACTTGGAAATATATTGCCGTTCCTTTATTGTCGCTGGGTCAAAATACTGGAACTCCCTCCTTAACAGCACTGTGGGAGTCCCTTCACCACACGGACTGCAGCAGTTCAAGGCGGTGGCTCACCACCACCTTCTCAAGGGCAATTAGGGATGGGCAATAAATGCTGGCCTTGCCAGCGATGGCCACATCCCAGGAACGAATATAAAAAAAAATGCTTCATCTTCTCTTTGTTTAACACCACTCCACAATTGTTGCTTCTCTGTAGGAAAGCTTCTAGGTGTTTATGATGGTCCTGAATTACTACTTCAAGTATTTCACCAAAACTAACCATCACAAAATCATCTGCAGTGACTTCTATCTCTTGCAGTCCTTCCACCAGTTCATGCATCTTCTGTTGGAAATCTTCTGATGCTGAGCTGATACCGAATGGCATATGCTTCCGGCGGTATTGTCCAAAAGGTGTGTGGAATGTTGTTAGATATGATGACTGTTCATCGAGGCTCACGTGCCAAAACCCATTTTGGATGTCGAGAATCGTAAAGACTTTAGCATCGTGTAGACATGTAGCCATGTCTTCAATCATTGGTAGAGGATAATGCTCTCGCTTGATAGATTTATTTTTCGGATCTAAACAGATGCATAATGTGGCATTCTTCTTAGCTATGATTACCATCGAACTGATTCATGAGCTCAGCATCGATAATGCCCTGTCTGACCAGACCATCCAAGGTTTCCTTCAGCTTATCACTTAAAGCCACTGGTACACGACGTAGGACATGTTGGATTGGATCTACTGCCATGTGTGCGAGGGTGTGTGTGTGTGTGTGTGTGAGGATCTGTGTGTGTGTGAGGGTGTGTGTGGGTGTGTGTGTGGGTGTGTGGGTGTGTGAGGGTATGTGTGGGTGTGTGTGAGGGTAGGTGTGGGTGTGTATTTGTGTGTGTGAGGGTATGTGTGGGTGTGTATGCATGTGTGAGGGTAGGTGTGGGTGTGTATGCGTGTGTGAGGATAGGTGTGGGTGTGTATGCGTGTGTGTGAGAGTATGTGTGGGTGTGTATGCGTGTGTGAGGGTATGTGTAGGTGTGTATGCGTGTGTGAGGCTGTGGGTGTTTGTGTGAGTGTGTGTGTGTGAGTGTGTGTGTGTGAGGGTGTGGGTGTGTGTGCGTGTGTGAGGGTGTGTGTGTGAGGGTATGTGTGTGTCTGGGTGTGAGTCTGTGTGTGTGAGATTGTGTGTGTGATGGTGTGTGTGTGAGGATGTGAGTGGGTGTTGAGGGTGTGTGTTTGAGGATGCATGTGAGTGTGAGGGTGTTTGTGTGAGGGTGTGTGTGTGTCTGGCTGTGAGGCTGTGTGTGTGTGTGTCTGTGTGTGAGGGGGTGTGTGTGTCTGTGTGTAAGGGTGTGTGTGTGTGAGGGTGTGTGTGTGTTTGGGTGTGAGTCTGTGTGTGTGAGAGTGTGTGTGTGATGGTGTGTGTATGTGTGAGTGTGTGTGTGCATGTGTGAGGGTGTGTTTGTTTGTGTGAGGGTGTGTGTGTGTGAGGGTATGTGTGTGTGGGAGGGTTTGTGGATGAGGGTGTGTGTGTGAGGGTGTGTGTGTGAGGGTGTGTGTGAGTGTGTGTGTGAGAGTGTGTGTGTGTGTGAGGGTGTGTGTGTGAGTGTGAGGGGGTTTGTGAGAGGGTGTGTGTATTGTGAGAGTGAGTGTGTGTATGTGTAAGGGTGGGTGTGCGAGGGTGTGTGTGTGTGTGTGTGAGGATCTGTGTGTGTGTGAGGGTGTGTGTGGGTGTGTGTGTGGGTGTGTGGGTGTGTGAGGGTATGTGTGGGTGTGTGTGAGGGTAGGTGTGGGTGTGTATTTGTGTGTGTGAGGGTATGTGTGGGTGTGTATGCATGTGTGAGGGTAGGTGTGGGTGTGTATGCGTGTGTGAGGATAGGTGTGGGTGTGTATGCGTGTGTGTGAGAGTATGTGTGGGTGTGTATGCGTGTGTGAGGGTATGTGTAGGTGTGTATGCGTGTGTGAGGCTGTGGGTGTTTGTGTGAGTGTGTGTGTGTGAGTGTGTGTGTGTGAGGGTGTGGGTGTGTGTGCGTGTGTGAGGGTGTGTGTGTGAGGGTATGTGTGTGTCTGGGTGTGAGTCTGTGTGTGTGAGATTGTGTGTGTGATGGTGTGTGTGTGAGGATGTGAGTGGGTGTTGAGGGTGTGTGTTTGAGGATGCATGTGAGTGTGAGGGTGTTTGTGTGAGGGTGTGTGTGTGTCTGGCTGTGAGGCTGTGTGTGTGTGTGTCTGTGTGTGAGGGGGTGTGTGTGTCTGTGTGTAAGGGTGTGTGTGTGTGAGGGTGTGTGTGTGTTTGGGTGTGAGTCTGTGTGTGTGAGAGTGTGTGTGTGATGGTGTGTGTATGTGTGAGTGTGTGTGTGCATGTGTGAGGGTGTGTTTGTTTGTGTGAGGGTGTGTGTGTGTGAGGGTATGTGTGTGTGGGAGGGTTTGTGGATGAGGGTGTGTGTGTGAGGGTGTGTGTGTGAGGGTGTGTGTGAGTGTGTGTGTGAGAGTGTGTGTGTGTGTGAGGGTGTGTGTGTGAGTGTGAGGGGGTTTGTGAGAGGGTGTGTGTATTGTGAGAGTGAGTGTGTGTATGTGTAAGGGTGGGTGTGCGAGGGTGTGTGTGTGTATGTGAGTGTGTGTGTGTGTGTTTGAGGGTGTGTGTGAGGGTGTGTGAGGGTGTGTGTGTGAGTGTGTGTGGGTGTGTGTGTGAGTGTGTGTGTGTTTGAGGGTGTGAGTGCGTATGTGAGTGTGTGTGTGTTTGAGGGTGTGTGTGAGGGTGTGAGTGTGTGTGAGGGTGTGAGTGTGTGTGAGGGTGTGTGTGTGTGTGTGAGTGTGTTTCTGAGGGTGTGCATGTATGTTTGTGAGGGTGTGTGATTGTGTGAGTATGAGTGTGTGTGTCAGGGAGTGTGTGTGTGAGTGTGTGTGTGAGGGTGAGAGTGTGTGTGTGTTGTGTGTGAGTGTGTGTGTTTGTGTGAGGGTGTGTGCGTGAGTGTGTGTGTGTGTAAGGGTATGTGCGTGTGTGTCAGGGCGTGTGTATCAGGGCGTGTGTGTGTGAGGGTGTGCATGTGTGAGGGTGTGTATGTGTGTGTTGAGGGTGTGTGTGTGTTAGGGTGTGTGTGTGTGAGCGTTTGTGTGTGAGTGTGCATGTGAGGGTTTGTGTGCGTGTGTGAGGGAGTGTGTCTGTGTGTGTGTGTGTATGAGTGTGTGTGTATGAGGGTGTGTGAATGTGTGTGTGATGATGAGTGTGTGTGTGTGTGAGATTGTGTATGTGTGTGTATGAGTGTGTGTGTATGAGGGTGTGTGAATGTGTGTGTGATGATGAGTGTGTGTGTGTGAGGGTGCATGTATGTGTCTGTATGTGTGCGTTGGTGTGTGTGTGGATATGAGTGTGTGTGTGCGTGACCGTGCCTCTGTGTGTGACCGTGTCTGTGTGTGAGGGTGTGTAAGCGTGTGTGAGGGTGTGTGCATGTGTGAGGGTGTGTGTGAGTGTGCGTGTGTGATGGTGTGTGTGTGAGGATGTATGTGTGTGTGTGTGTGTGTGTGTGAGGGTGTATGTGTGTGTGTGAGGATCGTGTGTATGTATGAAGGTGTGTGGGTGTGTGTAAGTGTGCTTGTGTGTGTGAGGGTATGCCTGTGTGTGTGTGAGGGTATGTGCGAGTGTGTTGAGCGTGTGTATGTCAGGGAGTTAGTGTGTGAGGGTGTGTGTATATTTGTGAGGGTGTGTGTGTGTGAGGGTGTGTGTGTGTGTGATTGTGAGGGTGGGTGTCTGTGAGGGTGTGTGTTTGTGAGGGTTTGTGTGTGAGTGAGGGTGTGGGTGTCATGGAGTGTGTGTATGAGGGTGTGTATGTATGAATGTGTGTGTGAGGGTGTGTGTGATGTGTGTGTGTGATGGTGTTTGTGTGTGAGGGGTGTGTGTGTGAGAGTGTGTGCGGATGTGTGAGGATGTGTGAGGGTGTGTGAGGGTGTGTGTGTGAGGAAGTGTGTGTGTGTGTGAGGGTGTGTGTGTGTGAGCATTTGTGTGTGTGTGTGTGTGTGAGGATGTGCCTGTGTGTGAGGTTGTGTGTGAGGGTGTTTGTTTGAGCGTGTGTAAGAACGTAAGAACATAAGAAATAGGAGCAGGAGTAGGCCAATCGGCCCCTCGAGCCTGCTCCGCCATTCAATAAGATCATGGCTGATCTGATCCTAACCGCCAATCTACTATCACAGAACCTTCTCCCGAATCTAACAGAATTAGACACACGAAATAGGAGCAGGATCAGGCTACACGGCCCCTGGGCCCGCTCCGCTACCCACAGGGCCATGTCCGATCCGAACCTAGACTCATGTCCAAATTCCTGCCCGCTCCCTGTAACCCTTAATTCCCTTTACTTCTAGGAAACTGTCTATTTCTGTTTTAAATTTATGTAATGATGTAGCTTCTACAGCTTTTTGGGGCAGCATATTCCATGGACCTACCACCCTCTGAGTGAAGTAGTTCCTCCTCATCTCAGTTTTGAAAGAGCAGCCCCTTATTCTAAGACTATGCCCCCTAGTTCTAGTTTCACCCATCATCGGGAATATCCTCCCCGCATCCACCCGATCCAACCCCTTCACAATCTTATATGTTTCAATAAGATCGCCTCTCATTCTTCTGAACTCCAATGAGTAGAGTCCCAATCTACTCAACCTCTCCTCATATGTCGATCCCCTCACCCCCGGGATTAACCGAGTGAACATTCTTTGTACTGACTCGAGAGCAAGTATGTCTTTTCTTAAGTATGGACACCAAAACTGTATGCAGTATTCCAGGTGCGGTCTCACCAATACCTTGTATAACTGCAGCAATACCTCCCTGTTTTTATATTCTATCCCCCTAACAATAAAAGCCAACATTCCATTGGCCTTCTTGATCACTTGCTGCACCTGCATACTAACTTTTTGAGTTTCGTGCACCAGGACCCCCAGATCCCTTTGGACCACAGTACTTTCCAGTTTCTTGCCATTAAGATAATAACTTGCTCTATGATTTTTCCTGCCAAAGTGCATAACCTCACACTTTCCAGTATTGTATTCCATCTGCCAAATCTCTGCCCACTTACTTAGCCTGTCTATGTCCCCTTGCAGGTTTTTTATGTCCTCCTCACTCACTACTTTCCCTCCCATCTTAGTATCATCTGCAAACTTTGATATGTAACACTTGGTCCCCTCCTCCAAATCGTTAATATAGATTGTAAAGAGTTGGGGACCCAGCACAGACCCCTGCGGAACACCACTAGTTACTGATTGCCAGCCTGAGAATGAACCATTTATCCCAACTCTCTGCCTTCTGTTAGATAGCCAATCCTCTATCCATGCCAGAATATTACCCCCAGTCCCGTGATTTTTTATCTTAAGCAATAATCTTTTGTGTGGCACCTTGTCAAATGCCTTTTGGAGGTCTAAATACACTACGTCCATTGGTTCCCCTTTATCCACCCTATATGTTACTTCCTCAAAGAACTCCAGCATATTTGTCAAACATGACATCCCCTTCATAAAACCATGCTGACTTTGTCCTATTAAATTATGATTATCCAAATGTCCTGTTACTGTCTCCTTAATAATGGACTCCAAAATTTTACCTACCACAGATGTTAGGCTAACCGGTCTATAGTTTCCAGCATTCTGTCTACTGCCCTTTTTAAATAAGGGTGTTACATTAGCAGTTTTCCAGTCTGCCGGGACCTTTGCTGAGTCCAGGGAGTTTTGGAAAATTATTACCAATGCATCCACAATCCCTATCGCCACTTCCCTCAAGACCCTAGGATGTAAGCCATCAGGTCCAGGTGATTTATCCGCCTTGAGTCCCATTATTTTACCGAGTACCACTTCCTTAGTGATTTTGATCGTGTTTAGCTCCTCCCCCCATATAGCCCCCTGTTTGTCCAGTGTTGGGATATTCTTAGTGTCCTCTACTGTAAAGACTGATACAAAATATTCGTTCAGTGTTTTTGCCATCTCCATATTTCCCACCATTAATTTCCCGGTCTCATCCTCTAAGGGACCAACATTTACTTTAGCCACCTTTTTTCTTTTTATATGACTATAAAAACTCTTACTATCTTTTTTTATATTTTTTGCTAATTTACTTTTATAATCTATCTTCCCTTTCTTAATCAATCTTTCTGTTATTTTTTGCTGTCTTTTAAAGTTTTCCCAATCTTCTATCCTCCCACTAGATTTGGCTACCTTATATGCCCTTGTTTTTAGTCGAATACTATCCTTAATTTCTTTACTTAGCCACGGATGGCTGTCTTTTCTTTTACACCCTTTTCTTCTCAGTGGAATATATATTTTTTGGAAGTTGTAAAATAACTCCTTAAATGTACACCACTGATCATGTATCGTCTTACCCTTTAATCTATTTTCCCAATCCACTCTACTCAATTCCGCTCTCATACCTTCATAGTCTCCTTTATTCAAGCTTAGCATGCTTGTTTGAGATCCAACCTTCTCACCCTCTAATTGAATATGGAATTCAACCATGTTATGGTCACTCATTCCAAGGGGATCCTTTTCTAGGATATTTTTAATTAATCCTGTCTCGTTACCAGACCAGATCTAAGGTTGCTTGCCCCCTGGTCGGTTCAGTTACATACTGCTCAAGAAACCCATCCCTAATACACTCAATGAACTCATCCTCAAGGCAGCCCTGCCCAATTTGATTTGTCCAATTAATATGATAGTTAAAATCCCCCATAACTTTGATGTTCCCTTATTACAAGCCTCAACTATTTCCTGATTGATACTCCGTCCAACAGAGTTGCAACTGTTCGGAGGCCTATAGACTACGCCCACTAGTGTTTTTTTCCCCTTATTATTCCTTACCTCCACCCAAACTGTTTCATTATCCTGATCTTTTGACCCAATATCATTTCTCTGTATTACAGTGATTCCTTCCTTTAATAACATAGCCACCCCACCTCCCCTTCCTTCCTGCCTGTCCTTCCTGATCGTTAAATAACCTGGTATGTTTAATTCCCAGGCATTGTCACCCTGTAGCCATGTTTCTGTAATGGCCACAAGATCATACCCATATGTAGTTATTTGTGCCATTAACTCATCTATTTTGTTACGAATGCTAAGTGCATTCAGATAGAGAAATTTCAAATATGTTTTGTGACACTTAGTTCCTGCTTTATCCCTTTTTATTACTTTACCTTTTACTCCATACCTTCTGCCCCTTCCTGACATGCTCTGTGTGTGGGATTGTGTGTGTGTGTGTGTGTGTGAGGGTGTGTGTGGGTGTGATGCTGTGTGTGTGAGAGTGTGTGTGTTTGTGAGGGTGTGTGTGTGAGTGAGGGTGTGTATGTGTGTGTTGGTGTGTGTGTGTGTATGTGTGTGTGTGTGTGTGTGTGCGTGTGATGGTTTGTTTTTGTGTACGAGGGTGTGTGCCGGTGTGTGTGAGTGTGTGTGTGAGTGTGAGGGTCGGTGGCTGTGAGGGTGTGAGTGTGTGTGAGGGGGTGTGTATATGAGGGTGAGTTTGTGTGTATGGGTGTGAGGCTCTATGTGTGAGAGCGTGTGTGTGTTTGTGAGGGTGTGTGTGTGAGTAAGGGTGTGTGTGTGTGTGTGAGGTTGTGTGTGTGAGTGTGTGCATCTGAGGCATTGTGTATATGTTTGTGAGGTTGTGTGTGTGTGAGTGTGTGTGAGCATTTGTGTGAATGTGTGTGTGAGTGTGAGTGTGTGTGTGTGTGGTTGTGTGTGAGGGTGTGTGTGTGTGTGGGTGTGAGGCTGTGTGTGTGAGAGTGTGTGTGTTTGTGAGGGTGTGTGTGTGTGAGTGAGTGCGTGTATGTGATTGCTGTGTGAGGCTGTGTGAGTGTGTGTATGTGAGGGTGTGTGTGTGTGTGAGGGTATGTGTGTGTGAGGGTATGTGTGTGTGAGTGTATGTGTGTGTGTGTTGAGGGTATGTGTGTGAGGATGTGTGTTTGTGCGGGTGTGTGTGTGTGATTGTGAGAGTGTGTGAGTGTGTGAGTGTGAGCGTGGGTGTGTGTGTGAGGGTGTGTGTGAGTGTGTGTATGAGGGTTTGAGTGTGTGAGGTTGTGTGTGTCTGGGTGTGAGGCTGTGTGTGTGAGAGTGTGTGCATGAGTGAGGGTGTGTGTGTCAGGGAGTGTGTGTGAGGGTGTATGTGTGAGGGTGTGTATGTGTGAGGGTGTGAGTGTGTGTGTGGGTGTGTATGTGTGAGGATGTGAGTGTGTGTCAGGGTCTCTGTGAGTGTGTGTGTGTGAGTGTGAGTGTGTGTGTGTTTGTGAGGGTGTGTGTGGTACATAGAAGATAGGAGCAGGAGTAGGCCATTCGGCCCTTTGAGCCTGCTCCGCCATTCAATGAGATCATGGCTGATCATCCAAATTCAGTACCCGGTCCCTGCCTTCTCCCCATACCCCTTGATCCCTTTAGCCTTAAGAAATATATCCAACTCTTTCTTGAATATACTTAATGAACTGGTCTCCACCGCCCTCTGTGGCAGAGAATTCCACAGGTTCACCACTCTCCGGGTGAAGAAATTCCTCCTCATTTCAGTCCTAAATGGCTTACCCCTTATCCTCAGACTATGACCCCTGGGTCTGGACTCCCCGGCCATCAGAAACATCCTTCCTGCATCTAGTCTGTCCAGGCCTGACAGAACTTTATAGGTTTCGATGAGATCCCCTCTCAATCTTCTAAACTCCAGTGAGTATAAGCCCAATCGACCCAATCGCTCCTCATACGTCATTCCTGCCATCCCAGGTATCAGCCTAGTGAATCTTCGCTGCACTCCTTCCATGGCAAGTACGTCCTTCCTCAGGTAAGGTGACCAAAACTGCACACAATACTCAAGGTGTGGTCTCACCAAGGCCCTGTACAACTGTAGCAAGACATCCTTGTTCTTGTACTCGAACCCTCTTGCTACGAAGGCCAACATACCATTTGCCTTCTTAACCGCCTGCTGCACCTGCATGCTTACCTTCAGCGACTGGAGTACAAGAACACCCAGGTCTCTTTGCACTTCCCCTTCTCCCAAACTATTACCATTCAAATAATAATCTGCCTTCCTGTTTTTGCCACCAAAGTGGATAACCTCACAGTTATCCACATTATAGTGCATTTGCCATGTTTCTGCCCAATCACCCAACCTGTCCAAATCGTGCTGGAGTTTCACGACATCCTCCTCACAGCATACCCTCCCCCCCAGCTTTGTGTCGTCTGCAAATTTGGAGATATTACATCCAATTCCCTCGTCCAGATCATTAATATATATTATGAACAGCTGGGGTTCTAGGACCGATCCTTGCGGTACCCCACTAGTCACTGCCTGCCAATCGGAAAACGACCCGTTTATTCCAACTCTTTGCTTTCTGTCCGCCAACCAGTTCTCTATCCAAGTCAATACCTTGCCCCCAATCCCATGTGCCTTAATTTTGCACGCTAATCTCTTATGCGGGACCTTATCGAAAGCCTTCTGAAAGTCCAAATAAACCACATCCACTGGTTCTCCCTTATCTATTTTATCAGTTACATCCTCAAAAAATTCCAGTAGATTAGTCAAGCATGATTTACCTTTTGTAAATCCATGTTGACTTTGTCCGATCCAGGTACTGCTTTCCAAGTGCTCTGCTATTACATCTTTTATAATGGACTCTAGCATTTTCCCCACTACCGATGTCAAGCTTACCGGTCTATAATTCCCCGCCTTTTCTCTACCACCTTTTTTGAATAGTGGGGTAACATTAGCTACCCGCCAATCCATGGGTACCATTCCAGAGTCTATCGAGTTCTGGAAGATGACCAGCAATGCATCTACTATTTCTAGGGCCACTTCCTTAAGTACCCTGGGATGTAGATTATCAGGCCCTGAGGATTTATCGGCCTTCAGTCCCATCAATTTTCCTAACACCATTTCCCTACAAATACTGATTTCTTTCATTTCCACCCTTTCATCAGACCCTATGTTCCCCAGCATCTCTGGGAGGTTATTTGTGTCCTCCTTTGTGAAGACAGAACCAAAATATGTATTTAGTTGGTCTGCCATTTCTTTGTTCCCCATTATAAATTCCTCTGATTCTGACTGCAAGGGACCTACGCTTGACTTCACCAATCTTTTTCTCTTCACATATCTATAAAAGCTTTTACTGTCAGTTTTTATGTTCTCTGCAAGCTTACTCTCATGTTCTATTTTCCCTTTCTTAATTAATCCCTTTGTCCTCCTTTGTTGAATCCTAAATTGCTCCCAATCCTCAGGGTTATTGCTTTTTCTGGCCAATTTATATGCCCTCTCCTTGGACCTTATGCTATCCCTAATTTCCCTTGTTAGCCACGGTTGGGTCACCTTTTTTGTTTTATTTTTATGCCAAACTGGGATGAACAAATTCTGTAGTTCATCCATTCGGTCTTTGAATGTTTGCCATTGCCTATCCACCGTCAACCCTTTGAGTGCCATTCCCCAATCAATCCTACCCAACTCGCTCCTCAGACCATCATAGTTTCCTTTATTTAAATTGAGGACCCTAGTCTCCGAGTCAACTACTTCATTCTCCATCTTAATGAAGAATTCGATCATATTATGATCGCTCTGACCCAAGGGGCCTCTTACAACAAGACTGCTAATTAATCCTTACTCATTACATAATACCCAGTCTAAGATGGCCTGATCTCTGGTTGGTTCCTCAACATATTGCTCCAGGAAACCATCCCGTAAACACTCCAGGAATTCCTCCTCCACAGTATTGTTACTCATTTGGTTGGCCCAATCTATATGTAGATTAAAGTGTGTGTGAGGGGGTGTGTGGGTGTGTGTGTGTGAGTGTGAGTGTGTGTGTGTGTGTGTGAGGGTGTGTGTGTGGGTGTTTGTGAGGGTGTGTGTGAGTGAATGCATGTGTGTGATTGTGTGTGAGGGTGTGTGCGTGTGTGGGATTGTGAGGGTGGGTGTGTGTGTGCGTGTGAGGGTATATGTGTGTGTAAGTGTATGTGTGTGTGTGTTGTGGGTGTGTGTGTGAGAGTGTGTGTGAGGGTTTGTGTGAGGGTGTGTTTGTGTGAGGGTGTGTGTGAGTGTGTGTGTGTGAGCGTGGGTGTGAGTGAGCATGGGTGTGTGTGAGGCTGTGTGTGTGTGATTGAGCGTGGGTGTGTTTGAGGGTGTGCGTGTGTGATGTTGTATGTGTGTATGTGAGTTTGTGTTTGTGAGGGTGTGAGTGTGTGTGTGAGGGTGTGTGTCTGTGTGTGAGTGTGTGTTTGAGTGTTTGTGAGGGTGCGTGAGCGTGTGTGTGAGTGTGTGTGTGAGGGTGTGTGTGTGTGATGGTATGTGTGTGTGTGTTGATGGTGTGCGTGTGAGTGTGTGCATCTGAGGCTTTGTGTGTGTGTGATCGGTAGGATGTGTGTGAGTGTGTGTGTGTGTGAGAGGGTGTGTGTGAATGTGTGTGAGGGTGTGTGTGAGTATGTGTGTGTGAGTGTGTGTGTGTGAGTGTCTGTGCATGTTAGCATTTGTGTGTGCATGTGTGAGTGAGTGTGTGAGTGTGTATGTGAGTGTGAGTGTGTGTGTGGTTGCGTGTGAGGGTGTGTGTGTGTGTGTGAAAGGGAGTGTGTTTGTATGTGTGTGTGTGGTTGTGTGTGAGGTTGTGTGTGTGTCTAGATGTGAGGCTGTGTGTGCGAGTGTGTGTGTTTTTGAGGGTGTGTTTGTAAGTGAGTGCATGTGTGATGGCTGTGTGTATGTGTGAGGTTGTGTGTGTGTGTGTGTGTGTGTGTGTGTGTGAGGGTGTGTGTGTGTGAGGGTATGTGTGTTTGAGTGTATGTGTGTGTGTGTTGAGGGTGTGTGTGTGAGGGTGTGTGTGTGATGATGTGTGTGTGCGAGGGTGTGTGTGTGTGTGTGAGGGTGTGTGTTTGTGTGAGTGTGTGTGTGTGTGTGTGTGTGTGATGGTGTGTGTGTATGTGAGTGTGTGTTTGTGAGGGTTTGAGTGTGTGTGTGTGTGTGTGAGAGAGAATGTGTGTGTGTGTGTGTGAGGATGTGTGTGTGTGTGTGAGGGTGTGTGTGAGTGTGTGTGTGTGAGCGTTGCTGTCTGTGAGGGTGTGTGTGTGTGAGGGTATGTGTGAGGGTGTGTGTGTGTGAGGGTATTTGATTGTGAGGGTGTGTGTGTGAGGTTATGTGTGTGTGTGTGGATGTGTTTGTGTATGTGTGTGTGAGGGTGTGTGTAGGAGGGTGTTTGTGAGGCTGTGTGTGTGTTTGTGAGGGTGTGTGCATGTGTGTGTGAGAGAGAGTGTGTGTGTGAGGGTGTGTGTGAGGATGTGTGTATGTGTGTGAGGATGTGTGTGTGTGTGTGAGGGCGTGTGTGAGGGTGTGTGTGTGTGAGGGTGTGTGTGTGTCTGGGTGTGAGGCTGTGTGTGTGAGACTGTGTGTGTGTGTGAGGGTGTGTGTGTGTGTGTGAAGGTTTGTGTGAGTGTGTGTTTGAGGGTGTGTGTGTGTGATCGTGTGTGTATGTGTATGTGAGTGTTTGTTTGTGAGGGTGTGAGTTTCTGTGTGCATGTGTGTGTAAGGGTGTGTGTGCGTCTGTGTGTGTGTGTGTGTGAGGCTGTGTGTGTGTATAGTGATCTGGGATATAATGTTTAAGTTATCCACCAGATGGAGCCAAATATTAAGGGTTCACATTCGCCAGAAGCCAAAAATACCTCTCCTATGTTGGCCCAAATCAGTAAGGTCTCTTCCTTGGTCTCTGTCCAGAAATCCATTGCACTAAAGTGATTGCAGCAAAATGGCTGGCCTTTATAGTTCAGTCTAAGTGCCCTTTAATTAGCGCTCCCCGAGGCCCGCAGGGCCTCTGCTGCGTTCCACTTCACAGTTCTTAACAGCGCCACGCCCACATTGGGCGGGCGCCACTGAAGTTCCGGTTTGGGGTGCACAAACGGCGTTGCACGACGAAATGACGTCATAAGTTGCGCGCGCAGCTGAGCGCGCGCAAACACTTTGCGCCAGCGCTAAATGTCTACTGAAGTTGGGCGTAGGCGCAGATCGTTCTGCGCCCGGCCGCTAAGTGCCTAGCGCTCGAGATCTACTCCTCTTATGGCACTAACGGCTGGCGAACGCAACTGAATTTCTAGGCCATGCAGTCCTGCAAAGCCTGGAGACAGATCATTTGCTGACTTAGTGGCCTTGCTAAAAGACCATTTCAATCCCAGACTGAGTGAGATTGTACAGCGTTTCAAATTTAATTCATGGAACAGAAAACCGGGAGAGACTGTATTGGATTATGTAGCAGTGTTGCGGAAATTGGCACCCGATTGCAATTATGGCAACAACCTGAAAGACATGCTGAGAGATAGGCTAGTTTGCGGGATAATGGATGATCGAATGCAGCAGAGATTATTGTCCGAGACTGGGCTTATGTATGAAAAAGCATTGGAACTTGCTCAAGCCATAGAGTCAGTGAACTGAGATGTCAAAGAAATACAAGGTTCAGACTGGGCTACTACAAAGCAAGTTGCAGGTCAGGTTATTGTGCACAAGTTAAACATGCGTCAGAAACCATAACGTGAGCATGTAAAGGCATGTTATAGATACAATGGCAATCACCTGGTGAGGGAATGCGGGCTTCTGGAGGAAAAGTGCCACAAGTGTGGGAAGAAAGGGGACATAAAACATGCATGCAGGGCAAAAGCAATCGTGGAGGAATACAAACCAAAAGGGGGAGGAAAGCAAAACCTAGGAAGAGAAGTGAAAAAACAGGGAGCACATCACATCAGCGGAGAAGCTGAGAAAGAAGACGACATGTTCATAATGCATAGTATGGTAGAGAACATACCAGTAAATGACTGACAGTAAGTGACTCTAAGGTCAACTTTGAAGTGGATACAGGATGCGGTGTAACCATAATGAACAGGGATGAGTACTCAAAATTGAGGAACCGTGCAAAAGTTCCAGGGTTAAAGTCTTGCTCTATGCAGCTTAAAACATATACCGGTGAACGAGTGGCGACATTGGGTACAGCTACTGTAACTGTGCAACACAGGGACACCATGGAACAGCTACCTGTAATTGTATTATCGGGTTCCGGACTAAACCTGTTAGGTCGGGGCTGGATACAAGAACTTAAATTAGATTGGGGAGCAATAAATCAAATAGAGGGAGGCAAACAGTTGTCTTTGCAAGAAGTGTTGATTGAACATGAGAACATGTTCAAGAAAGAACTTGACACATTTAATGGCCCCCCAGCTAAGATTTATGTAGGCAAGGAGGCACTGCCGATGTTTTTTAAACAACGACCTGTGCCGTATGCCATGAAACCGAAGGTAGAGGTTGAGCTTGATCGTCTTTTGAGAGAGAACATACTGGAACCCGTGAAATGTTCAGAATGGGCAGCTCCCATTATACCTGTTTTAAAACCGGACAATTCAGTAAGACACTGTGGAGATTATAAATTGACAGTAAATAGGGTGTCTAAACTAGAACAGTATCCTTTTCCCAAAACAGAGGATCTCTTTGCAAACTTGGCTGGAGGGATGAAATTCACAAAGCTGTATATGAGTCATGTATACTTGCAGATTACACTAGATGAGGAATCCAAGAAGTATGTAACCATAAATACACACAAGGGTTTGTTTACCTATAACCGCTTACCATTCGGTGTCTCATATAGTCCAGCTATTTTCCAGAGGACTATCGAGGGTGTACTGCAAGGGATCCCACATGTTTCAATCTATCAGGATGATATTCTGGTGATGGGAAGAACTGACCAGGAGCATCAGAGCACTCCGAGAGAGGTACTACAAAGATTGGATAAGGCTGGGTTACGGCTCAAGAGGAGTAACTGCACTTTCCTGGGGAATGAGGCCGTGTTCCTGGGACACAGAGTGGATGCCACCGGGCTCCATCCAATCAAGGAGAAGGTACAGGCACTGCAGGAGGCCCCAGCTCCTACCAATGTGACTGAGTTAAAAGCTTACCTGGGACTGCTAAACTATTATAACAGGTTTTTACCAAACTTGGCAATAGTGTTAGCACCTCTGCACAAACTTCTGCATAAGGAGACACAGTGGCAGTGGGAAGAGGAACAGAGGGTTTCATTTGAACAGTCCAAGAAACTGATGCTGTCCTCGGATGTGCTGGTTCACTACAATGCAGAGAAAGACATCATTCTCTCTTGTGATGCTTCACCTTACGGGGTGGGGGTGGTTCTTTCACACAGCTTGGAAGATGGTACAGAAAGACCAATAGGTTTATGTCTTGAACTCTGACACCAGCAGAAAAAAACTATTCCCAGTTAGATAAAGAGGGGTTAGCAGTAATGTTTGGGTTACAGAGGTTTCACACGTACATATATGGCAGGAAATTCACCATATGCACCAATCATAAACCTCTTCTATCTCTTTTTAATGAAATGAAAGCAGTACCACAGATGGTCTCACCCCGGATCCAGAGGTGGGCAGTGACGTTGAGGGCATATGAGTATGTCATCGTTTACAAGGCAGGCAAGTACCATGGGAACGCAGGTGCCTTGAGCTGTCTTCCACTGCCAGGTACACCTATCCATGCAGTTCCAGAGGACAGAGTTTTGATTTTGGAGGACACGGACATGGCAATTGTGTCTGCAGAACAAGTAAGGACATGGACCGGTAAAGATCCAGTACTGTCTAGAGTCCGAGAATATGTGATGAGGGGTTGGCCACAGCATCCGGAAGGGACTGATTTCATACCTTACCGTGTCAGGAAGACAGAGCTGGGTGTGCAGGATGGTTGCTTGTTTTGGGGAGCACGAGTGATTATTCCACAGCCAGCATGACAGTCTATCCTAGAGCAACTACATCAGTGTCATCCTGGGGTCTCGCGTATGAAAGCCTTGGCAAGGAGTTACTTGTGGTGGCCAAAGCTAGATGAGGAGATAGAAAATCTAGTCAAGACATGCAGCACTTGTCAAGTACACAGGAAGGCACCAGCAGCGGCTCCTCTCCACCCCTGGGAGTGGCCGGATAAACCATGGAGAAGATTACATGTAGATTATGTGGGTCCATTCATGGGAAAGATGTTCCTCATAATCATTGATGCCCATTCCAAATGGATGGATGGTTATCCTGTAAATTCTGCTTCATCTACTGTTACTATAGACTGCCTGCGTAGGAGTTTTAGTAATCAAGGGCTACCGGAGATCATAGTAAGTGACAATGCCACGTGTTTTGTGAGTACAGAAACAAAAGAGTTCATGAGAAACATTGGCATAGTGCACGTGATCTCAGCTGCATATCCTCCGTCTTCAAATGGACTTGCGGAGAGAGCCGTACAAACATTTAAGGAGATGATGAAAAAAGTGCGGAAGGGAGTTTGGCAGCCAAGGTGTCACGTGTTTTGTTCAGCTACAGAATAGCACCTCAATCTACCACAGGACTCTCTCCTACTGAGCTGTTGTTAGGACGTCGACTATGCTCCACTCTTGACCTGGTTCACCCAGATCTAAAAAGGAAGGTGGAAAACCGACAAATCAAACAAAAGGAGAACCATGACAGAAGGACAAAGAGCCACAGTTTTGGAGAAGGAGATGCTGTCCTTACCAGGAATTTCAGTTATGGTCCAAAATGGATCCCTGGTGTCATCGACTCAATGGCCTAGAAATTCATTAAGGCGCTGCCAGCTTTGCGCCCAGTTAACGCCTAAAGGGAGATTTTGCGCCAAAAATGAGTTTGCGCAGATATTCAACGCAGCGGTATTGGCGGCAGTAGCCGTTAGCGCTGCGCCGGCACCGATGACGTCATCGGTGTGCGCAGTGCCCCGGTTCCGCCCCGAAACCGCGCCGATCCCCATATTTAGTTGCGGCCGCCTCCTCCGAAGCGGCCGCAAACAGCGACCAGAAAACGGGGCCGTCCTGCTGCCTTAGTGGGGCGCTTTAAAGCGGAAGGTGCGGCCGGCCGCTTTTGCGGCGGCCGCCTGCCCGCACCTCCTTCCCCGGCCTCCTCCAACCCCCCCCCACGGCATTGCCGGCTGTTTTCCGTGAGCCCGGCACTTCTCCGTGGTGCCGGGCTCATTTGCCGGCACTATCCAGCGGTGATCTCCCCGTTGCAGGCAGCTCCCCCTTAAGAGAGGGAGGAGGCCTGCAGTACCGCAGCCTGCCGCTGTGCAGCGCCTGGTGCAGCGGCGCCAAGCGCGCTGATATTCAGTGTCAGCGCAACAAGCGGAGGCGGGCACACCCTGGTATAGTGCCCGCTTCCGAATTGGGGCGCTAACAATGAATATCTGATGATCGCTATAGGCTTCCCGCCCAGAGCTAACTTTTGGGCGCTAGGCAGCTGGCGGGGCCATAGTGAATTTCTAGGCCAATGACCGGTCCAGTATCATATACGGTCATTGTGGGAACTGGTCAGGTAGTACGCAGACCTGTAGATCAGATACTGACCAGACCAGGGGAAATCGAAATGGAGGTTCCAGAGGAGATGTCGGAGGACAAGTTGGCCCCCAGTTATCCAAATGCATTGGTGGTACCACCACCATGAACAGAGCCAGTTCCACCTGGACCCCTTCGTCAAGAGGAAACCATCATAGCAGAGTCATATACTCTGAGTACTGCTCAGGAGCAGCAGGTGGGTCTACCACAACCA